>NC_058120.1:14015534-14330837 GCF_914725855.1 Thunnus albacares | reverse complement strand
ACACACACACACACACACATACACACACAGGCAGGAATACATGTATCTCCTCAAGAACATTTTATTGCACACAAGCACAAGGCCGGCTATCAAAAGCCTCGCATATTTCAGAGCAGACTGATTCTCTGTATATGACTTAATTTCAGCCACCTGTAGAGTTTCCACATTCACTTCACAGTCTACACCCCAATTTATGTCCGTGTAACCCAGGACAGCTCAATCCTCTGGCTGCCTGCCCAGGTACACCCTATAGCTGCAGCTAATGAACCATAGCATTGGTGCCAAACAGGGCAGTAGGGAATAAAGCGAGTATGGACTCGATATGGTGAAGGCCATTCCCAAATCTTTTGACCCCGGTGAGAGAAATCCTGTGGGGCCAGTATACACCCCCCCACCACACCTCCTGCACCACCACAAACTCAATTACATCCATCAGTCATTGGGTGGAAGTGACAGAAATGGCTCCCATACCTATAGTCAGTCACAGGACCCCAAAAAATCACCTCAGGTAAGATTTTTTGAGACATATATAGAAAGCTTACATGATGAAGTGAGCCACACATACACACATATCCACAGGGCTTTCCCATAAATCACACCTGACCTGTAAAAGCTGATTTGGTGCTTTATTCTCAGGTAGTGTTTACTGCCACAGGAAAATGTGACTTAAGATGGCAATACTGTACTGAATTTTTCCCAAGATGTGGTGAAAAGGCCAAATAAGTTCTGTGTGTAATTTAGCTGATTGTGCACTTTTTTAAAGTAGTATTTTTTGGGGGGGGGGGTTCTGTGGTTTATTAAAGCCAATAGGAAATGAGCTGAGAGATGACATGCAACAAAAGTCCCAAGCTGGACTCAAACAGGGAACATTGCGATTACATGGTCAGTGTCTTAAACTCCTATAGGCCGCCATTACATCCTCCTCTTAATCAGCTGATTAGAGAAAAATAAAGTGATAAGTATGGAGGATCAGTGTGGAGGATGAGGAGAACGGAGAAGACAAATTATAAGAGTGGCTTTGTGAAAACTAGAGGAATGTAACTGTGAGAGTGGTTGGAGCTGCGTTGGACAGTGGAGCAGTGCGTGGAGGGTGAGGAGGGGGTGGGGGTGGGGGTCTCTGTCACAGCCCCATGGGTAATTGGCTCCAGATGTGAGGCAGCGTGGCCCCTGCGCCAGCAAGGCGTCAGGGCCGCATTAAGAGCTCAGCCCAGGGCCAACAGGATCGCAGAGGGACGAGCTCACCCCAAAAACACAGACTGAACCCCATACTGAGCCACTGACCACTGGGCCTCCATCAGTCAGTACCCTTTCTACCTCTCAACCCCTGCTCATCATCTGCCAAAATAACCAAGCCCTGCCTTAAAACATCACAACTCCCCCTCCTCCTTGTTTATTTACCAAAGGCTTATTTCACTCTTGACCTTGATTTCTACACTGACAATATGAAATTGCCGCCATTCTCCCTCCCAGGCTTATTATGTCTCGGTGACTATGGTGACAGCAATCTTGAAGTCAAGTCTATTTTATGTCATTGTGTTGCTGCTATTGTGTTCGCCCTGATTGTGGACTGACAGGTGATGAGAATGTCAGGCAATTCTTCCCCTTAACGGCTGTTTTGAGAGTCTCTATTCAAGGCAGCAGCATGTTTGCTGCACACAATTTTTAAGCACTGGAGTTTTCAGTGTTTTTTGGTGAAAGACAGCTTTGTGAAACCGGCAATGGCGGGGAGGAGAAGCATGTCACTTAGTCTACATGTGCAGTATGTAGTGTCTGAGACACTGTCTGAAAAGCAGATGACAATAAAAGTCATGATGTTGTACATAAGGACCATTGAAGATAAGCACAGCCTGTTGAGCTGTTGTAAGAGATAATGCTCATTCCTTCCTGTTATAAATTTATGCTTTGTGTGCTGATATAGGAAGTCTTTCCTCATTTGTGGGCCTTCTATCAATACAATTTCACAGAAAGCATGTAGAAATATGAGTGTGAAAAGAGTAAAATTCTACTAAGACCGAAGCATCTGCAGTCTCAAAAAGAGTCCTCAAAGAGAGGAATGCTCTTACTGTGACACAAAGAGCATGTTTACTGATAGAGCATGAAATCGATTAAAAGCAGAAAAGCAGCATGGGGTTATGGAGACGCAGGGAACTTGGAGAATGGAAGGAGGGGGGGGACATTTAGATGGAGAGCACTTCATCAGCGATGACGCTTGCGTATCGATGGCATTTGCTGAGTTGCAGTCTGCCACCATGACTAACAAGGAAAAGCACTCATCATGCCAGCCAGCATTAAAAGACTTATGTGAAAAGACCCTTGAAGCACCTTTCAGCCAGGAATGCCTGTTGAACAAGATTATGCGGGTAAACAGAAACCAGATGTTGTGTGTGCTCTCTGCTCTGCTGCAGATTTCTGACGTCCACTACCTGTGAAGGCACGTTGATCTGATGTTGTTGAAACACAAACAGGAAGAGGAAGTCAAATGTTCCACTGGCATTTTCTGCCAATACTAATCTGTGGAGGCCGCAACCCCGAAGTCAAACTGAACATTTTAGACTGTCGGGTGCTTTCTGCGAAGAATCTAGCCTATGAAGACAGCAATGAAGCAATATGTTAATCTGTGTCAAAGGTCAATGTAAGGACATCGGGATCAGAACCAGCCGTTACTCAAAAATCCTGATTTCCATCAACAGAAAATAATTTTCAAAGAACACAGCCGACACCTCTTAAAACAATACAAGCGCGGAGGCTGCCAACAGGGGTTTAATTTCAGCCCACCATCGCTCCTGCGTCTCATTCCATCCTTTAACCCTGGGAGATGGTGTTGTCATACTGCTGGACATGGGCCCAGGGTGTGAGTGAGTTTAACTAAACAAAAACACTCCCACCCCAGGCTGAGGACACATGACCCAGTTCAGACCTCCATAAAAACAGCTCTGGTCTGCGTTAACATGCACGTTTCCAGCACATGATAAAAGTGGGAGAAAATTGCAGCATCTGGTTATCTCTTAGTTCCAAGTTAGGCTTTCATAAACCAAGCAAGGAATGTCAATGAAATGAGGGTGAACTGTGAGCTGCTGTGAACAGAGTCTGACAGTAGGTGGTAATCTTGTGTCACGTATGGGTTTAGCTCACTGGTTCCCATAGGAACCAGTGTAGGAGCGTCAGAGGGTGTTTTATTCCTGAAAGAGCTTGTGTCTCCACGGATTTCTCCTGATGATATCACTGATATTACCGACAGTGATGGAAAGTAACTAAGTACATTTACTCAAGTACAAATTTGGAGTACTTGTACTTTACTTGATGGGTCTTTTAGATAAGAAACATATAAGCTTATAAAATACATTGCATACAGGATTGTTCATTTTAACCCAGAGGTTAACCTTTCTGGATTGTGACCCATTTCAACAGCTGTGTCTACTTGAAGCTCCTTGTCATGTTTCAAATATCTACGAGCTCTTAGCAAAGAGACTTTCACCCTCTTAATTGTCAGATGGTTTAATTTAAATAGCTGATTGAGGTACAAAGAGGTCAAAACAAAATATTTGACAAAAAAGCAAAGATTAGAGAAAAGCATTGCATAACTTTGTTTTTCCTTCCTTTCTATCCCATTAATCATCTCAAGACCTTTCCAGATTTATCTTGTGACCCTTTGGAGGGGGCCTGATCCCTAGGTTGGGAACCACTGGACTAAATTACCTCACTGTAGAGTAAACAATGTATGTAAAACTAGCTCCACCTTAACCAGCTATACAGCAAAATGCTACTTAGTCCTTGATATATCAAGCATACATCATAATAAATGTCTGTCACTGGGGCTGTTTTTCTGCAGAGTAAGTACTTTTACTTTTGATACTTTAAGTACATTTTGCTGAAAATTCTTCTGTATTTCTACTTAAGTAGGAGTTTGAATGCAGTATTTTAAAATTGTTGTATTGGTACTTTTACTTAAAGAATCCGAGTACTTTTTCCACCACTGATTACCACACACAGATCATCTTTAAAGCAGCCAAGATACATATTGAGTTGTTACTTTTCATGGGAGTGTCCTTCAGAGGAGTGGAAGGAGGACGGGGATATTTCTGGGGAACCTCCTTTAAGGGGGCGTGAAGAGTGGGCAGCCGCTGCTCTCTGCAGGGACAGTGGGGCTGGTCTGCCTAATTCCTTAGATTAAAAGCAGCAGTCGGGTGGCCGTAGGTTCCAGAGGCAGCATGAAGACAATCTAAACAGCATCATGATTAGAAACGTACCGCGCATGTGGCTTTCATTAGCCACAGGCTGAACCCACTGCTCAACACTGAGGAGCAGGTCTCAGCATCAATACTGCGCCTGCCAATCAAATACACGGCAATGAAAGTGACATGTTACTGATGAGTTATCCACATCACTGATAAAGACATTTGGTGGTTTAATGAGCAAACTGACAGTAGGACATAAACCATGTATTTAATTTGAAGAATAATGTGAATTATTTTTACATTATTGCCACACTGTAATTAACTGGCCCAAAAGAAAAACTGAGTTTCTGTTTTTGTCACAGAAGCAGCAGCAGAAACTTTTATACATGTGGTTTGGACTGTAAGTGACAAATAAATCAATGCTTAATTAAAGGATAAAAACAAGAAGCTTAAAAAGAAAAAAAAACAAAAACAAAGTGAATAAACTAAAATCCCTTACATCATGGAGTGAAAGTTAGTCACTGTGTATGTAATATTGAAAATGTGCCATAAACAAAATTAGAGAAAGCAGTAAACCTGACACATTTATGGTTCAGACTTGGTCAACAGTTGTTTTTTTTAAATACTTGTGGAAGACTTTTGGTTTACACAGAACAATACTATGGCTGAAAGTTAAAATGGGAACGGAGAAAAAAACAAAACAAATGTTACTTTAAATAAATAGGAAGGTAATGGAAATGCTCGACACCTCTTGTGTTGTTCTGACACTTCACCCATCAGTTGTTCCATGCAGATTAAAAACAAACAAGGACTGATAGGCATTTGCAAACTTTCAGACGTTGCAAATCATCACCCTAAAATTGGGTAAAGATGTGTAAAAATGACTGGAAGTCTTGTTTTGCTCGTATGTGCTGAGTTTGGTCCATGTTTGTCAGTAACACAGTACAAAAAAACCCCATCTGTCTCATGTCTAATACTGAGAACAGCTTTACTACAAATAATCTGCCTGAGGTGATGCTGATTAGCATCTGTTTGTTCCCTTACTTCATCCAATATTCAGTTTCTTTGGCATGTTTTCCCCTTATTTGCTCTTGTGCTTGATTTTGGAAAGCAGGCAGGGAGGGGGTGGTGCTAGGAGCTTTGCGCCCATGTGATGACGATGACAGAGAAGCTGATGATTCCCATAATCAAACCAAGGACCACCAGAACCATCGCCTGCAACGAGTACACACACAATGTTAACATTGCCACATAAGAGGAAATTGTCTGCATATCCAAATTTTTAAGAAACAAACAAAAAAAAAAGGTAAAGGCTGTAGTCAGCGAGTAAAAAGGCTCAAAATGTTTTTATATCTCTGTATTTAACACCACCTAAGATATATCTGAACAATATGTAGTTACCCCGATGGAGTCAAAAGTTTTGAGTGGCTGCCTGCTGATCTTGAGGTAGAAGATGCCGGGGAAGACAAACAAGAGGCAGCTGGACGTCGTCGATCCTGGGGGGACAAACAGGAAAGGCACTTGAAATGTGCAGACACTGTACTGCATGTCTGATAATAGCAGCTTCATAAACTGTTTGAGCAGGACTGCACCATTAATTATGTATAAGCAGATACTGTGATTTTAGCCACCACGATCAATAATTGTGGAATATTGACATTTTGGCTGAGATCTTTTCCGTCTGCTTCTAATGTCTGCTGTAGTTGGAAACAGATCAGGATACACTATGTGAAGTCAAGAGTTAAGTAAAATAACTGTTAAGTAATAATAAAAAAATTAATCATATACTTAGGTATGATTTATATATATATATATAACCGTAATATCAAGCATAACAAACACTTTTTCTCTCCCAAACTCAACAGCACATACCGACTATTCCAAACACGTTTCTTATATCAGGGACAAAGATGGCCAGCATCAGCACCACGCCCAGGATTATTAGAGTTGCTGTGACGTGGATCAGCCATGAGAAGGGCCGACTTCCACACAGCAGCAAGATCACAGCCTTACGAGCCTGGAGAAGACACACACACACACACAAAACACTCTTTAAGACCCGACAATCTACTGAGTTAATGGTTCTGTGAGCAACAGCAATGCTTGAGGAAGGGAAAAGGGAATCTGGAAGAGTGTTTGTTTGGATTGGATGACGGAGGACAACTTCTTCAGTGATAGTGAAGGCGTCGGTCTATTTTTTTATCCCAGTTGCAAAACAGGAACAGAGCAAGCACACAGGTAATATGAAATTCAGCTTTATATATCTAGAATGTGTAAGCAAAGTGCAGTTTAAAGGCACAAATAACAGTTAAAAAGGGGGAAAGAAGTGATCAATCGAATAAAATTGACATAAAATTGATAGGTAAATAAATAAAAAGTAATAAACTTTAAAAAAGCGTGCAGAGATACAAAGATAAAAAGCAAGAGGACAGATAAAATATATTTTACATCAAAATTTCAAAGACCTTGGGTATGAGTAGTTTAACAGAACTGAGTAAAGAAACGATTTGTTTAAGAAACTGTGAATACTTTACATGCCCTTCAGTACTTTTTGCTTGTGCAAGAAGAATTTTAAGGGGGCGGTACTCACAGGGAAGTGGATGAGTGGCACAGTCAGTAACACAGACACCAGGATGGCCAGCCGAACCGTAATCACCATGATATCCCGTGGCATGTACGCATCGTATCCGAGCAGCAGCTCAGAGTTCACGTGAGCTACAAGTAAACAACAACGGAGTGATGTTTACAATAAGAACACATATAACAGGGCTTGGCAAAGTAGCTACAGTGGTTTACAGTAGTTTCTTTCACTCTGTGGTGTGTCCCTGCTGGCTTACCGTAGAAGGTGAGATAGCCAAACAACGCAGAAATGAGGTACAGCAGGAAGCTGAGGCTAATGCTGACATTTGTAACGTTCTGCATCTTGGTCTTAGAAGGTCTGAGAGACATGAGGAGAAAGTCACTGGAGTGTAATGTTAATGTACAATAGATTCAATGACTTTAAATTAAACAGTGAGAGTAAAAAAGCGGCAGCGCTGACCGGTCGAGTTCGCAGTAGATTGGCAGGATAGCTGTGTGGCACAGAAAGGAGAAGGCCATGGTGGGGATGGTGTAGGCACTCTGAAACACACATCAGTCAGAGCAGAGCCGTCATTAGCAAATTATCAGCTTACACTGTTACACAGCAGTGAGGGGGCAGGTGGGTCAAGGTATTGTTTGTATAGGAGTAACTACCATCTGGGCTGCAGAACGTGACGATGCAAAGCTCAGGTGTGAACTTCCTTTGAATATATTCATACACTAGATGTAAATATACACCTCTAAATAGGACACAGGCATTTTTTATTTTTATTTTTGTACAGCTGGAACCAATATGTGCTTGTTGTAATTCTGCATGCCACATGTACATATGGCCTTTACATGTAACATGAATGTGAGTGGCAGCTGCACGGCGCACTTGAGTTTCCAACATATATAGCCCATCTTTCATAGGTGAGAGTGCGACTTGTCACCAGAGTCAAACAACAGCAGCGGACCTACATTCAACAGCTTCTCACCAGCACCTCACTTACTCTGTATGTGCAGCGTGTGCAGAGAGAAACTGCCGGTTTCATATACAGTACGTACCTTACTGGAGATGACAAAGAGTTTGGGCGTACATTCTGAGTCAGAGGAATTTGATATCTGGAGAAACAGGGAGAGAAGAGGGAGCATTGTTATTTCCGAGAGGAGATGACTTCAGCAGGGTAAAGCTAAAAATTCCATTGCCTGGCTTTGGGGATAAAAAAAAGAAAACAACCTATCTAAGTTAACCCATGCTAGGTCTGGAGTTATAGTATGGTCTGTATAATTCCTAAAGGTCAGAGGTCATTTCCAGGCTCAGACGAGGTCACCTGAACTTCCTCCCCCTAAGGAGTGGAACCATTCACCATACACAGCTCTCTGTAGTCTTCTCTGGTCCTCATCAGCAGAAACAATCAGTAGATTCAATCTCCTGGGTTTTTCTTCTAATCCTGTGGCCATGACCGTCTGGTCTAGGCTACCTACCTCAGAGCAATGGCATCTTATGTATGTGTTTGTGTGAAGGAAATGGAGGTTGTTATTACCTGGAAATCATCTGAAAATGTAGTTACATTGTGTGGCAGCGGGCAGGGGATGGACCATTTCTTCACCACAACCTGAAGAAGAGACAGCACAACAGGTCAACAATGGAAGAGTTGGATAAACTAATTTTGATGGGGGATATTAAAACTCACCACAACTGTAAAGTACAGCATGAAGAAGAAGGCGAGGCTACTGGTGTAGCCCAGGAAGCCTGTGATGGTGAGAGACAGAGATAGTTGTAAGAGAGAGCGATTCAAACAAGTCAGGGCAGTTAATCCAGATGCTACTTGATCTATCTACTTACCAATCTTAGGCAATATTGACAGAGGTAGAACAATACATAGTGTGATAACGATCAGAAGCAACCTGCCATCTTCATACCAGGCACCTCTGGAAAACAGGGAGTGGACATGAATTATTAAAGGCCAATGCTGAATTCAGCCACATTTCCTATCATAGTATCCCTGGTCCCGAAATGTCAGGGACAGCAGAGATAAAGTGTCAGTTCCTTAAAAATGGATTGGCTTTGGAAATTTGTCTCCATTTCGTGCTCAAATACAGAGCGACAGATTCATCATGTGGTACGAATTAAGGGCTTTAGCCCTCGCAAAACCATAACAATTATGTAATTCACATGCAAACGTTGTGTCATTCCGTCAGATGAGACCACATTTCACTTGCCGGGTTTTTGGAGAGGGGGAATAATATTTTTCTTTGCTGAGGGATAGCCTTGGCGGTTTATTCGGGATTGGGGAGCTAAAAGAGGGGGGAAGAGGAGGAGGAGGAGGAGGGGCGGTGTTCGAGGTGACACATGTGGAAGGCATGCTGGCTCCACTGGGGTCGAGGCCGGGTGGGAAGGGTGCTGCCTGGCGCTGCTGTATGTTGGACTGCAGCACGGGGTCATGAGGGACTGGCTCCACCACTCTTTATGGGGCTCCCACAGTCAGCAGCACCTGCTATGACCACATCAACACCCACTGACCCCTGTTTGGCAGTTTCACAGCTGTGGCGTTACCATAGGCGCTGATGGATTCGTCTCTGCGTCTACACATATTCTGCCCTGTAACTGGATGTCAGGGAGACCTCTGCTCTGACCCCGACTCTCTCTTGTCCAATCACTTCTACTCTCACCTAAGTTTAGCTGAGGCACTCTACCGAAGCTTAGCTAACCCCCCCCCCCCTCCACTTTTACAGACACAGGAGTGTAAAAAAAAAAAAAAAAAGCTTCACCGCCATTAGGATCCATTCTCAAGAGGCTTGAGGCTTACTGTAAAGGCGCAGGATACCTAGAAGACCCATGAAATGTGGAACATTTCACGCTATAACAAGATGCAGGATAGCTCTCAGTTAAGGTTGGAGTACGACTGCCAATGAGCCAATCTCCACAAAGTGTTGAAGATCAGCATAAATCTGGCCAACGCAGCCCGAATCCACAGCTGTCCACTTCTTTGGCCTCGTTACTGAACACAACGGGAGAAACGCACTGTTTGTTAGCACAGAAGAAGACTACAAGATTGTGCACAACCGCTTTCGCTCTGCCGCATTATGATAAATGAGCCAGAAAAGAAGGAACGCGTTTTAACATAAAACAACTCGTTTATTCAGGCTTTGATGGACTTGAGTATGTGTCTGTTAACATCCCAAAGCCACTCATTAACAGAAATGTTTTGTTTCGCTCAGCAGTGAGCTGTAATTAGAATGGCAAAACTGATATCCCCTTGTATCAGTCTGATTCCGGAGAACATGTGCGAGAGATTTGGGGGGTGAAAGGAGAGCACTAATACAAAGCAGCTGTGTGAGGAAGATTCAGATGTTGACGGATCGGGCTGAAAGCAGCTACAACTCTTGCTTAAACCAGTGTGGCCAATAATAAAGTGATAGAAGTTACATTCTTGGCTTGGGATTTAGACCTGAGCTGCAGGCTGCTCCACGTAGACCAATGAAAGACACAGGCTGCTGATGATGGGTGATGAATGGCTCTCTATTGTAAATACATGCTTCACGCTATACAACACTGAGCACAAGTTTCCCTTCAATTGCTCACAAAGTATTAACGCAGTGTGGTTTGGTGAGAGATCTTCTTCCACCTCATTATTCATGCGTTTCTCACCGCTGGGCTAATTTCAGTTTGTGTAGCCTTGTGGTGCATAAGTGTCAAATTTGACTTATTTGAAGGCCAAAAGGTATAATCTACAACATCATGGGAACAGGAATGACTCATTCGTTATCTTAGCGCAGACTTTTAAAATCCATCCAGCTAATCTAAAAGAATGACTTGGTTTTATCTGCAGCTGTGACACATTTTGAACCAAATTTCCTTATTGGTGAGGGAGGCTGGATACCCACCCTGGGTTGTCTGGGCTCAGGAAGCTGTTGATGGCTGCAGGAAGCTCCGACTTCAAGATGAACAAGTAGGATGACATGGCTGTGAGAGAAAGGAAAAAAAGATTCAGAAACTGTTTTCTAAATCAAGTAAATGAAAAAAGCACACAATCATACCAAACTACTGAACAGATGACCGCCACAAGCAATCCTAAATTGCTGTGAGAGGGTGGTGTGTGTTTTCCAGCATAAGGAAATGGAAAGGCAGGGTGGAGGGGTACCACGGCTCTGAGTTAATGCAGATGGGTGGGGCAGGCAGCTCAAGGGGATCACCAGCAAAGCCCTCGGTGCAGAGGAGCAGACATTATGCAGATCTTCCAACTGCTGGAGACCGGGAGTAGCAGTCAGGATGAAGAGGTGTGAAGGGGAGGAATGCTAACAATAATGATCTCTGACGCTAATCCAGGTATTTCTCTCCCCCTTCTCCACCTCACGAGGAAACAGGATATTATCAGCCTCCGACAGGCTCCTGCATCCTTCCCCGGACAGCCAATCAGAGGGGGGGGGGGGTGTCTGGGTCACTTCCAGAGGGTCATACCAGCCCCAAAAACACAGTGAGGAAAATGTGAAGGGGAGATGGAGATTGCACCAGTAGAAGAGGATGTTTTTCTGGTGCGAAACAGGACTCAGATGCAGTGTGTGGTCAGCGATAAAAGGAGATAATGTAAAGGGATTTAAATTTGTGAAGCCAGGCATAGCCTGAGAGTTAGCTGGAACCTTTATTGCCCCGGGGCAGGTCTTGCACTCGCCGTTAAATAAGCCTGGACCATAATCCCTTAGATCCTGTGTTTGTTTATAAAAGAAAATTCTTCCAATAACCCTCCAGCCCACACAGACACAAGGATACTCTGAGAAGAGCTGAAGCCATTAATAAGCACTAAAATCTGTCAATAGCAGTTGCTTTTGTGTTTTAGCCAAGTTTCAATTTAACCAAATCATAAAAAAAAGAAAAAACACTTTTCTTTTCAACCACAAAAACTGATATAGACACACTGACGGGGATCACACAGCAGGGCATGATGCAATGGTTTAGTTTCATGCAGTTGGTTACTGTAAGCACAACACTTTCATGGGAATCCCTGGTGGGATAATACTTACGTCTCTAAACAAAAAGGCCCTTGAGTGAAGAGAAAGGATTGTTATTGGCCGAGTTGTAGGAAAACATATCCTAATAGTAAGAGTGCATGTAAAATTCAAGAAAATTGATGTAAACCTTCTGTGTGTGGTCAGCAAAGTAAGCACAGTTATGAGAGTGTGCTCAACATAAGACAGAGACACTTTCATTTCATTAGGAGCGAGGGGAGAAGCAGGCTGTGAGAGCCCTGGGCTGGTCAGTAATTAAGGTCAATTGGCCCATCAGCCTTTGGCAGTGCAGATGAATGTTTACTCAGAGTGAGGCTAATTGCACTCTTATAAAAGGGGCCCGGGGTGTAGACAGATGCATGCTGGAGTGCTGGCTCTCACACTCTCATACATACTGCCCCCATGCTGGGAAAACCACAAACATACCAGAGGGCAGTGCAGTAATCCACTCAGCCGCGCCACTAATGACTGCGGAGGAGCTATCACCTCAGCTCACGACTGTCTGAGAAGCGCAGTTTGCGGCTGAGGGACGGATGGAGATGGCAGCAGTAGTAGAGAGAAGTGAGGGGGTGGGGTAATAAGGGAGGGGTCCCATTAGGTTACTCAACACTCAGAAGGGTGGGTGTGGGTTTACCATCAATGATCAATTAGACGAGAAGTCAGGTTTCATGCCCAGGGGAGGGGGGCAGAAAGGACAGCGGCTACTCTGGTCAAAGGTTATCAGGGAATCCGGATAATAGCCCTACAGAAAGGAGGGAGTTACCCTGACAGAGACGTCTGATCTCCAGTAGGAGGCGCTATCTGCCTCCAAAATGAAGTGGCCATAGTCTGACCCCCACAGCACTTCACCACTCTGCTTCTTAAAAAAACCACAAAATCGGTTTATGTCTGACATGTCAGAAATAATATATGCAACTGTCCAATGAAAAGGAAGTGGACTTACCACCAATATTTTGGATAACAATAACAATTCCAACCAGAACCTAAAAAGAAATTTGAAAGGGTGGTTAGTGTGAATGTGTTTCCCGGTCATGTGGAAGTTATAAGTGTGTAAATTCCCTTTTTTTTTTGGACAGCGATCTCTCACACTGATCCAAAACACAATACTTACTTTTCCTGGTTTTTGCAAGGCTCGCCCTCCAAGGTCTTCATATGAATTGATACCTATAGGAGACAAAACGACAACAATCAGACATTCTGAACTACTCAAAGATGATTAGGATAGTAATTAATGACCTACATCCCACTATTTGTCAGTTTATCTCTTTTTAATCTACTCTTTTGGCTGCATTGATACTATTTGGAAACTTATCTTAAATGTCAACTGATTCAATCACAAGTAGGAAGTGAATTAAGACAATAAACAAAGAGACAGATAGCATCATTTTAAAACAGACAACATATCAGCTAGATTCTCTACACACTGATCTAATCATGAGTGAAGTCTGTTCAGGATGTGGGTAAAAAAGACCTGAATGAACCCACGGGGATGTGCTTATCTAAAGTTAGATTGTGTGTATGCATTGTTAGCCTCTCACCTGTATGGTCACATAGCTTCAGAAGGAGATGTATAGAGTACGCTGCCAGGCTAGACACCAGTACCAGCAGGATACTAGAGAGGAAAAGCAGACAGAGCAGAAATCAGTGTATCAATGTATCTTTATCTGACTCAGCTGGCTGCAGCTGATGATGCGATGAGAGTATTCTTACCAGAAACCAACTATGCCAGTACTCGCCATAGCATAAGCTAGACCAAGTATACCGCTTCCCATGATGGCATTCATCAGGTTAAACACACATAAGGCGGAGGAAGCTCCTTTGGCTCTGCTCTGCACTGTTCCCTGCACACACACACACACACACACACACACACACACACACACGGCACAGATAACACATAGATAAAAGATAAAGAGGTAAACCAAGGAGTGTGAAGACAGAGCAGCAGAAGAAATGTGATTATTTCTGTTAAAGCTATATGAGAATTGCTCATGACAGTATTAAGAACAAGTGGCCGGCCCTGATGATGGATGTCATGAGACAACACTTCAGTGGCATGTAGGATCAGGGAATGGAAATGGGAATGGATGGGGTGGGATTTGAGCTGGTGGCTGTGGGACAGCTGCCTGAGCTCAGGATAAGGGGAGCTGCCCGCACTGCTTGACCTCTCTAATAGGGGATATCCTGGAGAGAACGAGTGGCAACTCTGGTGTCAGTGTCACAACAAGCTTGGATTGACCTGCAGGCTGCTGAATTTGATTCACCACGGGTTACAGTACTGAAAGGCAGCAAGTAAACTATGACACCACTTGGATGAAATATGGATCGGCTGCAACGTAAAATGAAAATGCAGCAAATTCAATAACTCTGATATACAAGAATGTGACTTTTATAACCACTTGGAGTCTTGCATTCATACAGATTATTCCTGTTCAGCGTCACACCGGGGTCACCAGCACAACATAGTGCTGAGCAAAAGCATCAAACTTAATATTGACGAATCACAGCTCGCCTCACCTGGTTTCTTTTCTATTCATGTCTTTTAAATAATTATATTAAATCAGGAGAATTTGTTCACTGTAAAGTCATTTCAAATATGTTTTGCCATGAATGCTTCAATTAATTATCTTGACAATGATTAATTAAATTGCACAGCTATTTCTACAGTCAACACCTCCTTTGAGTGTGTGTTTCTGATCACATGGAAACAGCAAATGAATGACGCTGTTTGATAAACTGAAAGGTGATTTGGGGTTACTGACATCCACCTAATATCACAGATATACTAACTGCAAAAACCAATGCAATGGTTCCAAATCTCTCAGCTTCAGGATATCTATTGCTAAAGGTTTTCAAGGGAAAAACACCCTAAAATAACTTCAAAACACCCCAATATTGATTTGAAAGTTTGACCCAGTTACTCCTTTACTCAACACCACATTAACAGAGTATATGACAACAAGTTTCTGAGTCAAAAACTGGAAATACTCAATAAATGGTGAATATATGAAGACACACTGAAAGCACCCTTGATGGCTTTACTGGAATGTAGAACCATTTTCAGTGATCAACTGGAAGCTTTCAGGTGCTAGTTTGGTGTTAATGGACTCCAAACAGTATCGCAATCAGTGATGATGAGTGTCAGTTCAAGTCTTGACAAGGCTGTGAGGACACAAGGTTATGTCCTCTGTATTGCTGCTGGGAATTTGGACATTTTAATGACTTGAGGAGGAGTTTACAAACTACAATATCTTTAAATGTGACTGTTTACAGCCCAAACACGTGTTAAAGTTTAATAAAATGAAAGGATTTAGTATGTAAACTTTGGATTGCTCCCTCTAGACCCACAGAACACATTATATAACAGTTTTACTGGCTGAGTGGCTTCAAGCTTAATGAGTAAACTGAATGTCTTGTTCCAAATGTCATGTAGAATTTATTTGTATTTGCATGGGAAATAAATATAACTACAGATATATACTCAGTAGAAAGTAATCATTGAAATACATGAGTGTAATTTCTGTTTGAGGCTGGACTTTCCTGTAAGTGCTGACAGAGGCAGAAAGCAGAGAGGAAACTGAAAATATGCTGTTTTTCAAAACACGTGATGTCTGTCATAACCAACATTTCTGCTGACAGTTTGTCTACATGTACATGCAAAAAAAACTACTGAAATTGTATCGCTGCAGTTCAGATATGTAACCTGAAACACTGTTTCTACGCTGTGAGAAATGACAGTTTTGTTGTCAGTACTTACATTTGATAATAAAGGAGTAGTTTCGTTGCTCTCTGTGTCCCCGGCGATGCATTCCCGGTAAATGTCTGCGTTTGCGTTTCCATTAATGCTCATTTTCTCCTCTCAGAAAACTCAGCGAACACAAAAAACCTCACAGTCTCAGAGCTTCAGGTCAAACCTCACAAATACGTGAGTTAGCGCGTCGGCGGATTGGTGAAACCATCCTCTCTTCTGTCACTTTTAAACTCTCCTCTTATCAACTTGTCAGCTGCCGACTGTTGTTGTTGATCACTCGCATGTCACGTGACCACCCCTTCCGTCGCATTCGAGAGCGTCAGAACGGAGACCGACCAATCAGAGATCGGTTCTCCGCTCGTTCGACCAATCACGTCGGCTCTGGTCTGCCACTGATGACGCAGTTCCAAGCATGCTTAAGGACGGAGGATGTTGAGGTGAGCTCTGAATGTGGCTTTTCTCGATAATAATAGTGTATTTAACATTTATTTAGCCGTGTGTTATACCTTTTTGTCAAACTTTTGTTAGATTGTGTTTTATTCACTTTTATGCCTCATAACAGCTGCGTTTTTGTTATTTCAGGCTCCTCAGCAGAGTCCATCCATCTGTTCAAACGCAAATCAACCTTAAACTTGCTCAAAGCTTGTGCTCAGCCTGTCCTGATTTTGCTGTGAAGCCCATAATGGAGCCCAAACTGTACCAGCCCCCTGCAGAGGTCCGGGGGATGACCTCTCTGGACAAAGAAGCCTTCGCACAGACCATTACAGTCCCAGCTCTACGGGTGCCCACTGGTGTCTTAAACAAAGTAGTGAAGAGCCTGAAAAAGTCAACCATCCAGCGTCCAGGAGTCCCCAGGGTGGTCCAGGATCAAGAGGAGAGTAGTGACGTCCGGTTAGTGCTCTTGGACCCTCACAGAGTCTCCTCGCCAAAGTCCTTCAGTGAAGCTGAAGCCGAGGCCCTGAGGTCTTTCGGTGTTGCTGAGGAGCTGCAGCACTATGAGCTGAGCTTGACCTATGATAACCTGAAGACTGAAGAAGTGCTGCAGGCCGTGCTCCCCCAGGGTCAGGATGTGACCTCTGGGTTCAGCCGGGTGGGACACATCGCACACATGAACCTGAGGGACCACCAGCTGCCATACAGGAACCTCATAGGTGAGAGAGGCCAGATGCTGTAACAGAAGGATTTCAGGCCAAAATAACACACAGACAGGTGACAAATTAAAGGAAAAAACAACATAAAGTGTCTTAAAAAGATGTTGGGTCATCATAAGCCTCCAGAAAAGCTTCAGTGCTCCTTGGTGTAGGAGCCTCTACTGGAGGGATGAACTCCAATTTTCCTAAAAATATTCCCTCATTCAGTTTTATGATGGTGGAGAGCAGTGTCTAACATATAGGTTAGGTTAAAATAGGTGTTAACTTGAGTTGAGATCTGCTGACTGTGAAGGTCATAGCATATGATCAACATCGCAACCTGTACATAAGTGTATGCATTCATTATGTTTCTCCATTTGTATATTTACCATTTTTTTCCTTTAATTTGTCACCTGTCTGTATCCAAGTGTTTGTCACCGTCTCCTCAGTAGATGACTGTATCCAAAGCTCTAGAAATTAATGAGAAAAAATACAAACATAGATATTTAGAGAGTTTTTCAAAACATTTCATTTCTGTGCTGCACAGTAGCTATAATAACAGATGATGTTTTGACCTCGTGATCAAGGTGAGACAAGCTGTGTGGTTGTGTTGGAGCATTTAGTTTGTTGCCTCTTTTTCATTTCTCTAAATCTGTGGATACCCACTACCAACTGTGGTTCTTACAGTATTTTCATGTGGTCAACCAGTTCCTAAGAGGACGGAAAGATGGTATTTTTAAGTGAGATCCAGCAGCCGTCTGGTTTTGGAATTTATTACTTTAAGATTAGTTGACCGATTTAGGGCTGCAACTAATGATTATTTTCGATATTGATTAATCTCTCGATCATTTTCTTTATTATTTGATTAGTTGTTTGGTTTATAAAATGTAAGAAAATGGTGAAAGATGTCAATCACTGTTTCCCAAAGCCAAAGTTTCAACCTAAAATGCCATTTTTTTTGTCAGTCCACAGCCCAAAGATATTCAGTTTACTGTCACAGAGGACTAACAAAACCAGAAAGCTGGAAGCAGAGACTTTTACAAATTTTTCTCAGAACGATAAATCAAATATGAAAATAGTTGGCATTAACTTTCTGTCGATAGACTAATCGATCAATCATTGCAGTTCTAGATCGATTAATTGTTTCATATATTTTTCAAGCAAACCCACCAAACATTCTCCTGTTCTGTCCTCTTATATGTGAGGATTTTCTGCTTCTCTCTGTTTCATATAACTGTCGACTGAATATATTTGGGTTTTGGACTGTTTATAGAACAAAACTAGCGATATGAAGACGTCACCTTGGATACTGAGGAATTATAGTCAATATATTACTATTTTCTGAAAGGTTCAAGAAAAAACAATTTATCGAGACAAAACTCTGCACATTAATCAAGAATGTAACCATTAGTTTGTTGCATAGTATTAATGTACAGAGAGCTGTGGCTGTAGTACATATTATCATTTAATTATATATGTTTAGTCTAAGATACAGCTTTGGATTCTTCTTTAGTTATACATTTCTGATCAAACTCAAATGACCATGGTTAATTAACAGATAAGATTTCAGAGTCAGGAAATCATATTTATTGCTTCTTCCATTGCAGGTCAAGTCATCATGGACAAAAACCCTGGTGTTACCTGCGTGGTCAATAAGACAAACATAATCGACTCAACTTACCGCAACTTCAAGATGGAAGTGTTAGCCGGGGAGGAGAACATGGTCGCCAAAGTAGGTTAAATCACTAATGTGCAATGAGGTCATGTTAATAGTACACAAATATACACATTGTGCATTTGTTCAGTTGTTCTCAAATATATTCAGAACCTGAACTGACCTGAACTCTGATGCTCATCTTCTCTGTCTGTGGTGCAGGTGAAAGAAAACGGGGTGACGTATGAGTTTGACTTTTCTCGTGTATACTGGAACTCCCGGCTGAGCACAGAGCACCAGCGTGTGGTGCAGCTCGTCAAACGTGGCGACACCGTGTTTGATGTGTTTGCTGGTGTCGGACCCTTCGCTGTCCCAGCTGCCCGCTCGGGTGCCAATGTATTAGCCAACGATCTCAACCCAGAATCCTACAGATGGCTGCAGCACAACTGCAAACTCAACAAGGTGGAGAGCAAAGTCAGAACCTTTAACCTGGATGGCAGAGCGTTCATCCAGGGACCCATGAAGCAGGAGCTGCCCACACTATTAAAGGGAAAAGCCAGTGTTCATGTGGTGATGAACCTGCCTGCCTTGGCTCTGGAGTTCCTGGATGCATTCAGAGGCCTCCTGCACCAGGAGCCTCCCTGCGATGACAACCTACCTACAGTGCACTGCTATGGCTTCTCTAAGGATGACAACCCTGACAAGGATGTGGTGGAGAGGGCTTCCCGCAGCCTTGGATTCCCCCTGGAGAACCGATGCTCTGTGCATTTTGTGCGCAATGTAGCACCAAACAAAGATATGATGTGTGTGAGCTTCACACTCCCTAAAGAGGTCCTCTTCAGCAGTGAACATGAACAGACAGGTGAGAAGTACAAAACAGTGAGGAATTCAGTAATAAACTGATAATGATGACAGCTATTAACTATGAAAGCCAAACTAAGCATTCAAACATGAACAAAAATGCCATTTATAGTATAGGAACTGTAGGATGCCTTACAGTGCTTAAAATGCAGTGTATAAAAAGTGCTCTCTGTGCGAGATGTGTAGTTTTTATATGTGATGATTTTTTTTTATACATCAATTTAGGAATATGCAACAAATAAGCACAAAACCGAAATAATAAAGGTTTTAAAACTAGATTTTGACAAGGGGACTCTCTTCAAGACAGTAATTCAATTTCAATTCAATTCTATTTATATAGCGCCAAATAATAACAGAAGTTGTCTCAGGGCACTTTTCACATAGAGCAGATCTAGACCGTACTCTTTAATTTAGAGAGACCCAACAATTCCCCCATGAGCAAGCACTTGGTGACAGCGGCAAGGAAAAATTCCCCTTTAACGGGAAGTAACCTCAAGCAGGACTGGGCTCTTGGTGGACAGAGATCTACCTTCACCGCTTGGGTTGAGAGAGAAAGAAGGAGGGACGGGGAGAGGGGAGAGAGAGACACAGAGAAGCATGATAACAATAACAATGATAATAATAATAGATATGACTAATAATAGTAATAACAATAACAACAGGAGAAGGTGTCTAGGCAGAACGCCCACAGGACCACGTCACCATCTGCGCACCATCCCCTCGGACTCTGAATTGAAAAGTTCAGGGGGATCCAAAATTAGCTTTACAGCACAAACAGAAGGTTTCTTTATTTGCATAACATGAGGGCCAGTATCACTTGACCTAACTCATTACTTAATCTCACTTATTACTATGCATCTCCACTTTTACAGGCTGGTATCGACTCTTTTCCGTCTGTGTTTTTGTTCTTCTGTTTTTCACTTGGCTGTTGATGTTAATAGGAATCTGTTCTTAATTGATTTATTTGCAAATAAAAGTAAAAGTAATGAACAAATTGAAATGAACACACTCAAAAAATGATTTTCTCAAATTTGTAGAGATAATGTTTTTATTTGCTTAATTTTTGTCTGTTGTGTTTCATTACCTGGAGTATTTGTTGCCTTATGTGTGTTTTAGTGAAATTCCAAAGGTAATTTTCTACCATTTGTACATAAAAGTTTAATTCTATTAGATTCTAAACTGTTTTCATTTAATTGTCCACAGAGCCCTCAGAGGAACCGGCCCCAAAGAGGCAGAAGTGTGAAGAGACTACAGATTCAACGTGATAATCATACAAACCTGGTATCACAAAGAGTGTGAGAGGAGACAGCTGAGTTGAGAAAAGTTGTTAAAAGTTGAGGTTTACTGTTGCTTTTATGTCTTTTAGTTCAGTAAATGACTCCCCTTTGTTCATACATGTATGTATCAGAACTGTTATTATTCAGGATGCAATAACTTACATCCTGAGTTGTTTCATTTTTAAATAAATCTGTATAATAATGGGCAAACAGTCAGTGTTCATTGTGATTTATTTAAATATAAAAGTAACACAAAATATAAAACTCCATATACAACTTAACCCAAATCAAGTCTGAGCACTACACAGCAGCTTTTGCCCTCTCCGCGGCGGTGGCGGTGCTGTATTTGTAGTCCATTCAGTTCACGTTCCTAATCGGTTGCTGTTGTACCGTTTGAGCTCTGAATGGGTTCAGCCTTTCCAAAGGAACATCCCACTGAAAGCATCCTGGATGGCTCGATGACAAGCCAGAGCTGAGTTGTATCCTCCAGCTGTGTCCTGAGGCATGGCAGCCCGCACATGGTTCAGATACCTGAGAACACACAGAAAACCACTGTCAGTGACATCAGTGAGGCATTTTGTAAATAATGTGACTGACTGGCAGCCAAAGAGCTGCTTTCAAAAGTAGTTCCTGTGAGTAACGTGAGTGTAAGTTTATTCTTCAGTAAATCCACACTTCAAGTTGTTTTTTCTGGCTCTCCGGGACTCTTTGCCCTTTTGAAGAGATGGACGACGACATACGTACCAGTACACTAACACTGGAACACCTTGTGCCTAGAAGCCTCTCCAACATGGCTCTATTAAAGTATTATAGGTGTCTTATTTTTTAAGTGCTTACAGATGTATCCTGCCGGAGCCTCTTTGCAGGTTCTTAAGCAAAGCCAAAAGTCACTGTTTATTTTCACATTTGTGCACAGACAGAAAAAACAGTGGAGCTATTAATTTAGTCTCCACATCTTGTCCCTACAGTGATAGATGCCCCAGAAGTTACAAGTCGTGTGAGTGTTTGGGGGGGGGGTGGTGTTGACCTGCGGCCCCACCCACTCTAATCCTTCCTCCACTGTTTCAAACACATACACACACACACACAGTCTGCACGTGTCGTACACCTCTCCTGTAGCATCTGTCTACAAAGCTAAAAAAGCAAAGTCCTCCAGCAACTGAGACAACACGTAGTCTTGCCCGTCAATACTGCCCCCCCTCCCACCTCCCCTTGCAGAAATCATAGTCATGGCAGAAGGGTCTAAAGCCCTCACACGAGTCTGGCTTTGTGGCCCCTGTTCCTGTGAGTCGGGGGGAGACTTCAAAGTGAGACGGGAATCAAGAGCACAGACAGCCCTCTGTGATTTCTGTGCCCATTCAAGCTGCTTTACAGAGTAACCTAACACCTGTGGGGAGGCTAAGAGAGACAGAGAGCTGAGCCGTGTGTGTGTGTGTGTGTATGTGAATGAGAGATGGACGGGGAAGAAAAAGGTGTTGGTGAAATTACACACTGAATAGATCACGCTTTGCTTTGGTGTTTTATGATTCTACAAGGTGCATTAGAGGTTTTCTCGTAACGCAATAAAACAGTCGCTAAAAATAAAGTTGAAACATACTTGCTAGCATGTTTATGACATTAAGTCAAACATTCGAGAATAGCACGCAACGTGACCTTGTCGAGTCTTACAACAGACGAGTGAAAGTGAGAAGAAGAGAAGCGAGAGATGTCAATCAGGTCTTGCACACAAAGACCACTCATCACCCACTAGAGAAACAACACGCAAGTTCAAAACAGGAGGCCCAGTGATTAATAATAACTTCATTAAGTCCAAGCTGCTGTAGCCTGTCCTTCAGAGCACTTGAGGGAGGTCTTCTCATATGGCTTCCTGCATCAGATGAGTGCTATCTATTGATTATATTGTACTGGGCCTTTTTAATGGTGAAAAAAGTGGGCTATTTACAGCCTGGCTAAGTCTGCTCTTCCTGCTAATCTAATCCCCAAGCTACTCATGTGGTCATTCCTTCCAAGAAAGCTGAGAGCTCTGTGTAACTTTATACCTGCCTGCCCCTAAGGAGAGAGAGAGCAAGAGAGCAAAAGGAGAACATGAAGGTGGGGGAGAGGGAGGAAAAAGGGTGAGGGGGTGAGGGGGGTGGGTGGGAAGTAGACAGAGGAGGGAGGATGTGAGGTGAAATCACCTTTGGGTATCATCATCACAAATACTCTTCTCTTAAACCAACCCTGTCTGCCCCTCTGCTCACCCCAAACACCCGGGGGTAGTTCAGTTCTGCTCCATTAATTTGTACGTGCATCTTCCTGTAAAGGCCAACCACATACACGTACATGCAGAAGACCGGCTAGATGTTCGTAAGGCTGAAAGATAAATTAGATTTTTTTTCTTCTGACTTTAAAGACTGTGCTTGACAATGCCGACCAGTCAGGAGTGGACTGACAACAACCAAGACACGCGAAGACACGAAATGCATTAAATATGTGCTGCATTCTTGCCTACGAAAACAGGCAGACTCTCTGCAGTGCTTTCAATCATAAAATGTAATGCAAATTCAGACCTACACCCTCTGCTCCGAGCCCCTCTGACGCTACTGTTTCAGTGTGTGCGCTAACACTCTCCGCACCCTCCCTCCCCATCACCGCCCACCCGTCCCCCTCTTTCTCCCTTTCTCTCCAAGGACTGGACTGCCTTTTGTTCGAAGGGCCCTGAAACCCAAGCCGTTTCGGCCGGTAACATCTTTCACTCTCTGGGCCCCACTGGAGCATTAGCTGCAACTCGATATGGGTCTTTTCAAAGCCTCATATTATTGGGTAAATATGGGTCACTTTGGACTGGCCCATTATGTCGCTTGGGGGGAGCGGGAAAAGACGAGTGCAGGTGATGAAGACAACTGAATGACAAAGTGTGACAGTGTGCGTGTCAGACTGCAATTGTCATTGGGGAATATGATGATGGGGGGGGGGGGGGGGGGGTTTCCATTATCATACATACTAAAAGGAATAAAATAGTTTTTTTTATTTTTCCTTGCCATAAACAATGGGCATGAATTATTGTAATATTCATTTGGAATCAACAGCAACACAAGTGTCAAATTTATAAAATGTGAAATTGAAAATATTGACATCTCAAAATCATAAATGATGTGATCATACTACTCATAATGTCTGCTGCCATCCTGCTATTTCAAAAAACCATGTGTTGTTGGATCAAAACCGTTCAGAGCTAACAACATTTTTCCACTTGGGTCTGGAAGTCTGAATACCTGGGCAATGTCTCCTGTTAATGCTAATAACGGTCAGAGATTTCACTGACGGGACCCTGAAAGTATTCTCCACTCCTGCTGCCTGGAAAACACTGCAAAGCCCCATCTCTAATTCAAAGTGAAAAGATAAGTGGTGAAATGTTCCGGCGGGTTCTGCGTGATTTCCAGCTGAGAATGTGTGGCTCCTCTTTGTGTTTGGATCAGCGATGCCGCCGTGGAGTGGAGGGTGTCTGGGTTCTTCAGGGAAATAGCTGCGAGGTTGGGAATCCGGAGGGAAAACAGGAGATATCAGGCAGAGGTGCAGGCTGCGTTGGGCCCCTTGTCTAGACTCCATGTGTTGGCTGGAAATGGATTAAGAAGAGCTGTGGAAGACCAGGCTTGATGGAAAAGAGTCCTGTGATTCTACAATGGCTATTTCATCAGGAAGACACATAAGTCTCTTTCACACATGCACTGCAACTCTGAACTTATCTAGACATCACCTAGTAGGACTGTATCTGAGAACACATATGTCCAAATCAGTTGGACCGGACATTAAATGGACTTGTGTGAAGGGGAAACTCCTGACAATGTCTGGACCTGATTCTCAGGACATTTTCTGGAGTTAATATGAGAAAACGGCTTTAAATCAACATACAAACCACAGAACAGATGCATGAGACAATGGAGCAACCCAGATCGGTCTAAAACAACACTCACTGTAGAGTTACTGTACGTGGTTTGGCTGCGTTTCACACTTGAAAACTTTATATTCCTGTTTAATATACAGCAAGTTCAAAGGAGCTAAACAGTTCTTTGTAAAGCAATATCTGTATGAATCCATAAATTCTGAAGTTTTGCTGCTCTTGCATTTTCCTTTTAAGTCTCAGCACTGACCTGAGACCGGGCCTCAGCTTGGCACCTGTCTGCTTTCACAGCACCCTCACTGATCCAGGGTCAGCTCTTATTTTCACAGCACAAAGGATCAGAGGCTTTTTGGATTCAGCTTGTCATCAGCATGATTCATGACCCAAACAGGGTAAGTTGACTTTCAGGCAAGTTGGGAAGATACGCCAATATTCTGTTATATCAACACTGGAGGGGAAAATTACGTCTATGAAAGATTAATCAATAACCCTGACTCTACCTGAGACTGCTCCAAGGACTGAAGCCTCATTAACTATGTTTACTAAAGCAAAGGAGCTTAGACTGTTGTGTTGAGTCGACATAGAGGGCAGCTGACGAGCACAGGGCATGCTATATATGAACAGAGGCTGCCCCATACTTCTGAAAGGCCAGTCATGAGCCTGTTGGATGGCACAGTGAATGTCCGGAAGTCTTCCTTTAGCGCACTGCTCCAGCAGCGGTTGAGGATTCCTGGCCTGGGAATGATGGGGGCTGGAGGAGGGGGCCGCAGGAGGGGTAGGGGGGGTGCAGAGCCACACACCTGCCAGATGATTTGTCATTATAGAGGGGTCAGCACTCAGCTGTCACCCCCTAATCACCCATCCTACCCCCTTAAGTCACCCCCCCCCACCCCTGCCTCTTCACCCCCAAACTCCACTCCGGTCCTCCAAAAACACCCCCTGCATTCCTCAGGCAGCTCCGGTTTCACTCACAGCACTGCTACCCCATCTGCCCCTCCTTCCTACACTCTACCCTGAGAGAAAATGTACCCCTGTGAGAGACACAGCACACTGAGCGCATTGTGTGGATGTGCGATGTGTGCTTATGCCCCTATGTGTGTGTCTACACAATTCACATGTGTGTGAATACATGTTTGTCTAAGGGCAAAGCTGTTTGTATCAATACTAACGGCGAAACCGATGGAGCAGAATTTTAGCAGCAGAGAATGTGTGAATTGGTCCAGGCTGCGGTCCAGAAACAAAACCCCTGCAGACAAGCCAAACACAGAGGACTCTCACAGGTATACTATATCTGTCAACAGCAGTCTTTCATCACCACAGGTCATAGGTCACACTCTTTTCCATTGAATGCAGCTTCCTCTGGGATGTGTGAGTGTGTGAGACAGATCCTCAGCCATTAGACTACCCACTGTCCACCAGATTATCTCAAGTTGTACTCTGTGAGTGTGTGAGGGGGGCTCCATGCGGTTACATCATATCCTCACGAGCCTATGGACCCCTTATCCATTATCATGTGTCTTATCATCATCACTAACAGGGTGAGTCTGCCCCTCAGGATCCCAAAAGAGAGGAGGAGGAGGAGGAGGGGGATGAGAGGATCGCTAACACTTAGTTAAGGGGGAAACATGTTTAGAGCGTTAACAGAAGCTTTGACACTTGACATTAACGCTTATAGAAATACATTTTCATGTCAAGTGACTGACACTCTGTAAGCTGTCCTCAAGATGGCAGCTTGCTGGTATCAGTGATAATGACTAAGAGGTACACTTGTTTTTGTGTCTATGAAAGACAACCTTGTAGAGGTGCCTTCGATAAAGGACTATTGTGCTACATGCACCCAAAAGCAACTTCACTTCCTGGTCCAAGCGTCACCTGTCACTACTCATCCAGAGCTCTCGAGTCTTGGCCCTGCACCTCCTCAGTCAAACCTGATGGGGGCAGTAGAGGTTGGCTGACTAGCTGAGCCACAAGCTTCACACCTAACCACAGCCGAGGGGCTTGGAGAGGCATCACACACCCTGCTAGCCACTTGATACACAGAGCATCTTTCTTTCGTCTCCTGAGCTGATACTTGATAACTCTGCCCCCTGGAGAGCTTAGAGGAAAGATAGGGGGGGGGGGGGGGGGGGGCAAACTGGACTGGAGAGGGAGGATAATGACATGACATCAGTGTCATCGTTAACCAAATAGGGCCGTAAACAATGGAAGAACATATGCTGTTCAGTGAATGGCTGCTAGCACATGGCACACCCATATACACACACACACACACACACACAGAAAAGGAGCCTTAACAGTTAGATGTAACATTCTGGGAATAGAGCACTGATACAGAGTAGAAGAATAGAGTTTTCCTGGGGGGACTCTCCTCCACAGGTATCAGTTACAGAAGCACCTCAAGCACTGGGGAGAGGCAAAGAGGATTTCAATTAGGGAGAAAGATGGGAAGAGACCAAAGAAGGGGGGGATGGAGGAAAACAAAAAGATAGGGAAAGGTACAGCAGGGGGAGGGTCATAATTCATATATCGTAGTGGAGGAGTACCTCCTTCTATTAGGTGTGCGTGGCAAGTCCCCACAGCCAAGCCTCACATGACGGGAGTTTGTTTTCTTTCTCCAGCTCTTAAGAGGGGAAAATGAGCCAGCTAATCCCCCTGTACATTGCCGGGCCCTTTGCCCCAGGGGTGAAGAGCAGGGGAGAGGAACAGAGTTCCAGTCTGTTGGTGTTTGTGTTAACACAAACTGAGTGTGCGTGTACGTGTATGCATGGTTATGAGCACCATTAAGCTTGAAATCAAAGCATGCAACCCTAGAGAGTGAGCGGCTGCTTTGCAAACCTCCACACAGATCAGTGTGTGTTAAAATAGTCAGGAGACATCACCTCACCCTCTGCTGGGTGTTGACCCTGTCGCCTCTAGGCTGTGACACAAATAAACCTGGAGGCAAGAGAGGCTGTTATCCCCGGAGTTCCCTGATCGCTGGTGTCTCCTTCACTGGCATTGGCCTGGTTTGGCCTGGCCTGGGTTCATCGCAGGAGGAGACTGCTGGTCTGTCTGGCACACGGCCCACAGAGGGAAAACAATAACATTAAAAGCGGTGCTCTTTCAGATGACCAGAATACACACAAGACAAATGTATTTCCCGCTCTGTCATTCTGTAATGCTCCCTCCTTTTCAGCCCGCTCTTTGGGTTAGAAATGAGTCACCCACAAGTAAAAAGCCTCCAGTCAACTACAGCGCGTGCTTATTTTGACTCATACTTCAAGAGAAGATCAATATTTGCACAGATCTATGGGAGGGAAAACAATAGTGATCTGGCCTCCACCAGCGCTGTCTGTTAATGGTCTGTTTACTGAGACAGACGGGATAATGGCCTGGGTGGGGGCTGGTGGGATTGGACGGTGGCCGCACTCCACTCTGTTTCTGATCTGGTTAGTAACGAGGAAAGTAAGCACCCACAGTGCGAGAAGCTGAGAATCGAAGCTAGGCGGTGGCTATGTGATGAGTGAAGATGGGGCATCCTGTTGACACAGACAGGTTTGCAAGTCAAATAGGTGTATTCAAGCCTCCACACTTTTATAGCGCCTGCAGTCTCTTTTGGCTATGCAAATTTAAAATCTGTGAGCCCTGTGGCTCCAGTCAAGCTTTTAGATCTGAGCTATGGAAGCACTTAAATGGTCAGAGAAGCACTGCATTGAAGTCTATAGTTTCTGCCTATGCTGGATCTAGTAACACAAGATACTGGCACGTGTGTAGTGTGGAAGAATAGAGGATATCAAATATCTGAGAAACCAAGTTCAGCTTTAGGTCTTGGTTATGGTGGCAACCCCAAAGTATTTGAGGGAAAGCCCTATTGTTATGCAAGAGCCAAATAAACCATTTTCCAATAAATAGTACTGTTGGGCAACATCACAGAATATTTTAATTGGTTGAATGAGCGCAAAATATGTGCCTTGAGACATTATCTAACAGTAGTAAAAGTAGATCAAAGACCACTGCTCTTGAGGGAGTTCATTTGAGGTCATGCTAACCGGCACCTCAGTCTCCAGCTCATAACTTAAGCATCAAAGCTGTGTTTGTGTGAGAGTGTGCCTGAGTGCATGACTGTTTGAGGCCCTGAATGTGAGACTCGTCTCTCCAAGGTGCCATCACTCTGCTCCCGTCAGTCTCAGCGCTCTAACGTCCCGGTGCTGCACCTCAGGTCCCCCGTGGTCAGTGACCTCTGATCCCTCCCCCCACGGCCCTTCCAGGCCCGTCAGGCCCATCAGATGGATATGTGCCCTGCAGGGATCAGAGAACTCGAGATACATGGAAAAGCTATTCATGGCCGTTTCTAGACATTCCTCTGGAGTGGCTGTCCTCTGCACATTTAGAGAAAAAGAAGAATATCACGGCTGACTTGCACTTTCATCACAGAGGGAGAGAGGGAAAGCAGGGGAAGGAAAGAATGATTTGTATGCAATTTAAACCTCATATACTCCAATTTGGTGATGGCAGAAATGGATTCAATAGTCCTCTATGGACCATGTTTAGTGGTCCTGCTAACTCCCAGAGCCAAATCCGGGGTCACTGGTAGTGCTTTTGGCCAGCTAGTCTAGAGCTGGGGAGATGGAGCGCTTAGACCTGGAGTCAGGCCAACCCGGCAGGGAGAGGCTAGCAAAGCTGACTGCCAGGAACTGAGGGCTATGATGGCACCACTGACTATTCTGGATATCTCCCTCCCACCAAAGCACTTAACATGCAGTATAAGCCAACAAACAAACAAACAAACAGACACACAAACACACCAATCCAATCACATAAACACGCAGACGCCACCAAGGGATGCTTGGAAAGCTCAAGCACACAGGCAGGAGGAGAGCATCACTCAGAGACCCATTAACCCCTGGCTCCCAACCAGAACAGTGAGCAGATGTCCTTTAAGTACACGTTAAACATAGCTAGACTATGTGTGTGCACAAGTGATTTATGTATTACTTTCATTTGTACATGTGTACGTACATATGGCCATAGAAAGATTGAGTCACATTAAATAAAGACTTGGGGGCAGTTTCCAGGCGATGAAAATGATTGGTTGTTCCATGGTTTAGGAATAAAGTTGACAGAAAACTACCCATCACTGTCTGAACCTTCTAGTTTAAACCTTCAACCTGACCAGTTGTCTGTTTTGGTGGGAGAAAGTGAGGACTACTTCCTTGTGCAGAGAAGTGCATCCCCAGGAGAGGAGCTCCAGACTAAACACTGCTCATTCAGCTGCTCCCCTTCACCCCACCGACAAGAGACGGATGCTTGACAAGCGCTCCCAACAGAAAACCTCACTTTTTCCACCAATTATAGAAAGCAATGCGGAGTGGGGGAGGAGGCAAAACTTCAAAATATTATACACACTGGCATTTGGCGAAGTGCATTGAGCAACCTCTGTCAGAGAGAGATGGGCTAATTTCAGGGCGACCTGTGCCAACACAAACAACTGTTCTGGCTAGCTTTCATTGTCAGCACTTGAGGTTTGAGTCGAATTTTTCAACGCTCTGCAGCCAATTTCTCTTTCCCCTTTTTTTCCCCCCATATGATTTGTCCTTGTCCAAGATCCCAGTCAGTCTTTCATCGCCGCAGTCAGAGCTTAAAAACTATTCTTGTAGAAAACAAACTCAGACCCAGATGCTCATCTACACACACACAAACAAAAATAGAAAGTGCATTTTTGCGCATGTCTACATGAGCTCATGTACATAAACAGACTTATATTAACTATAATGCAAGCATGACTTCATTGGTGCGGTGTATTTTGGTGTATGCAAGTGCTTCCACTCAGGTTATGTCCATCAGTAGGCTCAGGATCGGAGCGAGGGGGCAGGAGTTAAGACGACTACTGCTTCAATCTTTGTTGCTTTGTGCTGAGATTCATATCATAGCCATGTCAATGTAAACATCATGTGTTTCTGTTTGTGTCTCCAATAGAGTATTTACTTCTTCTTTGATTTTGTTTATTAAAGGCTTTTACTGTTCAACATAAAAGCAAGGAGCCATGGCAGGACATTTGGAGTACAGGCTGTAGTGTTAGATTCATAGTCTACTCATAATTCTTACAGCTCACGCATGGTTCTGGGTAGGTGCCAGTCAATGAGATGGACAGCACTATACTGGCATTATAGAAACATCACACAGTCGGGGTCCTATCCTCTGTGGCAAATCAAACGCACCTATGCACATCATGGGAGGAGCATTTGGATATATATATATATATATATATATATATATATATATATATATTTATGTGTGTGTGTGTGGAGGGGGGTAGATGTTGAGGTAGAAGCTGAATGGGCACTTTTGGAGGCCCCTGTTGCCTGAACATGCAGCCTTAACTCTGCTCCAGTATTGAGGCAGCTGTCTTTAATATAAGAGCTCAGCTCAGCCCATATTTATTCAGGTACAGCTGACAGAGAGGGAGAGACAGTGAAAGAGGCGTGGCCCTTCTTTTTCCTGGCAGCCGTGCAGCACTCCTGCGGTTTTTTGGGGGGCAAAGGGACAAGGCGAAAAAGACACAGACACTGAGACAGAAGGAGAAAGAGAACAGCGGAGAAGAAAAGAGAGAGTCGAAATAAAAAGCATGGCTCCAGTCAGTCCTGTGTTAACTGGACATCCTGTGCAAGAGTCCAGCCCCAGAGGCCCTGGGGCCACCAGGGAGGGGGTGTGTGAGCTCAACTCTCCAGTCTCATTTGATGACTGTGTCTAAGACAAATCACCAGTGGTGCTGCTGTCACCGTGGGCCTTGACCAAGACAAACAGCCGTGTTTTAAAATAAGTACCTGCCCCCTCACAGGCCTTTCACCTCATCTACGCTCAGGCACATCCATATCTCCTCACACATTCAAGCATATTCCCTTCACAGGTCATAGGACTGGAGCTGCAGTCCAACGCTCCACACAGGGGACTCACTTTTCACCCTCTCAACGGTGTCTGCGTTCTCTCTTCTCTGCACACACATACTTGTGAATATTTACCACATCACACTGAGTTCCATTGTGGCTAAAATGCTGGGACTGCAATAATGGGGGTGAGTGTGAGTGCGCATGACACAAACTGTATACCAGGTTTAAAGGACACTGTCTGTGTGCATGTGTATGTTCAAGCTTGATCATCTATGTGTATCTGAGCTTGCATGCACAAAACCTCAAACTTAGCTGAATCACAAACTGCCAACTGCGCAGAAGTGTCAGCACTATTCCTTGCTTTTACTTAACAGCACATTGCATCTTGGGAGTTGTGGTTTGTCTGAACGGGCCTGTCTGTGTCGCTGCCTGCGGCATGCACCAGTGGGAATGGTGTTCCTCACTGAACTGAGCCTCATTTATCTCTGTGGCAGAGCCGTTCCTCTCCAGCATCGGTCCTCCTGGACCCCTGAACTGCTGACACCGGGGCCCCCCCTTCTCTTCCTCCCTCCTCTGAGCACCAGCATGCGGCAAAAATTGTGAGATGTGTTTCATCTGCATATTGATCAGCCTGGCCAAAAGAAGTAGGACCTCAGCACTTCACTGAATACATAATGTAAATAAGTGCCAGTTATTCTGCTTAAACTCTCCTGTAATCCTTTACAGAGAACGTTTCACCTTATGTAGGTACTTTTCTGGTAATTAGGCAAATGTGATTGTGCAACAAAAGTCAATAACAACTTTTATCTTAAGTACAATACTGAAAAAAACTACAATGAAACTAGAAAACCTTTATCCTAAACATGCTGACATTATGTTCAAATACGCACATCTCAGCCAAATGAAGGTTATTGTCAGGGTGAAGCAGTGCTGAACGTCAATGAGCTCGCCCAAAAAGAATATGACCCCGTTTTGCTTCTGTCACCCAATAAAAAAAGGCCGCTCTTAGTGTGTGGGCAGGCTTTAGTGCCAGCCAGTTGCACTGCAGACGGCTGGGCGCTAGGCTGTCTGATGGATGGCTTGCATTCGGTGAGGACTGGACCAATGGCGTCGTGGATTGATTGGCCCAAAGGGGCCGTCGGGGGAAAGCACTTCCTGTGTGTGTTAATGGACGCTCCTGCAGAGGCAGCGTGGCGGCTTGTGGCAGGGTGATGGTTGTTGCTCCCTCTCACTCTCCCTCTCTCTTTCTCTCTCCCAGTACTCCTCCCCCTAATTTGCTTTCACTCTCCCAGTTAATCAGAGGAGAGTCAAGTGAGACGAGCCAGGCTTCCAAAGCAGAACGGCTTTCGAGCAGCTCTCTAACTCTACAACAAAACCTTTACATTACACTTAAACTATGTGCAGAGTTAAAAGAAACTCTATGAGTGAAGTTTATTCAACATTCAGCACTTTATTTTACAAGTCCCATAGTTGCCTATAATTTCCTAGAGAAGAACTGATATGGGGCGTAAATTCACACAAGGTTTGCAGAAAAGGAATGGAATTTGGTACCTTTCATAGGGAAAAGTGAGACAGTTTTCAGTTGGTACACTTTCAGTTAATTAATTCCAATTAATTGCTCGTGTCAAGTTTTTAAGTTAGCTGAACATGCAAAAATGTGAAACTTTGTCTTTTAATAATACATGAATAATAAATGAATATTTACTTGGGATTAAATGGAGCATATATTTCAAGGAAATTCCTCTGGAAATCAACAACTGCTTATGAACTTGATACAAGTAACGAAACTAAACTGTCTCAGAATTTTGGCTACATTTTACCTACACTGAATCAAATTACGTAATTCTTTCCAGAAAACTTCCTTGGAAATTACGGAAAAGGTTATTGCTCCTTCTTCTGCTTATCATTCAACTTGACAACCGTGCTCATCTCAGTGTTAAATTAAAACTCATAGTCTACCCCCTTGAAGGAAGTGAAAATGACCCTGATTATGATAGATGTGTGGACATGAGTGTAAAAACAAAAAAAAAAAAAAAAAAATTTGTACCCAAGTCTGCCCAGCTGCTCCAATTCAGGCACCGGAGGTCCATAGGTTTCAACATGAAGAGGCTTGTAGTGGTAAAGTGCTTCCTCTATCTTGGGCACAGCCTGGAGAGATACTGTCTGACGCTGAGAAAAGAAAAAACACAGAAACCAAACATTCAACACAGGACAGTAATCTTCATTGTCTTAGTTTATTATGCAGTGCAAGACTGGAAACTATGGCTATGGCACAATCAGGATGACACAAACAGAAAAAACAATTTGCAAGAGGCTTAATGTCAATCAAACTGCAACATTAGTAACCACCAATTCTTGACTGACTGGTTTGGAAACAGGAGTTTTGTCTGACAACATTTTCACTTTCCCCAGGCACTGCTGGTTTTGTGGAGAAACTAACTGAGACGATGACTGAGCATGTTTTTAGTGGTCAACACAGTGCTGGAAACTCAACAACTATTCCTGTTGGAAATCTGATCAAGACGAAAAAAACACGACGTAATAAAGGATAATTATGGTGAGGTAGATTAAGAAATGTAATTCATGATAACATAAAGCAGGTGTACTTCCAAACTACTCGGCTATTCCCATAAAACTACCAAAAGACAAATCTACTGATAATGTATATATGTAGAAAAGAGAGTAAATGATTATGCTAACAGTGTATTTCCACTGATTCACCAAAAGCAATGTCTCCTACAGTCATAAGATCTGTTAGTGTTTTCCCTACATGCTTTCAACAGCAGCGCAACACTGTTGCTAAATGATGAACACCACCGCTGAAATTCCACATTGTACATAATAATCACGACAGATGCAAACCACGTGCACTTTCTCTGCCTCAAGCAGCTGCTGGGGAGCGAATGAGAATTGGTGTCATTGCTGCAGCTTCTCCTCTCTGTCCTCTCCTCTGCTCCGTGTCTGTGTTTGACCGAGGGCGGGGCTCAGCTCCTCCACACACGCACGCACGCACGCACGCACGCACGCACACACACACACACACACACACACACACACACACACACACAGAGCGGACAGCAGAGTGGACAGTAAAATAGAGAGGCCGCGGTGGAAACCGTGATACAGGTGAAGTGAAAGGTAACATTTAACTGGAGTTGATGACAGTTGCCCTCATTATTGTAAGTGCAGTAAAACCTTCGTGCAGTAAAACCTAAGTGCAGTGAAAAGCCAATATGTATTTTATCAAACCACCTGTTCAACAAGCATTAACATGTAGAAAAGCAATATTTATTAAATATTGCTCTTCAAAAATGTACTTATTCTTGTTCTGTACGTTTTTCAATCGTTAACTACTTCTGCATTTCAGCTACAGAAACCATTCAAATATCAAAATGTTCAGGTCTTCAAGGGTATTCATGCTATGACTTTTCTTCTTTCTAGCATATTCCAGTGATTTCATATAATTTTTATATTAAAATTTATATATATATATTATAATTTTATTAAACTGCTTTGCCCGCAGTCTTCCATTCACCGCTGGTATGTTTTACACAACCGCAGCGCGCTGGTTAAGCGAATAGCGAATTGTTACGCACAAGCTAAAACAAAAGCAGTCTGTATGTTGCCTAACTGTAAGCTTAGTTTGCCAAATGTTGTAAAATTTGGCAAATTCTTGTAAACTTAGCTACAGGCTGGGATGGCAGCCCTCCCAAACCAGCCCCTCTCTCGAGCAGTGAATCACACCAGCAGCAGAGGGAGGACGACAGAGGACAGGAAGAGTGATACTGACTGATGTCTGTGTTCTTTATTCTTTTTAAACTACACTCAGTATTTTCATGTCAGAAATATTTATTTTATTGATATGTTATTTTTGTTTCCAGTGAGATATTATTGAGTTTACATAGTGACTTTGCTGTTGTAAACATTACTGTTGCTGCTCTGGAAACAGTATTTAGTTTTATTTAAAATATAAATCAATTCTAATCCTGTTCTGAATTAGGGTTACTTCAGGACATAGCGCTTACTTTATCAGTGAGCATATTTGTTTCACTTTTCTTCTTGCTGATGTCTGAGTGTACTGAGAAAAACTACAACCAGTTGTTTTTTTTCAAAATATTGTAAGGACTAAATTGATGTGAAAATGCATAGTTTTTAGTAAAACAACATCAAACTTTCTTGGGTGAGAACCCTGAAACCCCCTGACTGTGTTGAGGCATTTCATTCTTTGACATTTATTACAACTACAGCTATCTGGGCCTCCAGAGTCCTTCCGCTGTCAAAAGCTCCTGTAAATTATCACACACATGGCTCGATGAACATGAATAAACCTATCTGGAACAATTCCAAAGTACTTTTAAGTTATTTCACTGCTGGTGTGCGCAAATACGGGTCCTGGCAACGTGGGCTCTGCGTGTGCATAACACTACCACTGCTGAGAAAATCCTAGGGGAAACACTGGATCTGTGGTGTCAGGCACAGAAAACTGTCCATTTCTTCAATCCATTATTACTCAGAGTTGAGATTTCAGTCAAACTACTCCATTTCCTAATGCCCTTGACCATGGCGATCAAGTGAGAAATATGATACTTCTTAAGGACATTGTAGGATTGTTCGATTTGGGGCTCTGCCATCAAAGGGGAATTTCCACACAGCGTCAGACCGCTATGTTTTCTCCAGCATTAAGTAATCAGACTCAGAAGACGAGCCAGAATCATTAAACAAACCTGAAATTAAAAAGATGATGTCTAAACAAACAGTGACTACTTTAGAGAGTAGCAAAGGAACTCGAAGACAAAGGAAACATAAAAAGATAAGAGAGAAAGCAAAGAAAAGAGTAGTGGGGGGAGTATAAACAACAGAACTCAGAGGGGAGCTGATGAAAACCAAACTAAACGAGTAACATGTGCCCCACGGCTTCAGACTGCCTGCCCTCACACATGCTTTGGCCCATGCAAGCGCACACACGGGAAAATAAAGCCACCTAAGCTGAACTGGAAGTTACAAAAGCACCAAGTGATGCACACTGAGACAGCAATGAATGTAGATCAACTGAGCCAAAAACAACATGGTGGTAATTATTCTAACAAAATACACACGCATAAAGAAACTTGTACTTGTAATGTTATGTACCATAAATATGTAGCGTTAAGGCATTCCAAGATTTATTTTGTGATTAAATGGACTTTTTACAACTGTTTTTAGCCATTTCAACATGCTTCATTTACGTTTAGATTAGTTAGTGGTTTCCGAAATTTCCGAGTAGTATTGGGCAATTTGACAATATATGCCGTTTGACAATATACTGTAAGTTTGTCTACTGTCAGAGATTTTACCATATCGTTTATACCAAGTTAACTACTCTTTAATATCTCTGGTTATATTAGACTTGATTTGCAACATTGCTGACAATGGATTGTTTTATGGCAGTATTAGATTTTTAGACATGATGAAAGACCTTTGTTCAGTATCCATTTTACTGAATTGGCCAAAAACAGATGTTTCTGTCCATGCATATTTTCCAAACAGTTTCTTACAATATATCAATCAATATTGCGATATAATCCATCCAACTCTATTCCCTGGAATAATTTACAACTACCCGAACAAAACAAGCCTGAACCTGTCTCATTCAGCGGTGGTTTATACATGCAGGTGGGAGGAGCAGCAGTGATAGTGACAATGGCAGTATATTAACAGCAAGAGAAAGCGTGGGTTTATCCAGTGAAGACATAGTGAAAGGTGAACATCAACTCAAAAAAAACCATGTTTCTTTGGCTCTACCTTACACTTATGACACTATCAATGGAATAACAGATATCGTTCTCTTTTTTGATTGATTTCTTTTCATGTGATAAATAACATCTGAGGATAAAAAGCTGTCCATTATAAAGAACCTCTTGCTCCTTGACTAGACAAATCCGGCAGCTGATTTATATGTTGCGTTCTCAAGCGCCACTGCCATTACTGCGTGTTCTACTGAACACATTTACACTGGCAGTGAAAGCGCATAGGTTTGGGTTGTTGGTGGTTAGCAGTCGTCTCTTCGGATAGATGAATGTACTGTGTGTAAATGTGGAAGTCACTGACTTTCATTTCAGCCAGGAAACGTAGCGCCAAGCTAGCCTGAGAGAGGCGGGGTGGTGGCACACCATTGGCCCATGTAGGCAGATCCCTCGGTCTTTGGTCGGCAAGCTGCTCAGAATATGATCGAAACATGAAGATTAAATGGTGATTTATGGAAGTAAATTGATTTCATGGAGTAGAGGCTTGTGGCTTTTACTTTCTGTTTTTTCCAAAGTTGACGTTTACTGTTGGAGCAGCCCAGAAAAGACGTCTAGCATTGTTAAAACTGGACTACATTTCGTTGAAAGTTTTGTGGATTATAACTTTTATTTTCATTGCATTCGATGACTATAATTTCAACATTTGATTTTCTGACATATTTCATGACAAAAGCTCTTAAAAAGTGAAATCCCTTAGATACATTACAGTCTTAAATGCAGGTTTACAGTAATGGCAGCTTCTCTACTTCCTCCTACAACCCGGATTCGTCTGAATCAAAAATGTACATTTATCCATGTTTGGTCACTAATTTCATCCAAAATAGAAGACAACACCCAATTAAATAATGGCCCCACGAACGGATTGCCCATATCTGGATACCCACTTTTTAATCACCATTTAAATGTGTTTGGGTGGATTGCTAGATTTCTCCTTTAAAAACACATCACACACACGATTGTCTACGGTTTTTGCTCACCCTTTAACCTCAAGGTGCCAGTGATCCCCCCATCCTGTCCCATCCATTCATCCAACACAGTGGAGCCCCACCACAGGCTAATGAAACCCAGACCGGCCAACCCAATCCCAGTAACTCTCTCTCTCTTTCGCACTCCTTCAGTCTCTCCATCCATCTTCTTTCAGACTTTCAACACTGTTTAACTCCCCTACTGCGCCAATCAAAGAGACGCACCGGCACGAATGGGTGGAGGGAGAAGCGAAAGAAGAAAAGTCTACGATGGTGGAATGGTGGAGAAAGAGGGTGGCAAATTGGAAGTTGCAGATGGCTAAAGGGCAGTAAATCAGATTTTTAAGTGACAGACAGAACAGCCAACCCCCAGTCTAGAAACATTTCTGTTGCATTCCTTTGCAAGGGCACCTTGAAAACTGGCAGAGACACATTGGCACGAACAAACACAGCATAAGACATGCATACACAAGAACAGTCTTTGTTCTTCTGAAAATGTTAACAGAAATGTGTACATGTTACTGCATATAACCTGCTTTTGATACAAGACAAGCTGTCCGACTATCCATCTAACGCAGAGCTGTGCCCTCTCAGATCTGCTCCGTCCTCCGCTCTACCTAATAATACTGCTGAAACTTTCAATCATGGACTCATCACGTCCTATTAAAAGCTTGTGTGAATTACAGCATATGAATGTTGTTTTCCAAATGCTTCGGTGAAAGAAAGCAACAGAAGGGAAGAGAGAGACGGGACCCCCAGCAAGGCCCAGCAGAGCAGAGCAGAAATGGTTGAGGGACTACGGACCATTGGAACAACACTTCTGAGAGAGCCAACACAAACATCTGCTTTCAACATTACTGGGGGCCCATCTTACTACCTATACAACATTATGTACTGTATGCCCACATGCTGCTTTTAAGTTTGTGTATTATTGGTATTTAAGACTCTTATAATACCCCTGTGACACTAAAATGAAACTCAGGGGACCATCAATCTTAATAAAACCGCAGGGGAGGATGATTTGAGGAAATCACCTGTGCGCCAGAGGGAGTAGTCCTCCTTCTTCTGCCCTTGTGATCTTCCTACATCTACAGAGTTATAGTGATGTAGTTATACCAGCTTCAGTTTCCTGGTAGGAGTGGAACCACTTCAAAAAGGTCAAGTAAAGCCGACTTGGGTGTCTGTCCTGTTAGTGGTAGAGCAGACACGTGTGCTGGCCGGGAAAACTGTTTTGCACTTTGTGCCTCTGGGTTTTGGCTCGTGATGTACCGTCACATTACTCTTTCTTAACTTGGCTGTGCATCTTAACAGTACCATCTGGGAAAGAAACAGGGTTAGCCCATCTGACAGAGCGATATGGCAAGCATTCATGTGACTTTTATGGGGCAGGGGTCTCATAAAAGTCACATTACTTTTAAGGTATGAGAGGTCTATACCCAAGGCATAGTACCGACTGTGCCAAAGTCTACATTAAAAACAAGACACGGTTGCGTCTTTGCAATAGTTGCTCCTAGATGTTGGAATAATGTGCTTTGTAAACCTCACTTTTATAGATGCTTTAGCTGCTCTTGACCCCCTGTGCTTTGATGCTCCTTGCTTTGCTTACACTCCATCTACCGTTTTACCATTTATATTTTCAACATTTGTTATAAACTAGAAACTTTTACACAAAAGAAAATCATTAGAAGAGCGCGTTGATCCAACAAAGACAGAGTCTCATCCAATGGTCAAAGTGTCAGTCTTGAAAGAAAGATCAAATTGTGTCACCCATCAGAATGCCACCAGAAACACATGCTACACACACACACACACACACACAGAACAACACTCTATAGGCCCTCTATAGGCCCCATCTCTCCCCTGATTTTGCACCTCAGCAGGACACATCAAGGTCACTTAGAGACTAAACTCTCCATCAGCACCTCCCCACCAGATCCACAGACACACACACACACACACACACACACACACACACACACACACACACACACACACACACACACACAAAACCACATAAGCCTGCTTGCTTCTCAACAGTTCGGGAAGCCTCAGCTAGCTAAAGCACAGCTCCAGAGGCAGTGAGAGCCTTTCAATAATGCACAAAGTGATAATGAGAACAATGGAAAGGGAAACAGTGGTCAGCATTGTATAGGGGATAAAATTAATAAGCCTAGTTAGGGGCCAGCCTAGTGCCATCCCATTCTCAGCCCACGCTTCCACCTTCTGCCCTGGCACTGCCAGTGCTTCTGTGTGGATAAAGAGCTTTGGGCTGCCCACTGGCCCACTGAGCAGCAAGTAGCAAGTGTAAAAGCTGCTGCCCGCACAGTGCCTCCCCTCGCCTTACAAGTTTAAATATAACCGCCTGACCAGTGGCAGCTGCCCCAGCGCAAAGCCCCTAAAGCTGACAACTCCTTTTTCCGCTGGGCTGGCCTAGGCCGGGCTGCCCGTGGGCAAGGGTTGCTGAGGCCAACCTAAACAGGGCCAAGCCAGGGGCAGGGGCAGAGGTGTGAATGCCCACATGTGCTGGTGCCAATCACAGCTGACGGTTCTCTTTACCCCCTGAACTGACCCCCTTTCCTCAAGCACCGGCAGCTATCAACCTGCGTGCCAGCAATCCAATAAAAAAAGAAAAGGCCAAAGGGCAGGGGTTATGCACTTTCCCACAAAAAAACATGCTGCCCTTGGTTTGTAAATTAATTATATGTCAAAAAGTTCTGAGTATAAACAACACAAAAAAATGCAAATTGTGTCTGCTACGATTTGTCTCGGAGTGTGAATAAAGGAAATGAAAATAACACTGAAGATGGTGAAAGAGTGAGTTAGGGTTGAAGGGGGGGGGGGGTGGTAATGTAACATCAACCTCGCAGGCAAAACAGGTTAGGCCAGTCTGCCAGAGAAAAGTAAAGCAGAGCATGGCCTGCGCTGACGAGTACGTCTCACGAGCAGAGGTCACTGTAGAGGACAACTTAACCAAGTAAAACAGGCCTGAGCAAACAAGCTCACAGCATGAGTGTGTGTGTGAGTGTGAGTGTGTGCATTTGTGTTTTCTATGGTAGTCAAATTCCACCCCCTAAGTGTAGAATGGAATAAAGCCAAAGAGAACCTGAGGTTATTACAGCCAGCTACACATCTATGTTTAGGGATAAACTTTCCACCCACATTTGGCTGATTGTGTGTGTGTGTGTGTGTGTGAGTTGCACTTTGTTTATGTGTGTGTGCCTCTTGCTTTCATTAGGTGCCCATGCCGGCCTCGTCAGGTATGTCAGCTGCTCTGCCGCCTGTGAGGAGTGGATTGGGCCACAGTAGTGTTGGAACCTAGGACCTTTCATTTAAGATGGCGCTGAAAGCTGCCTCTAGGCGGAGAGATTCCCCATCGGTCAAACTCTTTCAGGAATGGGACACTGTAGCAGCTAACGACAATCCCCAACCTCACACATACACTACTGAAACAAACAAAGCCAACATCCTTAAATACAATCAAAAACTAAAACGTCATTATTACTTATGAACTGTTTAAACCAGATATAATTTATATGCTAATGATCCTAAACTCATGTCCATATTTTGCTCTGATCATGTGCCAACCGTGATGACTCTTGTCATTGTGACTCTTGTCACTGGGCCAGGTCTTATGTGTCAGACAACAACAAGCAACCTGTTTAAACAATGAATAGTTGCCTCCCTCCCACACAGAGAGTCTCTTTTGATATCAGTGGATGTGTATTTTTAAAAAGACACTTTATTCTTCAAAGGATGTTTACTCAGACTGGGTAAGGTTAGCGTGCGCATTTGTGTGTGTGTGTGCTTAGTGTAGTGTTTGTTCATTCACCTGCACACCGGCTTCGTTCAATAGAGTGCCTACAAAGTGAGGGATTAGTGAGCGATTTCAGACCATTCCTGAGGCAAGACCAGGCCCATCCCACCTCACATCACACCTGGACTGAGACTACTTTCCCTCAGGATCGGCTAACTTCCTTGAGCATCCATTCGACGGCATGTTAACACACAACCAGAATAATCGGGATCAGGGTTGGAGTCCCCTTCCCTGCTGTTGGAAAATCACCCCAAGTGTAGAGTAGTGCCAACATGGCTGAGATGTCTGCTTGCATGTTCCCAGTAAACAACATCACACAGCTAGATGCAACATTAGATCACTTTTTAAATAAAGACTGGAGCCACTGGGAAGCCAAGGGAGAATTGGCATCCTCACGTTCCATGGATCGGACGGCTCAAAGATAGGAAGATATGTCATTCCAACGGTGATGGCTCACCTTGGCCTGGGGAGAAGCAGCTGGCTGGAGTGCTAGGGGGGGCAGGTGGTCATGATGGGGGTGGGGTTTTGGGGTGCCGTGAATATCTGCTTCTGTGACTGGTGAACTTGCAGAGCACCAAAAACATCCAGATGACAAAACAAGAGGTCATGAGTCAGGCCCCTGTGTGTTCATAACTGTCACAATCTAACTGGATTTCCTTTGTGAATGTGCCTCTTTTGATTATCAATTAATCTTTTTTTTTTTTAAATAAATCAAGTAATTGTTTAGTGGAAATTGCACATCACAATTTCCCCAAGTCCAAGATGACATTTGCTTGCTTCCTCAGACCAACAGTAAAAAAAAAAAACAAAACACATACATTTACATCTACAATGATATGAAAAAGAGAAAACAAATCCAAACCTCACATTTGAGGTGGAACCAGTAAATGTTTGGCATTTTTGCTTGATAAATTACTTAAATTACCGACAATCATAACTGTAATTATCTATCAATCAACTAATCCATTAACTGACAACACATTTCAGCACTAATTGATATCACCATTGCTTAAGAGAGGAGTACAAAACAGCCAAACTACAGATACAATGATTTTCTTGGATTGTAAGCTGAATAGTCTTGGGTTATAGACTGGTGGTTGATACAAATGGAAACAATTGAGGACATCAATTTAGGCTTTGGGAAACAGTGATGGACATTTTTCAACATTTTCTGACATTATATAGATCAAACAACTAATTGATTAATAGAGAAAATAATCAAAAGATTGATCGATAATGAAAATAATTGTTGTAGTTGCAGCTTTAAGCTGAACTGTAAAGGAATATCATAGAAACAGCCCAGCTCTACAAATGTGTTTTTACATTTGCTTCCCCTAATTTCTGCTGAAGAAAAACTGAAACCCTGTTTGGAACAAGGGACCACAACCTAGCAGATAAATGAATTCCAGCAATCTGCAGGAATCCACCGCTCTGTGCTGAAACTCCACCAAGTCAAACAGAAGTCATTCTTATGGACTCTGAGGTGGAGGGAAATCCAAACCCACACGTTCCCCTGACTCAAGTCTCTCAGTCCAGCACAGCAGATGCATGGCGAAAGCTCCGCTCCACCAACAGGAGCTCTGGGATGGGAGGATGAAGAGAAATGGGAAGAAAGAAGCGAGGAAAAACAGCCACAGAGGAAGCCAAGAGCAACATAATCATGCTGTTTCTCTCTCCATCAGCAAGTTTAACTTCATGCTGTATATCAAGAGAGAGAGAGTCGGAGTAACACATCCTCCATTTGGATCAATTCGATCTAGACCTAGTGCTTTTTCACTGGTTGTGGATAAGCCAGTTGTCTCTTCTGGGTTTAATAAAACAAATTAATGACTTTCATGCAGTCTAAGTGATTATCATCATAACATTCTTTAACCAAGAACTTTTGAAAGGCCTACTCCAGTGAGAAAAACATTCAAATGGGCAGGATTGTTAAACAAAGAGGGGAAAAGTAAGAGTTGGATTATACCTGAGTATGTCAAAACTTAGCTCCAGCTTGAGCCTAGGTGAGTACTAAGCACATCTCTCTCCCACGCACCACTGAACTGTGGGAAGACAACCATGCCTCATGAGGGTTGTTGGGGAGGGGGTGGGGGTGATGACACACCCTATCTCATCACAGTAAAATGAAAACAAACGACTGAAAACCTGAACGACAGCCAAATGGAAGGTCTCTCCAGACACGGTGAGCACAAAGCTGAGAGCTCGGAGCGACCAGAGCCTTGAGCCCACATGCTCTCTCTGTGGGTCTCATTGCTCGCCCAGAAGAATGTGATGACATGACTGAAGGGTTGAGGGCCTGTTTCCACACTGAAGAAGCACCAGACACGGAGAAACATCCTCCCTTTGAAGGTCTGGACTGTTATCACCACTCTTATTTTCAATGAGTGCTGCACATGAAGTTTAAATTAGCACTCAACTAAAATCACCACATGACCTTAACTGCTCAGAAACACTGAACCACCAGAGGATAGAAGTATAGAACCATGAGACATTGGGCTCACAGTAACTTTAATAGCCATTTATTATAGTAGGTATAGCTTATTTAAGCTGTCCTGTTTCTCTGTGCTCGTCTTTCTTGAAGCAGCAAAACCATATCTCAAAAATGCATGCTTTCCCTTCTGTTCACACATATGGACTCAAACACTGGAGACACAACAGAATACCATTTATTGTGAATTGAACCTTGAAAAACATGCTGGCACCACCGACCCAGACTCAAGACTCAAAAGTTGGCAAGCGCCACTACATGGGGACACGCAGGGACACCTATGACATGCGGGATTGACAACCTTGCAACAACCAATCATGCTTGTTTTGATTACCGTAGGAAACTTAAGCAGTTATTTTCTACTCTAATTGAACTACATAAAGCAAAATGGAGGAATAGTTGATCGTCATCATGGTTAACGGCTTCCCAGATCTCCGTGATAAACAACTAAAGGCACTAATGGGCCTAGAATAAGACAAAAAAAAATGCTTGAAAGCACATCACTCTAGAAATGGAGTACTTTGCTCAGCAGCGGTATAGTAGCAAAGGGAGAAAATAATTGCGAAGTCTGAGCCAAATATATAACTGATCGGCTCAACATTAAACAAAATGAGGTTTGTGAGAGGCAATAGAGTCTGCCACTTTGAGTCTTTATCGACTGAAGAAATGGACAGTTTTCTGTGCTTGACACTACAGATACAATGTTTCCCCTAGATAACCAAGATAGTTATAGTTTTGATAAATGAAGAATGAAATGCCCAAGTTCTCCCCCAAGAATATTTGATGTTGTTTGACTAAAAACTATGTATTTTCACATCACCTTACAATATTTATAAAAAAAACCTAACTGGTTATAGTTTTTCGCAGTACACTCAGACATTAACAAGAAGAAAAGTGAAATAAATATGCTCACTGATGAAGTAAGCACTATGCCCTGAAATAATAATAACTGAGAACAAGATTAGAATTGATTTATATTTTAAATATAAATATTGTTTCCAGAGAGGCAACAGTAATGTTTACAACAGCAAAGTCACTATGTAAACTTAATAATATCTCACTGGGAACAAAAATAAGATATCAATAAAATAAATAATATTCCTGGCATGAAAATACTGAGTGAAGTTTAGAAAGAATGAAGATCACAGACATCAGTCAGTATCAGTCATTCCTCCTGTCCCCTGTCCTCCTACCTCTGCTGCTGATGTAATTCACTGCCTGCAGGTACCGCTGGTAGAGAGAGGGGCTGGTTTGTCTCAGCCAATAGCTAAGTTTACATGAATTTACCAAATTTTAAAATATGTAGCAAACTAAGATAAACAGTTAGGCTACATAAAGACAGCTTTGGTTTTAGCTTGTTCATAACATTTCACTATTAGCTTATTGTGGTTGTGTAAAACATACCGGCGTTGGATGAGAGACTGCAGGCAAAGCAGATGAAAATATCTCTTTTCTACATGTTTATGCTTGTTGAACAAGTGTTTTGATAAAGTACATATTGGCTTTTCACTCACAGAGGTTCTTACAGTAACTAATGTAGTTGTTGTCAACTCGAATAAAACATTATCTTTCACTTCACCTGATTCACTGTCTCCACTGGCCTCTCTCCTGCTGTCCATTCTGTCCGTGTGTGTGCTTAGGAGCTGAGCCCCACCCTCGGTCAAACACCGACACGGGGAGCAGAGGAGAGGACAGAGAGGAGAGGCTGCAGCAATGACACCAATTCCCATTTGCCTCCTACTAGCTTCAGTCAGCTCCTTGCGCGTGGTTTGCATTTGTCGTGATTATTATGTACAATGTGAAATTTCAGTGGTGGTGTTCATCATTTAGCAGTGGCGCTGCACCGCTGTTGAAAGCATATAGGGGAAAAACTGAATGAACAGGGGGTTAGAGAGCTAATATGCCCAAAGTGTTGCACTCACCATGTGGATTCCAGTTGAAAACAGGTTGGTAGGTTTGACCGCCTGCTTCTGCTGCTCTATCTGGGTCTCCAGCTGGGCAGCACGGACCTTATGTTGGGCAAGCAAGATGGTGGCAGGAAGTTGAGACTGCTCCTGGAGAAACAAACGGGATAGAGGATTTTATGAGAATGGTATCTTATGTATGTGATACATGCAACAAAGTGCTTCATCTGGAACTTTTCTGCTCAGCAGAAATAGTTGACACTTGTACATGTTAAGGCCTTTTCCTTCTGTAACTGCTATATGTTGAGAAGAGATGAGAACACAAATAGTCTAACTGGATAATCATCAGCATAGTGTACTTTCAGGCTAGCTTCCACATTATTGATGCAAGCCATATTCACAAAACTGTGGCACTGCAGGGGACACTGCTTCAAGTGCACTGCGCCGCCTTCACCTCCATTAAATGCAAGGTCGGACGTTTCAATTTCTTCAGTGGATTGTTGCCAAGTGCAGAGGTCTGAGAACACAAGCTTGGACACGTTCACTGAGGAGGTAGGGTATTTTTGATGGGGTGGACGGCAATGGTAGGACAGTCTAGAGGTGTCTTAGTATTTAAATATAAACTAAAACTGATTTAATGGCTTCCAATACTGATACGTCTGGCTGCAAAAATTGACCAGAAGTAAATTCAGCAGAAAGAAAATTTTCAGTAAGGTGCTGAAGTATATGTGCAATTTAGATTGTGGCTTAAAAATAACAACTAGGCTGAATTCTTAATTCTTCGCTCATGTGAGTTACACTGATTTGGGTGCTTGTGTGCATTTGCTTTATTTGCAACATCACATCATATGGTTGACATGCTTCTCATTTCACAAAGATCTTGAGGAAATAAATGGATAAGTACACACAATAATCAACAAGTGTGTTCCAAGTTCCCAGTGATGTAGTTTTTCACTGCTTCAGGAATCAGCAGCAAGGCCCCCAGAAAGTATTTGGTGGTGTATTGCATGTGTGAGAACATTGAGCTTTCTGGCCACAGGGACATACAGATGTCAGAGCTCAGGAGAGTTCCCCCAGGGGGGTTAGTGCTGATCTCATCTGCCTACAGTCAACAGGCCCTGTGCCTTAAACAAACAAACACACAGCTTTGCCTGCTATCTGTGATGGTCCTTCAGTAGCCCACTCTGCAGGAACAATCACTTCCAAAAGCCTGTAGCTCAACACAATGGAGCCAAGAGGCTTTGGAATTACAGAATGAGAACAATGCAACCCCCGGCACAATGAATGGTAATAAGCTCTTAATGATCTCACAGCCATGAACCCTCAGGCTGAGCATGTGTGTGTTTATTTGTGTCAGACAGGGAACATCTGTCATAGTGTGGGTGCTCTTTACTTCACAAGACTAGGCATTCTGAGGACATATGTACATGCAACATCTGTGTATCTCACCAGTTCATCCAGCAGAGCCTGCTTGTTCTTCCTCTTGACCTGTAGCTGCCTCTGCTCCTCCTGCAGCATCTCCAGCCTCCGCTGCTCATTGCCCTGCTGCTCAAGCAACAGCAGCTCCTCAAGCTCCTCCTGCTCTCGTGTCTGAGGAGAGCAATAGAAAGAAACAGGATGTTGTCACTTCTTTGACCATAAGGTTCAATACACACCAGTTTTGGTAATGCCACAATGTATTTGACCCTACATTCTGACATCTCCGGTGGGGGGGGGGGCAAGTAAGGAAGAAAATTTCCCTCCAAGGTATAATTTATGGATAAATGCACTCAATACGTACAAGTTTAGCCTTATTCTTCTGGATGAGATCTCTGTTCTCCCTCTGGTACTGCTCCATCCTCTGCTTGGTGTCCTCCACATCAATGTTGTTTGTCAGGTTATATACTACACAGAGGAAACATAAACCACTGTTAACCTCTTTAACCAACAGATCCTTTTGTGGTTCCATCATGTTGTGCAGACAAGCACTGTTCAAACCCACAATACTGTTATTTTAAATTCTAGTCAAGATCCCAGTACACTGTAGCAAATGTGCCCAGCTCAAATGCAATGGTGTGTAACATGTTCAAGACATTTTACAATACAATTTTCCATTTGATGGTCATCAATGGGGAAAGCCTTAAAAATGTCATCTGGTAATTCAATATATTTCTAAACCGAAGTCAGATAGATTTTCAGTGACATGCTGGAACGAGGGGATGTAGAACATTAACTTATATGTTGTTGTTCTAACTGTGAAAAAATATTCTTCAACTTCAAAGCTGCTTAAGGGGAAGTTTAAGGGGAATTGTAGGTTTACAAGGTTAAAAACAGAGGAGCTGGTCAAGGTTGAACATCCCTGCACCAACCTTAAGAACTAGCCCGTAAAAGCTGTCTTGCCCACTGTCAAGGGCTATAAGCCAGTCGAGATGTGTTGGTGTTGGCAGAGCTATCCCCTGATCTATGGCCCTGGCTGGCACTAATGCCTGTTAAACATCCCCCTGTGCAGTCAGAGTCAGGGAGAAATCATTTCACCAATACTAAATATCCCTTTAGTGGTCAGTTCGAAGCTGGTGCTCGTACCTATATCCTCCACTTCCTCCAGGTAGTCGTTGTATTCTCTCAGGCTCGGGAAGTCAAAATCTCTCTTGTTGTATCTGCAGAAGAAAAACAGAACTGATGATACAAATAATAAAAACCTGATAAAAGCAAATATGCATTACAGGTTGCACACTGTAGGCTAAATAGACATTAATAGCCTCCATTAAATCAACTGTTTTATAATACCATGTCCGCATGCTGCCTAATAGACACACATTAGATGTCAATTAAGGGGCTATTAAAGAACAGATGAGAGGGAGAAAAAGAAGGCAGGGAGGGGCTGAGAAGTAAAAATCTGGCATGGAAAGAGCCTTCTCGTTTGAGGCCCCCCTGGGGAGACTCATTGTCTACAAAACAAACAGTGTAATGAGAAAGACAAAGGTGGCTTAAGAAGTGGGAGGAGGCATGGGATGACACATAAACACACAGAGCCGCACCCCTCACCCTCCTGGTTCCCCCTCACTCACATCTTCAGCACCTTCTTGCGAATCTCCACCTCCTTATCTACAGCCGGGTCTTCGAAGAGCTGCACGCGGAAGTTGCTCTTCCTCAGGGGCGTGTCACACTGCACGCAGTTGCCCGAGCCGCGGACAAAGAGCATCTCCACACAGTTTTCACATCTGTGAGGGAAAGAGACGACAAAATGAAAAAAATAAATAAAAAAAAACTAGAACCAAGCTGAGTTTGATCTTGGCAGAAGTGACTCTCCGAGACAGCTTGAGAGTCAGCTGTGTGTGTGCATATGTGGCTGCTGAAATACAACTTTCCTCACTGTAAAGCAAATTTCTGTTTTTTTATATCCCTAAGTTATCATCAGGCGCAGTGGGTGATAATGGGGCACTGGAATATTTCCTCTGAGTGCTCAAAGATGGCTGGGATTATGATTGGAATGTCGATTAGGCTGCCTCCCACTCTCAGACAAGAGGAAATTAGTCTGACACCCCATCAGTGGAGTGTCTGTCTGCACTGGAAAAACATTTGCTTTATTGTTATTTCAACAGACCTCAGTCATTCTGCCACGTTGCATAACATGATAAGATCCAGCTCGGTAATTTACAGTGTAGTCTATCATTATAAGAATGGGCTGAGTGTTACGTAATTCTGGAAAGAAATACAGATGGACAGTTGCCTTGTTTTGTGTATTCCTTATTGCATTAATAAATTTAAGTATTTTAAGCTGAATTGTCATTGAAGCTTAAAGCTTTCATTCATCCATTCTGAAAAAAGTATCTGAATGTCCATTTTTTGCCAAAAAAAAGTCCTTATTATTCCTGACACGATGCCTAAATGAAAGGAAGCTGTATCGTGGAGAGATTTGAGGCACATTTTTAAATACGGTGGAAATCTAGGCTGTTATTGATATAAATATCTACTATAAATCTGTTTAATGGATAAGATTACTTTCCGAGACAAAATATGTAGCAGTACAGCACAGTCATGATGAGTTTTTCAGGTGGCCTTTGGTTCCTGATATAAGCAACTATGAATCACAGTTCTCTTTGGTAAAGAGCATGCCTCTACACCAGTGACCAATACGGAACAAAAAGGCTGAAACGCTCTTCAGATAATGTTGGGGAATTTCAGGTAAAGCCCAGGTTCAAACAGGAAGGTTTACGTCATGCACCATCACGGTACGGCACCATGGTAACAAGCAGACTTACCTGAGGGCACAACCCTGAGCTTAGCCATCAATCACACCTTTATGCAGGTAGGCGTTTACCCATCAGTCACACTTAAGTGAGGAGTGGACACTGAAGACAATGGGAATGTTCCTAAATCTCCCCTGATGGGGTGGAGGGCCTGGATAAACGTTTGCACAGTACGCTCTTTTAATTAAGTCTCTGTGGAGCTTTATTTCCACAGGAATTCACCTTCCTGCTCTTGACCACCTTCACAAAAAATGGACAACATCTGGTTTCCAACTGTCATTATCTGCTTTTGAGAACTGACAGTTTTCATAATAAAATATAGCAAAGTTGAGGGGAAAAAAGACACCATACGTCATTGATGGTATGGTTGAGTCATTTCTTTCCAAAGTCAAGGACTGAGCTTGAGACTCTGGTGCCTAGTCAAAAGCTCTCTGGGGATGGAGTCTATTAGAACAATCATGAAGGACTCATCATGAAAGGCATTTCACTTCATCAGCAGGATTCAAAACAAAAAACAGCAGTTACAAGAGAAACTGCAGAGCCATGGAGTTTGGCTGTTTACGCATAGCGTCTCAGATATGGGTCAAACAAGCACAACCTGCCAAGTATGACACCAAAGCTTTTGCAGCCATACAACACACAGATATAAAATAGATGAGGCATTACGGGCTTACAAGCATGTCAGTTTAGCTTGGCTTAGATGAAGCGGCAAAATAAAAATGAAAGCTGAACTGGGGGCAGAAACATCTGCGTTGTCCAGTTGGTGCTACAGAGCATGAGGAGCCCCTGCTCGAGCCTGGAAGAGGCAGATGTTCACTGTGGCCCGAGGCTACGGGAGATGTATAGGCCTGGCCATATGGAGGTAGATGGAGGGATTCAGCTTGTTTCCACAGGCCCACAAAGAAGCCATTCATCAATACGGGGCAAGGAGTGGGGCGTAGCTTGCCCCCTGCCCCATAAATGGACCACACAACAGAACTTTCCAAAGGGGAAATCCTGTGTAACTCTAGAGCAAAGAGGTGAACGTCTAAAAAGGGAGGGAGGAGACTTTTAGAGTCAATTTGCCATCTTTCCTCTGAAGGGTGCCCTCACAGCACTCGAATTGTGTGCTTGTTGCAGTTTGTAATTAAAGGGACACTCAGGAATCTCTTTCTGAAGCTATATGGCTTGGCCAAAGCAGACATTTAAGTGAGCAGAAAGACCTCTAGAAGCTTGCCATCTCTGTGTCCCAGGGCTGTTGTCACAGAGTGAGTGCTCTTGACTCCTCCCTCTCTCACCTGTCCTGCTCAGAGCTCCAGGCTCCTATCTCTCCCATCTGCAGCTGTCAGCAGGTCAGAGGAGGGGGTGGTAAGAGGAGGGTAAACAGGGTCCTGGCTCAGCAAAGAGGCCTCTCTTCTACCTCCACCACCCCCCATTGCCCCTTGGTGACATTTCCTGCATCTTTACCTCCTCCCTAGGCTAGAAAGAGCGAAAACAAAAAACAGCGCTATAGACAGACAGGAGCTGTTTCAAAGCTGATGATCTTCTCTGTACATTCAGAGTCATGGCTGAGTCCAGACAGATCAGAACTGACTTTGTGTCAAATCTAAGCCTGCTGTCACACTCTGTCCTGCCCTGTGACCTACAATACCTGCAGCGGCGTAGTCAAAAAATGCTGAGGCCCAAGAGTATGATTGCTTACACAGGAAGCTGGCCGGCCATGTGTGATCTTGAAAAAATAAACCCTAGATTTGGTGTACTTTACACAGTCGCAAATTGGACAGAGATGCAGGTTCCAGATGTAATTTCCCCACTGTTTTCTTCTTTCTTTATTTTAATGATAATCTCAATGTTACTCAAAACAAAAACACAGTACTTTAATGTGGGAAACTGAGAACAAAACGCTAGCGGAACAGAAGCTAACCTTGAAGTGGGGTGAATGTAAGGTTCTCTATGAGCAGCAAAAACAACAAATGTTAAGCTCTCTAATTGGGTGCCCTTTACAACAATGTCCCATGGGACTTGTAGTTGACGTCTTTCTTAAAAGGAATAGTTCAACATTTTTGGGAACATGCTTATTTGCTTTCTTGCTGAGTTAGATGAGTTGATTGATACCAATCTCATGTCTGTCTGTTCAGTATGAAACTTTGTATGTCGTTTCTTTAATCCATGTAACAACAGAAAATGTAAAAACGATCTGTGGTTTTACAAGGGAGTTAGAGGTGCTAGCAGGCAGATTTTTTTTTTTTTAACATTTGGACAATTACGGTTAGCTGTTGCCCCCAGCTTCCACTCTTTATGCTAAGCTAAGCTAACTGTCACCCAGTTGTAGCTGTAGTTATGAGACTGGTATTAATCTTTTCATCTAACCCTTGGCAAGAAAGCGCATAAGCATAGTTCCCAAATTATCACCATTTCCCTTTGATTACCGATGTTAAGTTTGTAAGTATACAGTCTAATGTCTTGACCTTTTTAAATCTACAATGAAACACACTTATTTTAGCAAAACATCTACTTTTATGTAATGATAATGCAACCAAAAGAATTTAATAATTTAATCCTAGTCTTGCAGAAAATGAAAAGAGCTTTTACTTCTGGAACGCTGGACACCCGAAACTACTCTTCCCACTTTACAAGTACTGTGCAGTCCAGTATATATCAACCTGAAACATGTGGCTATCAGATACAGGAACAAGCTTCTACTTAATTGGGCGTGCCTACTCTGTCAACCTCACTATGTCCACCTGCTAATCAACACCGTGCGCCTAACCCACATTGTTTGTGCCTGCTTGTGTGCCCAGTGTCAAATGCCAAAGGACATGGGCCTAGTGTCATTGTACAAAGGTAATAAATAACGCACATCAAACGCCTCCGGTGACAGGGATACAAAATGTACTGTGGTGAGGTTTAAATTTAGATGCATGTTAGAGGTGGAGAAGCTCAATACTGCATTGCATCGCCAGGGCAGGAAGTCTGCTCAGCCCTGAGTGGAATGGCTGCTCAACCAAGCCAAGGAAGAAAGGCTACAGTTATTTCAATGAATGAACCAGAATAGAGTCTAACTACGGCTGCAGGTAATGGATATTTTCATTTTCAGTTACATTTTTCAATTAATCACTTTATTTAACCCATAGTATGACACAAAATAGTAAAAAATACAATTAAAAATATTAAAAACAATTCTCATTACTGTATCCTGTAGCCCAAGGTGACAAATTGCATGTTTTGTCCAACCAACAGTCGAAAAGGTAATCTATGTTACATTGATTATAAAAACACAGAGAAGCAGCAAAACCTCACATTTGAGAAGCTTCATCCAATAACTGTTTGGCATTTTTGCTTTATAAATTAACAAACTATTCTATTCATTAGTTTGAAAGGAGACAGTACAGTCTAGTACCTTGACCTTTTTATACTTCAATGAACCACACGTATTTTAGCACAGCGTGTATTTTTTTGTAATGATTCTTCAATCAAGAGAATCGAATGCCCATCCAAGTCTTGCAGAAAATGAACAGACATTTTTGCTTGATAAATTACTTAAACAATGAATAGATTATTAAAACTGTTGTTGATTTTCTGTCACTGAACATAATTGTTTCAGCACAAGTTAGGGCTGGGCAATATTATCGATATTATATCAATATCATGATATGAGACTAGATATTGTCATAGATTTTGGATATCGTAATATTGTGATATAACGTGTTTTTCTTTTCCTGGTTTTAAAGGCTGCATTACAGTAAAGTGATGTAATTTTCTGATCTTACCAGACTGCTCTAGCTGTTCTATTATTTGTCTTTACCCACTAAGTCATTATATCCACATTACTGATTATTATTGATCAAAAATCTCATTGTGTAAATATTTTCTTAAAGCACCAATAGTCATTGGTCAATTGTGGTATTTGGTCAAAAATATCCTGATATTTGATTTTGCTCTAGCACAAGTATATCAGCAAACAAGCCAAAAAAACAAGTAAGTGGATGAGATATTTGGCAACCATGATTGTTATGGTATACTTCAGAAATGGTGATAAAATCTGAAAGGACACATTCTCTTTTTTTTTAAGGTAACCTTTCCCCTACTAGTCTATGACTTTTAAACCTTCATGAACTGTTTTAAATGGAGGTATGTCACTCTGCAGATTACGCAGACACCAAGTATTACACTTAGTATGTGGAATGATGCAGCTTTATAATTGTTTGTTTGTTAGTAAGTGGGTTTAATTATACATTTAAATACTGTATATGTGTATAAATGCACATGCCTTTCTAATTTGACATTTTTCATATTTCCCTTTCGTCCTAATTCACTTTTTCTGCACACAGTTGTTGATTACACCAAATGGGAAAACAGCGACTGTGAAATTGAAACACATTGCTCAATCTACTGTACAAAACCTCATCTCTATCAACTCTTGAAGAAGCCTGGCAGCAAATAAAAAGCCAAATGACATCAGTGATGAAATTACTAATACAGCTTGAGAGTACAGTAGTTTCCAAGTGGTGCATAAATTCCCTGTCGTACTAGCTCCGAGGAACAAACCCAAGGTGACCCCCGGCTGGGACATCTCTATCAAATTGCTTCATTGCAAAATCATTTTAATTTTCTGTGTGTGGCCCTGCATCCAGACAGAGGCGGTGAGTTATGAGCTCGCTGACCTGATGACAAAGCACGGCCACTTCCTGATGGTACGGTCAATAAACAGACAGGGTCGAAAAAGATGCTCTCATCAGGCTATCACCGTCACTGCGTGATGCTCGCAGAGAGCATGTCCCCTTTATTTAAATGACCAGGTTTTTAAACAGATGACAAGGTTAAATATTGAAAGATGCTCAGCAAACATATTTTGCCAGGTACTGATGTGAGGCTGACTCACAATCAAAACTGTAGGATGATAATAAATAGGACTCTCAGCTTGTGCTAAAACAATTAGTATATTAAGCAATCATAATAAAGATTCCACTTGCGATAAATGATTGATTGATGAAGTCGTTCATCAAGTAAAAAATGTTTGCAAAGGTTTACTTGCTTTTCTTTGTTGATGTCATTCTTAATTAATTATTTGGGGGTTTTGGCTGTCAGCCCGACTATGTCAACAACTGAAAACATCTCTTTAGGCTTTGGTAATTTAGGATGGGCATTTATTTATTTTTCTATTCTATGCAAACGCATGAATCCCATCAGAGTTATAGGTAGATCTGCTGTGACTGACCCACAAACCAGGCCTATCATAGGGGTTTGCCATTTAATAAAAATGCTTTAGGTGTAAGCCTTGAGGTGGTTAGGTTCAGGTATAAAAGGTGAAAAAGGCTATGTTATAGTTCTTAATGACAGTGGTAAGGTAAGGGTTTGGTCTGGCAGGGACTTCCATCTTTGCCTTTGGTTGAATCCATGAGAATCAGATTTACAGAGCACATGATTAATCAAATATGAGCAAAAAACATATTAGTTAGTTGTGATATAATTAAGCAGTACAGCCCATTTTGTTTAAGTACCTTTAAATTGAGACATTATGTTGAATTTTAAAGTAGATGCTGGCCTTCCTTGACAACTCTGGATGACTTTCTTTCTCATTCTGTGGATCAAAATTCAATTACACAGTTTATACACTTCTATTGGTCCCTCTTATGTCTCATAACTTCTTTTATTTTCCATAAAATGCCATATGTCATAAGGAATGAGCACTCCTTCAGACGCTCACATAAAAAGCTGTGTATGATTAAAGCCCCAGCATTATGTTTGAAGAACTCCTCCATCATTTTGACAGGCCGAGGCAGATGTAAACAATTAAATATTTGGTTTAAATAAGAGCTAACCGGCTGCCATATTGATTAATATCTCACCGTTGACATGGAGCACCTATACACTTGTTAATGTTGTCTTCAGTCTTTCTAGCCACATATTATGTTATAGAATTATGTCTATAAGCGACCTTTTACATTTACCAGCACATCTCTGAGCACAGCCAACGGTTTCATGACGCATTTTTAACGTTTTCCGTTACTCCAGCCAACCGTTGAGAAAGACCGTCAACGGTCAAAGACATTAAACTCAACGCAGAAGGAGATCATTTTAAAAACATTAGGAGTTTCTTGTGTTGATATGTGTCTTTTTTGCACGTTTTGAAGCAAAAGCCTCGTCGTCTGGAGAGGAGGTTTGCACTTTGTTTAGCTGTAGGATATAATACTCACAGCGTGTGTCCGCAGACGTTCACCATCAGTTTCAGCGACGGGTTCCTGTATTTAGTTGTTTTGCATCTCGGACACCCTTGGTCGTCCATTTCTGCCTCTGCAACACAAACTAATAAGCTTGAGAAAAAATGTCAACAACTCGCAGATCTCCTGTCACTTTCCAGGCGGCGAACCGCTGCGTTACACAGAATGTGGTCCGACGGGAAGCTCCGCTAATAAGATTAGTTCCTCTTTAATGATGACCTCTACAGCAGCGGCCGGTGGTCACACTGTGGTGCAGCCGCATCCAGGGGTCCCAGGAGAGCCCCGGGAGGTCGAAAAAAGAGCTGAGTAGTTTATTTTTCACTTATTCACACTATCACTCTCTCTCTGTCACACACACACACACACACACACACCATACACACATACTACAGTAACACAATGGCATACATATACCAATGATTGGATCCTTACTTCACACAATTGGCCACTAAGAATAACAGTTTACATACTATTTACTGTTTAAATAACTTCTGTTTACACTGTTTACCACTAGTCACTTTAATTTATATCAGTATTGCACTGCATACCTGTTTCCCCACGACTATTTAAGATACCAACATTCAAGTTGATTACCATTATCATTACTCTTGTTATTGTACTCCAGTCCTTATAATTACTATGCAAATGCTGTTTTTATTTTAATCACTAATTATGCCCACTTTTCACTTACTGCTCTTAACTTATTTTTTCACTTATATGCCTTTTTGGTCAAGTATATTACTATTTCACTTATTTCACTTATTATATAAAGCTGAGTTGGCTCTGAGTCTAAGAATTTCATTACTTGTAATGATGTTACATTGTTATCAAGTATATAACAATACACCTTGAGATGGTATTTAGAGAAAATGTATAAAAATGTCAGTTTTTAATTATTGATGTCACTGTCTCCTCTGTGCAGTACCCAATAGATTACCCCCATTTTCCATGATCTAATGTAAGTATGTAACTAACAACATAATTACAATGGTGTTCCTCAGGGCCTCTAAGTTTATATAGTTTCTGGTTGAGTGTGTAACTGTTTGGGGAAATAAATCACCAATGATAATGGATATATAATCTGATTAGACAGACAGAAATGTATATTAGAATATTATATTGATAAAATAGTGGCTTTGCGGCAGATTGGATGAATAGTTTTAATTAAATCCAGTATTTCCAAGTGCTACGGCTCTGAAAGCAGGTGCACTTTATTATATCAAAAAAAGCCAAGACCTGTATGTTTTATGGATTTATTGACAATGTATAAATGTCAGACTCCAGAACCACATTAGACTGAAAATTATTATTTGCAAAAGACAAAAATTCCTCAGTTTTCAAGTTAAGTTTTGACAGACTAAACACAATGCTTCAAGACAAAGCCTGGGAACTTTTACATGTCTCGCTGTGGTCTTTAATGGCTTACCAATGCTTATTTTTAAAAACATCTTATTATTGCACATCCTATTTATGGAAGACAGATAGATTGGCTCTAAAATGAAACGTGAAACGTTAAAATAACACTTCAAAGCTACTCTTTGGAAGACAGAAATATATCGAGAGATGGACTGAAAATGAATTAAGTGTGAAGATGTTTCCCTCAAATACTCCAAGGCCATATCAAACATATCAAAAATGAAGTAATTATGGATTGAGTTTGATCTTATATTGCTTCTTGGGATCATGGGTTAAGGTTAGGGTGATGTATTGTCTGGGTAACTTATAACAGACAAATATCGTCAATATTCACCCTATAATGAACTCGAACTATTATAGATCTGCCTTAAAGGCAATTAAATATTTGGCCATTTGAAAAATCATCAAAATGGAAAAAGTGTTTGGAAAATATAAGTTAAAACAGGGAGAGTTGTGCACATTTTGTGACTTATTTTACATTCAGACACAATATCTCAATAGATATTCCCCTTGGATTTCCATACCTCCACATGGGAATTTAAAGTCTCTAATGCTTTTATGTTTCTGCATATCCACAGCCGAGGCAGCTCCTGACAATACAGACAACAAGGATATCCCGTTCCCACGATCCCAAAAGCACTCACCTTGCACAGGTGAGCTACGGGAATATACTGGAGGTTATATGACTGACAGCTGGAAACCAAACATTCGTGTCTGAATCCCGCTTGCTCCTCCCTTATGGGGCCCAGGGCGGCCAATAGCGTGGCTCTCCTGTAGATAGACCCCAGTGTGTCTCCTTCCAGCCCCAGTCCCCGCAGAGTAAAAGTCACGTTGGAAGGAAAAGGGGAGAGAGATATCTACTTACAGCTGCTGTCAGATATCCGATCGCATTCGCATGGCGAGGAGGTAACCTGATCGAGCTGGGAGGAGTGACTTTACCAGGGAAGGCTTGAACAAAAAAAAATGTCTTCTTCTTCTGCCGGAGAAGTCACAACAGCTAATGACATCAAGAGGGAAAATGTGAAGGAAGTGGATAAGCGGGAGTGCATCAAGCTTGTGGCGCTGGACGCGGCGGAGTTGTCCATGGAGCGCACGACTCCCAGTACGGACGCGGTGCGCACGGAGCTGTTGGTGAGCGCCGCTTCCTCTCTGGCTTTCTCCCCGGAGCAAGTGGCGTGTGTCTGCGAGGCTTTGCAGCAAGGAGGCAATGTGGACCGGCTGGCCAGGTTCCTGTGGTCCCTACCACAGAGTGACCTGCTACGCGGCAACGAAAGCATCCTAAAAGCCCAAGCCCTCGTTGCTTTCCACCAGGCTCGGTATCAGGAGCTGTACAGTATTTTGGAGAACCACAGTTTCAGCCCGTCCAACCACACCTTTCTGCAAGATCTCTGGTACAAGGCCCGGTACACCGAAGCGGAGAAGGCGCGGGGGAGACCCCTGGGCGCCGTGGACAAGTACCGGATCCGGAGAAAGTACCCTCTCCCCAGGACTATCTGGGACGGCGAGGAGACTGTTTATTGTTTCAAGGAGAGGTCCCGAAACGCGCTGAAGGATCTGTATAATCAGAATAGGTACCCCTCTCCTGCCGAGAAAAGAAATCTCGCCAAGATTACAGGACTCTCCTTGACCCAGGTCAGCAACTGGTTTAAAAACAGGAGACAGAGAGACAGAAACCCGTCCGAGGCACAATCAAAAAGGTGAGGCACCAAAACGATGAATCCACAGACTGTTTCAAACACAGAAGTCTTATTAACTAAATTATTAAAAATATATACTTGAGTGCGCTGTGCGTAAAAGGCGCATAAAAATGGGCTAATTTTAACAAAGTATTTGAAAGCTTTTTTCGTGGAGGGACGCTTTTATTACCATTCACACGTCATTGTCAGTGACTGACTATACTCAGTGTAATTCATAATCTCCCGTCGGACTCGCTTAAATGACCTGATAACATGAATCATTAACTGTTAATAATTAAGAAACAACAAAAAGTACGCGTAAAAGGGTTTGAGGCACGCTTTTAATGTTTTGAAATATGAAGCGGTTGCCATTCAGATCCGGTTTCAAGTGTGTTGGTGCTAAGAGGCATGGAAACCATAAGCAACAAAATAACATAGTAACTTACACACTCCAATGATTTGTCACACACACACAGCAGCTAACTTTAACGAGACAATTCAAAAGGTGACTTTTAGTTCCTTCTTCTCATGTATTTATAATGTCTGTGTGTGTGTGTGTGTGTGTGTGTGTGTGTGTGTGTGTGTGTGTGTGTGTGGCTCGTGCATGCGAGCCCAACACATAAATCATTTTTATCATCACTTTTTGTTCTTCTCAGACCAAAAAGGATCCTAGAGCCTCCATCAGCCTCCTGCGTTTCATTTCATAATCCTCCACACAAACACACTGAATTTTGTCTTCTTTCATGTTTGCCTTTCTATGAACAAAGCTGACGCACACCTGGTGGAGGTGACCCCTCTCACTGTCTCTCTGTCTCTGTCTCTGTCTCTGTCTCTCTCTCTCTCTCTCTCACACACACACACACACACACACACACACACACACACACACACACACACACACACACATACACACACATGAACCATTATAGACAACCTTTAAACAGATACTCAAATTATTCTGAAACCATGTTTTATAGAAGTTTACAACCATTTTCAACAAACTTTGTTGCCACTTGTTGCCACACTTATCTGTTCATATATCTGTTCCTGGAAGAGGGGGGAGGTTAAGGAGTTTTTTTTATTTTCGTTTTGGGAGGTAGGGTGGGGGGAGGGAGGGGGGTGCAGCTGTCTGAATCACTCTTTAAAAAGGAGGCTAATAAATGAACTATAACAGCTTCGTTCGTCCATATTGTTCTTAAAACTGTTTATTCAAAATTTAAAGATAAGGATTTACATTTTACATTTTAAACAGGGTGAGAAGGAATGCAAATAACCAGTTTCAGCCATTTGTTTTGTCACGCCACTAGCCCTGGCATTTTGTCACACCAGAATTTATTGCACCAAATGGTTGCACGGGTGTTGACGTTGGTTGGTTGTTGTCAGTGCAGCTCTCCATGAGGTAAGAGGGCTTCACATTCACAAACACAGGCTGCTCTTCAAAGCTGTGGAACAACTCAGCAACCAATGTGACCCTTTCTGCTCTCTCACAGACAAGATATGGGTGGAGAGGAAATAAAAACCAACATTCAAAATTATATTTTACTGTATTTATTCTTTATGATTGTAATAGTGCTTCAGCATGTGTCTTTTCTCTTTCCCAACCTAACATAAATATGATAAAAGTGCTTTATATCTGTATCAGGAACATACACATTTTCTAATTTTGTTACATTTTTTTACCCCAAAAGCCGCTTAAGGTCATCTTATAATAATTTCCACAAATGATTCATTTTTTTATGTTTTGTGACAAAAAATTTCCCTTTTTCCACAGTGAATCTGATGGAAACCACAGCACAGAGGATGAGTCAAGCAAAGGTCAGGAAGAGTTGTCTCCCCGGCCCCTCTCTAACTCCTCAGATGGGGTGATCACCCATGGGACCCTTCCCATTCAAACAGGGCCTCTGGACAGTGGGGTGGTCATCCAGCAGATTGGGGACATCAAGATGCCCCCCGGTTCCAGCAGTGGCGGGCTCTACAATGGCAGTCTAGTAACAAGTAACACCTCCTCCACTGTGTTTCACAATGGTGGCTCGTCTTACCTCCACACACCCGGAAACATCCTCTTCAACGGGCTCAATTTGGGCATCCAGCCCTTGGCCTTCAACCCTCTGAGGCCGTCTGGTGGGGTGCTGCTGGGGGGCTCCGGAGTGGACATGCAGATGCAGTCGGGACAAGAGAAGGGACTGGGCAGTTCTGCTGAGGACTCGGCCCTGCAGTACGCCTCCTACTCCGGCTGTGCGAACGGGGCGGAGGTGAAGCTGGAGGGCGTTCACACCATGGCCGCCCAGAACGGGGGCTCCTCTGTCCTGACGTTCAGCTCCTCGTCAGGTGCGCTCCAGCTGGGCGGCTACAGCCTGGTGCAGGTTCCGAGTGGAGTCTCTGACGGTGATGGCAGCTCATTACTCAACAGCGACGTAGGTCTTCCTCCCCTGCAGCTCTCCTCTTCGTCTTCTTCCTCAACAATAACTCCAGGTGGGTTGAGGAAATGACATTTTAGTTTAACAGTTTAACATTTCATGCTTTTGTAATAACTTTGTTGTCATGTTTACTTGGAACATATATTTAGATATACTGGGTTAGAAAATGAAGCAGCAATGAAATATTACAATATTTTTTGCCTCACAATTCACAATGCATTTAACTCATTTAATCAGTAAGGTAAATACATTAAATCTGCTGTAATGTAATGCTGTTACATTGTTTTATCCATCAAGACCAGGGGAAGACAAAAATATAGAATAATTTAAATCCAGATATAATCTACTGTATTTATATATAATAAGATAGATAGATAGATAGATAGATAGATAGATAGATAGATAGATAGATAGATAGATAGATAGATAGATCTCCCAGCCTGATAGCAGGTCAGTTGTGCCCTTTACCCTCCTTAAATGTTACAGTGCAGTGCTGCACGTCCCTGGTGGTTTGTCAACAGGTCTCTACTACGTTCACCCAATATGTCTGAGCAGCTTTATTCTTGGCTTGTCTGCGTTTGGGCCGTAGCCCAAAGGGCTGATACTACACATAACATAGAGCTGAAGAAACAGGGAAGGGCCCCACACATACACACATGCAGAAAGGAGGTGGTCCTTTGAAAACCCCAGAGATGAATAAAAACAAGTTCTGAAGTCACCATCACTCATCATCATTGCACTCTTGATCTCCAGAGCGCGGGGGCGGGGGGGTATGTTTCAGACAATCAGAGGCCATGAAACGCACTAACAGGGAATAAGCCATTACAGCACTTACTTTGACATAAACCAGAGAATCCACACCGGGATGAATAATAAAGAAAAACAGAAATTGCAGCTTGCTCTTGAGTTCTGGCAGGCTTTTCTATCAGTTTTCTGAGGCACCACAGTGTCCAGCATTAAGAGTGCAAAGTGTGTTAGACACACAACAGCAACTTTTGGGCCAAGGCCTGCTGTAAATGAAACATATAATATTATAAGAAGTGAGAAGGGGATCCAGCAGTGGGAATGGGAGCCGGTACGTAGATATACTGCTAGTATTGATCTATGATTATGTTACTCCAGGTACCATGTCTCTGAACAATGTAGCAGTGAGCTCCTCCAGCGATGACTCGTTCCAGCAGCAGGACAAGCTGACCATGTCGTCCTTGCACCACAGCACAGTCCTCTACAGCATGAGCAACGTCGGCCAGCCGTCCATCAAGAAGGAGCCTCTGGAGAGAGGCGTCTACTCCTCATACCACCACGGACTCCACCTGGACCCCAGCGGTCAGATCAGCTACACCACCCCCAACTCTGAAGAGATTCCCTCCAGCCAAGGTCCCGTCTCAGCCACAGAGGTCCCCGCCATCACATCGTCCAGCCCCGAGCCTGAGGTCTACACCACCCTCACCGTCAGCACGCCCCTGATGGCCCAAACGGACCCGAGCAGCCACCACCACCTCCAGCCCACGGAGTACCTTGGGGGCCACGAGGTCAGGGGGGGCCACCTGATGGGCCCCGGCATGAACAGCGAATACATGAACCTGTCGGAGAGCAAGGTGGACGGCTCGGGCTCAGGAGGAGGCGTGAACGAGATGGTGCGGGCGATGTGCGGGGAGATGGAGGCTGTGGAGGGGAAGGAGCTAGCCAAACTACAGACAGTGCAGATGGATGAGGACATGGCTGACCTTTAACCTCAATCTCCTCGCAGAAGCACTCATGTCCGCCCAAGCAGTAACATGGTGAAACTTTTTACTTTTGTGTGTGCGTGTGTGTGTGTGTGTGTGTGTGTTTTTTTTTTACCATTCATTTCCTTTAAATGTTAAATTATTTGCAGATATTGTGTTAATTTGACTTTTACAATGCACTCTACTCAGAGAGAAGCCCCGCGAGAGGGGATTATCATTTTATCAAAAAAAAAATTTTAAAAATATTTTAAAAGCCCCGTTCGTAAGATGAAACATTACAACTGTTTCGTGCTAACAGAAGAAGTCGCTGTATATTGTTTGAGCCATGTTTAAATGTGCATTTTTTATAGACAGCACCTGCTACTTCCTGTTGAGTGGATTTGATCTGCAGAAGCAGGTGCTGGAATGCCTCGAGTCACGTGACCAGGATGTTCCTCCAAAACTAAATGCGTCATCTGGGTCAAACCAAAAAGGTCATTCAGTAGGGGGAAGAGGGAAAGCGTCTCTGTGAAAATGGTCAGTTAAACAGCGACAGCTTTACTGAAGGACTGCACACACATAGAGAATAAACACACAAAGCTGCTGATTTAAGAAAAAAAAAAGTGTCCTTCAGTGAGCACCTTAAATTGTCTGGATGCCTCGTAAATCACTGCAAAACCCTGCATTTATGCTTTATATCATACCAAATAAACTAGGAGTGTTTTAGCTGATAATGGGACTAGAGTTAATGTGCCTTTCTGCTACTTAAAATATACAATGGCGTCAGTCTGTTTTGGCATTTGCACTACCACAATGACATTACAATGTACATGTTTCAAACAGCCCTCGTGTTGTAGGGTTTGTCAGCGTGACACGCCTCAACAAATGCACACTATTTCAGCAATGACTCCTATTTCAAGCCTCATCGTCGACTGTGAGACCAAGATATGAATGATGATCAAAAGGTCACACATGCTGTTCATCATATGTTGTTTATAATGCTGCAACTCATAGTATGTTAATTAGACGTGACGATACTATACTATATCGTGTTTCATTTTGACGTGTCTCTCCAAATGTCAGTAATCATGGATGATATTTTTCTATAAAGACAGATGCAAACATCTATGGTGTGTATGCTTTTCAAAATGTATAAGGAACAAAGGGATAGAAGTTACAAGTGACTAAGAGGAATTTTTTTTTTTATGGTCCCACCTTTAAAACGGAGAGGGATTGTCATGATTTCTCTTTGCATGGCGTCATAATGTTTTGGACACTAGTGCCTTTTACTTTTGTTTTGTGAATAACACTGAAAGGAAGCTCTGTTGTGGCTCTCGCATTGGTGTGTGTGCGTGCAGGCGGTAACATCTCAGCTTCAGAGATTTACCGCAGCCACCGCTGCCGCCGCCTTCGCTGGCACATTTGTTGGGTGTCAGATGAGGGACAGACAAGAGAATGTGGAGCCCATTTGTCAAGTGTGTCCGGTGCTTTTCACAACGGGAGCCTAATTCCTCGCTGTCATACATGACCATAATAGCACATTTCAGCCTCACAGCCAACTCACACATCTATCAGTGGATCACAAGCCTTCATAGTAGACTTTTTCTTTGTCAGGATTCATGAAATAATCCCATCAATTTGAAAGGACATTTCAGTGAAATAATCCTCAGTGCTTTAATGTCATAAACCAAAAGTGAGTGACGGGCAAATAGTAAAACTGATGTTTGTTTTGTTTTTTTTATCTTAGTTTGAATTATATGTTTGTTATCTGAAATTATGTGAATGTATTTTTCTAAATCTCCATACTGCAATAAAAGTTTATATTTATAAAAACATAAAACAGACATTTTTTTTTAATTCTTTCTCGCAAATTTAGCTCCTGTTTGCACAAGATTTTGGGGACACAACATGTCTGTAATGAATGCGAGTTTATGACAAAAAGCAAATGTCTTTCCCAACATTTAAGATGCCTGTATGTAGCCAAACTGTGAGGATGAGGGGAAAAACTGACATGCATTAATCCAGCAAGCCTGGTGCTGCTCTCTGCAAACCTGCAGTGATCGTTTGCACATGCCTGGCAACCTGGACTTCATTAGCCCTCCTTTTCTCATCTCAGCCCCTGTAATTCAAATAAACAGCAATGAGATTTCCAGAGGTAAAGCTCCTCTTGGGTGGGGGGTCTTGCAGCTCCCAGTCCAATCCAATGGTCTTTTCCCTGAGCGAAGGCCAAACCACCCCCCCTCCCCTGCTTCCAACATGTGGAAGAGTGAATCTGAGGTGCTGTCACTCACAGACACAGAGTCTCTATCCAGAAAGAGACTGAACTCCACTCACAGCTTGAGGGGATTCTGTATAAATTCATGAATTTCCACTGAATGCTTGATCACTCGGTGGGCACCCGACCAAACCAGCAAAGAGAGATAAGATAGAGACAAGGTTTGACAAATGGACGAACAGCGGGGGATTTGATTTTACTCACAGCATGTCTGTGGTGGATTATAGGAGTTGTCCTCTTAGTGGATCCTGGCTGGAGGAGTTATATATGATCTATCTGATGACCTAAATAAACAGAGGCTGTTTGTCTGTGCTCACTGTTGAGAGAGGGAGAAAAAAAACGGGAGACTAGCGGGAAAGGGAGGGAGAGGCAGGCAACCGGGATAAAGTTACCTGTGCACAGGTGACCTCGTCGCCATGGGCAGTGGATTAGCTGATTGTTAGGTATCAGGTAACTCCTCCTGTAATATTGAAGAGGGTGAAAACAGCTTTGTTGGAGCCCTGAACAATATCCCATTCGCAGTAGGAGCCCATGGTCTATGGGTCTCACGGGGAGGGGGCCACAGAAAAACCCAAAAATCCACCTTTGTGTTGTGCCTATAAATTAAACAGGAAAGAAGCTCAATTGTTGCTTTAATAAAGGATATGTTGTACATTTTTCATGAGGACTACAGCATGACATTAAGAAAATTTTAATTTTACTGCTTGTTTTATGCGTGAAAATCAGGACATCCCCATGTCTAAATAGTAGTGGATCTTTTTGTCCACAATTTCAAACATGCAACGTAAAACATACTTGGGTGCGCAGTAAAATCAGGGAACTCCCCCAGAACTCTGGCCTTATTAAAAACACTGGCCTCTGATCTTTCAGATGGTTTCAAAGCTGACATTTAATGCGGCACAGCAGACTGCGAGCCATATGTAACATGACCTGGGGAGCACGGTACTCCACTGCTCCACGTCCCACTAATGAGAGGGCAGGGGTCAGCGGGTACCAGCCTGCTCATACAGACCCACCAATACCGGCTGAGCAGCTCCTGCTCCTCAAGCCAGAAAGAAACTGAGGCTACTATCAGCTGCTAGCAAGTTGTGGAAAGAAGATGTTTATGTGAATTATAACAGGCAAACAGTTTTTCTTGAAATAACTGAGTTGTTGCTGGACAGAGTAGTGAAAAAGTGTAGAAAAGAGAAGATGCAACCATAATGATTCACCGGTTGGTTCTGGACTAAAAGGATAGAAAATATAAGTCATATGTGTGTGTTTGTGTGTGTGTGTGTGTGTGTGTGTGTGTGTGTGTATGTGAGGGGGGATGCACACACACTACCACCCACACACTGAGAGAGAGAGAGAGAGAGACAGACAGAGAGAGAGAGAGAGGCAGCAGCTGGGAGGCAGCATCATGTCCACAGTGGTCAAACGGTATTTCCCAGAGAGAAAAACACCACTTTGTAACAGGAGCAGAGCAGATGAAGCCCGAGCAGTGGAGATCATGGACACATACACACACACACACACCTGCTTCTCAACTGTCTGACTTCTAAAACTTTATCAACTCATCCTCACAGGAGTCACAGCATTGTGATGGCGCCCCCTCCCTGCCAGCAGGCACACATATGGGGAACGCAGCACGTTGAAATCGCTCCTTTTGTTTGTTTACGTGTTTGTCCCGGCCGTCCGGTTTGTTTACCTATCTCAGCCCTGCAGCTAAAAAAGAACTAAAATAATAATTACCCCCCAACAACGTAAGTCTTCATCTATATGCCTGTGGCGTGTTTACCGAGCAGATCACTGTAAAAGCCGAGGCCGTAATTGCATATTTGTGGATGTGGCCCTCAGAGGAAATGCGTAATGATTTTGATGGAGGTGGTGGTGGAAAGGGGAGCGGGGGGGGGGGGGGGGGGTTCTAACTCCAGCGCACTTGTACCAGGTCTAATTTTCCAACATGACAGGAAACTCTGTTAAGCTGATAATTGCAGCTCCAATTTCATTTAACTCACTCATGTCAACAGTTGTGTTGTGTTTTGGAAGAAGGAGCTGCCTTTTTTAGAGCCTTTCACCTCACCGGAGAAACCGCTTTAAACTCTTAATTAAAGACACATTTAGGACACTTGAATTAACCAGAAAGTCTGAGTGGCGCTCTACTGATTAGATTAACTCATTTGCCAATTAATATGCAGCCTAAATTAGCTCGATGTTGGATGATATTCCTGTGGTTGGATTAAGTTTATTTCAGGAGTATTTTTTTTTTTTTTTTGCTGTGTGGCAACACTTTTAATAAAACTGACTTGACTTATAAATCAAGACTAATATGCTGTTTCTGTCTCTGTTGTTTTTATGTTTTTATTTATTTATTTTTTGTGAGGTTTTCTTTTTTCCTCTCGATGTCACCAAATCCATCCCCCTTCCCCTAAAAAACTCCAAGCTAAATCCTCTGAGGACTGCATCCGACATTTTTCACTTCATTTGAACAGTATAGACTTTGTTCCAGTCGATACAGCTGAAATATCACTTTGCATTTAGATTTTTAGAGTGAAAAACATCTGTTTTCCGTTTCGGTTTTCCTCCATATTCTTTAAAATATAAACTCGCCGAATAGGAAACACGGTCTTTTTGATGATGACATTTTTATGAAGTGTTCTCTGGAGTTTTCACTTGAGCCCTTCTTTCTCTCATTTTCTGCCACTGGACTGCAGTGTCACTGTTTGTTTGTTTTTGTTTTTGATTTTTTTAATTTGCTATTGCTTCTATCATTAATTAACACGTTTTCACCACCGGATTTCTATCATGAAGTGGAATAATTTAACAGAGAAGGGATCACACACACACACTCCAGCTCGATTGGGCCTCATATTAAACTACTATTGAGAAATAGCAAAATGTTTATTTCTCGGGGTGAACTTATCTGACTCATTGAGTTTTTTTTTCCGGAAAAGCAGTGACTAAAACCTAGGACATCCATGATATGTAGCAACCCTGCAGAGAGGTGAGTTATTGCGGTTTTGGAGGAGAAAAAAAAACTGTAACGAGAATCAGAAGGCTACTCTCTGCTCTCTGAAAGTCTCCTGAAAGGAGTAACGAGTGATAGCCTACCTAAGTATTGCATTACTTGTCGGGGGTATAAGGAGTCCATGCACGCAGCACTGGCCGTGGCAGAGGCGGAGAGTCCACATCTTGAAATAATCTCGCCCCCCGGGCTGCTCGGGTTAAAGGAGGAGGCGCGGCGCAATGTGGTAGAGATATTAGAGAAACCCGAGAGCCGCTCATCAGACAGCTCATTTACTGAAGCACTGAGGTTTTTACACAGCCTGAGAGCAGCTAGACCCGGAGCTTAAGTGGCCTGAGAGTCTGCATGTCCACTAAGGGTACATACACATCAAAACTGACATTACAGGAACTACTATTTAAGTCTTTTTCAGCAATATATCACAATTATTCTGGTTGAGTCTGTACTGAAAATGTAAATGAATAAAATAATGATGACTTATTATTGCAGAATACTAAAAAATTCTATGTATCATATTAAAGTTTCAGGTTTATTTTTCCTCTGCAGGCACGTTTTCAACAGTAAATGCACAATATTTATTAAATAAAACAATTTAAATGAACTCCAAAAGATGATATAGTTACTTCAGGTGTGTTTCTGCCAATCAGCTGATGAGATAAATATTAATTTCATCATGGTGAGATAAGATGGTTAGGTCCAGTCTAGTATCTGGCAAAGAGTGAAAAGAAATCATGTAAAAAAGTTGATGTTTTTTGGTTTCACACCTGACACAAGGAGCCAAAACTGAAACACTCGTCTTCACTAAATTGAAAAAAATATATACATCAGTAGCCTAAATGTATGCCTTCATGCCTTTATATTCAGATTTTTTGTATTTTACGAACACCATTTCAAACGTGTGTGTTGGTAAAATCTGTCAGGTTGAATTTGTTAGGTTGAATTAAAAATATCAGATTTTCCAGTTTGTGGCTGTTCAGAGAAGATGATCTCTGTTTTTTCAGGTGTCTGTCGCCTCAAAAACAAAAGTTCAAAGCAAACCTTCGCAGTAGAAATCTTTTAGGAAAGGGGTCATCTTCTCAAAATGTTTTGGACGAATTTGTTTTAAAGTGAAATATTATTTTCCTACAGGCCAAATCTTGCATCTTAACGTATTGAAAGGGAATCCAGTTTCAGACTGTGGTGCAGATAAAGAAATGTGATCTATGGCTCAAACCAACAACTGCACCACCAAGAAGTGTCGCAGAGAACTCATTTACTAATGGATTGGTTTAGTGTTTCACCCCACAGAAAAAAAAACACTGGAGCCAGTGCGGTGCCCGTCTAATCCTTGAAATATAAATGTAGGCTGTGAATTCAGAAGCAGCTCTTAAAAAGAAAAAAAGAAAAAAGCAACAACAACACATGGTTATGTTGAAAACGAGAATGAAAGAGCAAAGAAAATGAGATAAATATCCGTTTATATCATATTCATTTTCAACTCTAGGTGGTCTTTAATGGGTGAAGATTTCCAAGAAAAGTCTCATGAATAAATTAAATTGATAAATTGTAACTTGACGCCAAGGCCTCAACATATCTAAATTCAAACACTCCCTTGTTTTGACAGTTCACCGTATTTGAACCATGAAGATACTGAATTTGTGCGTTTGTGCTCCAAATCCTGAAGATATTTGTCAAAAAGTCTAGCAGCACAAACCATCTGGTATTTCATATTACTCTCTCTCTCTCTTTCTCTCTCTCTCTCACACACACACAAACACACACACACACACACACACACACACACACACACACACACACACACACACACACACACACACACACACACACACACTTAAGTGGCTTATTTCCTACTGGTGGTCTATGGCCCATAACACGTTTGGCAGGTAGTATGGGTTTCTCATATAAAGACGTGCGTAATGGCACGCAAAGACCCAATTATCATAGGAACTTATTAAATTATATCACCTCATAAAATAAACGGCCTCCGTAATTAATAGACTATGAAAGGCGGGGATACAATTAAATGTTCAATCTGCATGTGATTAAGGCGGTGGGCGTCAACCATGATCAGCATAAATGGTCAATAAAAAGGTGGGTAAGGAAGACCTCCAGTGGATGAAACAACAGAGAGGTAACCAAAAATCAATTAAGATTTAAAATGTTTATGTCTTTGTTTTTATTATAAAATCTTGTATCACTATGTATCCTGTTTTAAGTGTGCGTCTTAAAGATGTTTCAGCCTTTTGAAGTGGATAAACTTTCCTCCACAAATAAAAAGCTTTGTGTTTTTGTGGGTTTACTCTCCATTGGCCATGATTACTGATAACGTACGGAGATGCAGCGTGCGGTTTGTCCCACGTGGGAAATCCAAGCCTATTTGGTCATCATAGAAGATGTATATTCAGAACATGTTAATAAGCCTTTTTAAGAGGTCTGTAATAATTGATTAGTGTTTAGGTGCTGCTCTGCTCCCTCAGCTGAAGCGGGAGAGGGACTGTGGGGGCGGGAGGTGGGAGCGCTCCTATTTCAGCCCCTGACGCACTGCCTCTGGGGAGGAAACGGAGCTGCAAACTCAGTCCTGCTCTGCTGTACAGGGTGCAGGGCAGAGGGAGAGCCAATCACCGAAACGCACAGGCTCCCTTTAAGCCTGACATATCTCCAACAGGAACAAATTGTCCCAACAATCAACATCCCAATCTGCTGCGCGCATCAGGGGCTGGAGTGGAGTGGATAGCCTATAGGCCTGTGCTGCGCGGACGGGCTGCGCCGGATTGCATCGCGACAAGAAAACTTTAAAACACAGAAAAAATAAACGACAGCTATCGCTTTGGATACCAACGTTTCGGGCGGAGGAGTGAGCTCGGACATCATGTCTATTTTACCGTCCTTCGGCTTTACGCAGGAGCAAGTGGCGTGCGTTTGCGAGGTGTTGCAGCAGGGAGGAAACCTGGAGAGGCTCGGCCGCTTCCTGTGGTCTCTACCCGCGTGTGATCACCTTCACAAGAACGAGAGCGTCCTCAAAGCCAAGGCGGTGGTGGCCTTTCATCGGGGGAACTTCAGAGAGCTCTATAAGATCCTGGAGAGCCACCAGTTTTCTCCGCACAACCACCCGAAGCTGCAGCAGCTCTGGCTGAAGGCGCACTACGTGGAGGCGGAGAAGCTGCGCGGCCGGCCGCTCGGAGCTGTAGGGAAGTACAGGGTGCGGAGGAAATTCCCGCTGCCCCGTACGATATGGGACGGCGAGGAGACCAGCTACTGCTTTAAGGAGAAGTCCAGGGGCGTCCTGAGAGAGTGGTACACGCATAACCCTTATCCGTCCCCGCGGGAAAAGAGAGAGCTGGCCGAGGCCACAGGACTGACCACCACGCAGGTCAGCAACTGGTTCAAAAACAGACGGCAGAGAGACAGAGCCGCAGAGGCGAAGGAGAGGTACGTTTCACTGACACAGCCTCGGCGCTGCTTGTCATTTCTGCTGGTGAAAGAAATGTACGTTTTTTACATGTTTCAGGCGCAAATTAAGTTTCAATTTAGAAGGAGGAAAAAAAAAAGAGCCAAAATGTGGTTACAAACAACGAAAGTGTAAGAGAGTGCAGGAAGCAGAGTCACAACTCTCTGATAATATTCATACCAGGCCAGAAGTGACAAAGCAGGAAAAGAAAGTGAATTGTATTTCTTACAGGGATCATTTTGTTGCGAGTATAAGTTTGAATTTGTTTCTTCATTTTGGATGTGTTTGGTCCCCAAAATCAGACATGTCTTGCTAACAGTGATGGTGGGTAAACAGTAGCGTGTTGTTGACAAATGATGGACTTTCCTCAGTCTGAGCCTCAATTATAACATAAACTACACGAAATCTCAAGTGAATAACATATCCTCTGAAATATAAATTATGTGTTTTTAATAATGATAGAAAAAATTAAAAAGCATGATGGTCACATTTTTGGAAAATTGTTTTTTTCTTAGATTAAATTGTGTCACATGGGAATAAAATAACTCACACATCATATAATGCTTATAATAGTCATCCAACATAAACTAAAATAAATCCTCAAAATTGTACATTAAGATGAGTAGTAAACATATCTGATTCGTTTTTCTTCAGGGCCTGTTTCAATTATATTTTGTGCTGTTATTGTAAAATAATTATGGTTGCCTTGTTTACAATTTTTACACCTCTTTTTATCTCCAAAATGTTTCCTACAAGCCTCACATACATACTGATTTAATGCCCACCTCTAAAATATCCGTATTAATTCCTCCTGTTGTCATTTCCAGAGAGAACAGTGAAAACAACAACGCAGGCGGCAACAAACAGAACCAGCTGTCCCCGCTGGATGGAGGAAAGTCTCTCATGTCCAGCTCGGAGGACGAGTTTTCTCCACCTCAGAGCCCCGACCAGAACTCAGCGCTTTTGCTCCAGGGCAACATGAGCCACCCCGGGGCCTCCGCTTACTCCATGCCCGGCCTCGGGGCCCCACAGCCGGTGCACGGCATGCACGGACACCCGCATCAACTGCAGGACTCCTTGTTGGGACCTCTAACCTCCAGTCTTGTGGATTTGGGCTCTTAAAGAGGCTGCCAGATGATTATATTTTACAAAAACCGACAAAAAAAAAAACAGAAGAGAAGAAGACTGATAAGTGTATCAGATTGAGTAGCCTACATGTATGAAATAACACTATAGTAGCCTACCTTATAATATAGACTGACTTGTCTGTCGTTAAATTTGGTTAGAACAAAACTCCTTTATGCGCTTATCCTGTCCTCCTCTGTCAGGAGGTTTTTTCTCATCTCCTGCACACGAAAACACACAAACAAGACCTTTCTGAAACTCTAAACTCAACGAAACACTTAACTGGACTGCCCATTTGCTTAATTTATGATATTTTGTTAAGATTAAAAAAATATAGTAACTTCCTGCAATGGAAACTAAGAGGTAACGTTTTCATTAGAGTCATGGTAATTAGTTTCCAATAAAACAAAAGTAATTCATTTGTCTCTGTGTTATTTGTGTATTTAGAGAGAGAAAAAATAAACTATAGCAGCTTTAAACCTGCACAGACCAAATGAAACGGGAAAATAATTATTGACAAATTACTATTAATTAACTGTGAATGAAAGGAAATCACATTATTAATTTTCCTATTACGAAATGTTGGTGTTTACCTTTTTTAATTACGTTTTGCCTGCTGTTTATGCTTTAAAATATAGACAATAATCGTCTAGTCGTGTAGAAATCGCATGAAAAAAAAATCTAAGAAGCAATCAAGTCAACACTGGTTAAATATGCATCTCTATCAAAAATATTAGGAGTCGTTATGCAGTAAAGATTAAAGCCTGCTCTACTGGTTCATTTGGCTTTTAACAATCATAATGGTAATTCAAAACATATCATTCAAACAGTCATAAAAGGGAAATTCAGTTATACAAATGTGAGTCAACAGGACCAGCTGTCTGTCAGGAGGCTGCTGTGTACACAGGAACCAGCACTGGTTTCTTTTGAATATCCTGTCTGTTCTTTAATACATGTTTGGCTGAAGGAGAAAGAGTTTTTTTGTGTTTTTTTTTTTTTCGTCATTTTTTAGCTGGAGTGCTGCGGATCATTGGCTTTTTTGTTGCCGTGTTTTCTTTGCTCTCTCCGAGAGTTTGCTCTGTCGGTTCCGGGCCATGGGAAAGAGCCACCACTCAACCTTTTACCAGCTCTGGATTTTTCTGACAAAAAAAATGGCAAACATCCCATATGAGAGAAAGAGAGAGAGAGGGAAAAAAAGTTAAAGTTCCCTGCCTGATGAAAATATCAAATATACTGTAGATGCCTCGCAAAGCAAAACAAAACATGATATGGGCTTTAAACAGCAATAGACCATAGGTTAAAGACCTATAAAATACAATCAGAATATTAGCAGACCCTTCCACCCTTATATACAATAATGATAATAATAACAACAACAACTAGACTGAAAGACACTGCTGTACATCTGTTGTACATTTGGAGGACAGAATATCAGAATATGGTGGCCTGAGAGCAGGAATCTGGTGAGGACATTGTCCCCCACCCCCTACACTCTTTGGGCTCATGTCAGGCTAAATTGTTTTGAGCAGAGAGCACCGAGGATTTCCTGAGCATAATCTGAAACAGTCGCTGCTAGCATTACTGCCTGATTGCAAAGATTGCCGGGCTGCAGGGCTGCAGCAGCACCCGGCTTCAGTGGAGGGACCCTGAGGTACTCTGCATCCCAGAGGCCTCTCTCTCTCTCTCTCTCTCTCTCTCTCTGTCTCTCTCCCTCCCTCTGTGTTTCTTTCAACCCCTCAGGTCTACTAAAATCACCCACAGCTTCCCATATGACTGTGTTTGAGTGATATGTCTGTTTGGCTGTCCTCATCAGACCCTCCATCTAGTCAGTGTTTCTTCTCTCCTTTTTGACATTTTCAATCTAATCAGTGAGAATCAGTGTTGGAAGAAGTGTTCAGATTATTTTTTACAGGTAAAAGTAACATACTAGAGAAGAAAGTACTCCATTACACGTAAAAGTCCTGCATTGGAAATTTTACTCACCGAAGCAGCAAAATGTACCCAAAGTATCAAAATGTAAAAGTTTTCATCATGCAGAATGGCCCCTATCAGTATTGTTTTGTTATTGCAGATGCACTGACATGTAGGCTACGCAGCATTTAAATGTTGTGGTTTGTCATGGGGAAGCAAATTTGAACTACTTTAAACACTGTTAGGCAGTTTAATATGTAAAAATGCATCATGTTTTATTAACTGTCTGTATGTTTTGTGTAAAATCTTAATCTGCAAAGTAACCACTTACTATAGATGTCAGATAAATGCAGTGGAGTAAAAAAAAAAAAGTACAATATTACCCCCAGAAATTTAGCAGAGTGTAAAGTAGCAAATGGAAATACTCGAGTAAAGTACCTCATAATAGTGCTTAAGTGCAGTACTTGTGTAAATGTACTTTCCACCATTGCAGAAGCTCTGATATATGGGTTTAATATCAAAAAACCAACAGAAAAATGTGATAAATGTACAGTATATTACAAAATGACTCCTGGCATAAAAGTTTTTTAATAAATTATATTATATTTATATTATTATTATATTTTTACTTTGCCCTAAAGCCTCTCCTGACACAGCTGTGACAATGTAGATTATATGACCAGTATGAGCAAACTTAAAGCATCAAGGGATGTTTTTCCAACAGAGCAGTTTGTGTTGTAACCCTCCATATTAATCCAAACTAATCTAATTTATTGAAAAGACAAAGACTACAATGGTATCACATGAGTACATTTCAATAAAATGCATAATATAATAGTCAACAACTCAAAGTATCCCACAGTATGTGGCCCTCAGCAGAGGTCAGCAGAGAGCAAATATTCACAAATTAACAAACAGGTGATCACAAAGCCACCAAAGTGACTCCTCATACCTGTTAATCTAATGACAGCATGTCCTGCACAGTAGAGACACAGCAAGGATTAAACAGGCTCTGTGCCACATGACAGAGGGAGACCATCAGAGTCACCTTCAGGATGTGCAAGAGACTAAAATCAATCCTGTACGGAAACTCTGACAGTGCTTTTAATCATGCTCGAATCCCTCGCTTCCGACAGCGAGAAAGTCTGCATTCATAAATCTATCTGCTGCATCAGCCTGTGTCAGTGTGTCTTTCTCATCACCCCGTGCGCAACAAGTGCAAGTGGGAGGCCTGCTGCTCCCATAGCCTATATATGACAAAAGCTTGGAGGTAACGTCAGCCCCCGAGTTCTCCCGTGTGCCAGTAACAACAGCTGCTGATGGCAAACAGAGTCCGAGTCATCAAAAGGGCATTTCATTTGTCATAGGCCTAAGTGGCAGTGGCTCTAAATCAACAGCAGGAAGGGCCCTGACGTGTGCAAATAAACATGGAGAGTAGCCCGCATGAGCCTGCGCCGTCCGCCAAAGCTGGGTTAATGTTTTCTCTGGCATCTACATCTCCTATAAAGACTAAAAAATCCAAAGCTGAGGGACTTTCGGTGAATTGCCTCTCCATGGTCTGGTGCCTGCAGGTAGCTTTACCCCACATGGGAGCCGGGTGTGAGACAGTTCCAGGTATCCATAACCACAGGCTGTGTGTGTGAGGGGTGTGTGTCGGGGAGGCTTCGGGGGGGGGAGGGAGGGAGGAGGAGAGAGGGGCAGGCGGGTGATGAGGGACAAAAGGATCTTTTCAGGTCTGCCTCAGAGGGGCGAGGGAGGGAGGGAGGGGGGAGGCGGTGGTGGTGGAGTGGGAGAAGGAGGGAAGGGGGGGAGGTAGAGAGATTTTCTTACCAATGATGCATGGATCTGACAATGTTCCTGCCTGGCCAGAGGCAGATGCAGGCCGTGTGTGTGTGTGTGTGTGTGTGTGTGTGTGTGTCTGTGTGTGTCTGTCTGTGTGTGTGTGTGTGTGTGTGTGTGTGTGTGTGTGTGTGTGTGTGTGTGTGTGTGTGTGTGTCTGTGTGCTCGCGCGCATATTCACGTGTACCAGACTTGAGAGTGAGGACATAAATCTGATTAAAGAAAAACTCACACAACATTTTCTAGATGGACGGCGGGCGTCTGTTGTATTTCTATGACATGAGACTATAGAGATCAGAGAGATCTGGGAAAAAAAGTTAATTATACTGATGTAGGAGCCAAACACCGCTTCCACTCACAAGAGTAGGAAGCCTTTTCGTCCGACAGGAAGCTCCTATGTGACAGAGCTGAAAGAAATATTTATCTCTTTCTCCCAGTCGGCTGAGTGATGCATGACCCAGAGTTCAGACAGGAGGAGGAGGAAACTCTGCAGATGATCCTAAACTATTAGGGTGTTAAATAGCATGTTGTGTGTCAAATGAAGGACAGCATCATATACATTACCTGATGAAAGGAGGAGGAGGAGGGGGGGGATTCTAATATACTACAAGAGGAGAAGACAGAGGACAAGATACGACGTGCGTGTAATGTCTACGAAAGAGGACTTGTATAAAAGAAATATGCCCAGGAGGCACAGGCTCATATAACAAACCCTTCCAGAGACAAAACCCAGCTCTGATTGCTGAGAATCAGATATCCATATATTTTTGGAGCTCGGAGAGAAAGGTGATAGTGGCATTAGTCTCATGTTTTTTGATCAGGAAAGTGACTTCAGTCTGGGATGTTTTTTTGGAACACTTTGGGGAGGACTTTATGGATTTTGTTGATGTTAGTTTCAGCCTTTTGAAGCCAAATTAAAACAGATGATCACACTGTTGACTGTAATTTGACTTTAAATATTTCTTCCTATGGGAAAAAATGAACAAAGCGGGAGATATTTTAAAGTAGGTGGCAGTAGAAGCTATAAATAGGAGTATTATTAGTTTATTATCATACTTGAGTGGAAATAAAAAGGTGTAAATATTCAATACAGGAGAAATTTAAGGTGAAGTTGGTTATTTATATTTTAGGAAAATGGTGATTGTTTAATCTCAATTTTGCAATCTTTAAAAAGCTTAGAGGATGCATTTCACACTAGAGAGTTTTCAATGTAAATGGAAGAAATGGAAGAAATGGACATCAGAAATAAAAAAAAAAGCCAGTTTACTTTTTTTCATGGATGACTAAACATTTATTACAAATGGCTCCATGACTTTCAGGTAAGGGTGGCAACATTTTTAATCTCTAATGGATGTAGTGAAGTTCATCAGTAAAAACTAACTTAAAGGAAAAGTCTGGTGTTATTATATTTTCCTTAATGTCAACAAATCCCATAAAAAAGACAAGATCAACAACACGTTTCTGTGGTCTCTCAGACTCAATCCCATTGGTTCCTATTGAAAATGTACATCTGTAAAAAATAAATAAATAAGGGTCAAAAAAATATAGTTTAATTTAAATAAAAGCCTCAGTAACATCCTAAAATATCTGGGCACTGTTTGCAAACTTTACTCACACAGAGGTAAATAGTGTATTTGTTGGGGACTATTTTCGGCGGCGGATTAATAAACGCTAGCGAGCATGTATAGCACAGCAGTGGGAGTGTGTATGTGGGATTAACTCAAAATAAACTAATGAGGGAACATGTCATCCAGCACAACAGTGTGGCTCATAGTGGGATCAATTCATTGTTGTCTTGGTCTTTTCATAAGATTTGTTGACAATATGAAAAATATAGAATAATCCCCACATTTATCTTAAGTTTACTGACTTAAAACCATAACATACAACTTCACAAAAAAAGACACTAACTTATATTTACTCTTTCATCCTTAGACTAACATCTACTCTACTGTATCCAGAAACTTGGCTGTTACCATAGACAGAGTGAACATAAATCAGCCCTCATGGCTCTTCTAAAGAAGCCAGCCATGACCAGAGTCATAATGACTGGCTTTAATGTCATATTATAGGCATGATTTCTCAGTAAAATGAATAATTGATCATTCTGTAGACTGTTACCACTTTACTGCTTGTTGTTCTGCTTTTATATCCACCCTCTAGACAGATCCACTGGTCCAAACAGACGCATCACTGTTTCTGGCTCAAGGGGCTTTCTGAGAGGGGCCGGGGTGGCAGACACAACAAGAGGAACTGGTATAGGATATGGGATAATGAAATCTACCTCACACTCCCGAGGGGCATCACCTCACCAATCCTGGGGCTCACAAATAGCTCAAGTAACCGAGAACCCCCTACATGATCCACACACCCGCTGTGCCCCAAACCACACCACAGCCACCCTCCACCAGAACCCTGCAGCCATGTGCAGTTTGTACTTTATTTGTTTGCCGAGTTTTGGAGTGACAGCACCCCGAATCTGAGCTGCCAGAGCTGAGCTGCTCCCCCCCACCTCCACCTCCCCCCTCGCCCTTCATCTCCGTACTGCAGAGCAGGCTAAAATACCCGTCTTGGTTCCACGCAGGAAAAAAAAAAAAAAGAAAAACATTCAGGAAATGAAAGTTGTAACACGATCCTCTGTGTGCCAAACGTCTCCCTGAGCAGGGACAAAAGGCCCAGAGAAAAGCTGCTGGACCTATTTTAGCCTGCAGATGATAGAAGAACAGGGAGGGAGGTGAAGAGCAGTGGTGCAAAGTAAATAAGTACATTTACTCAAGTACAATTTGGAGGTATTTGTACTTTACTGGAGTATTTTCATTTGATGCTGCTTTATACATCCATTCAACTACATTTCAGAGGGAAATATTGTACTTTCTACTCCACTACATTTATCTGACAGCTTTAGTTACTTTCCCAGACGAAGATTTAATACACATTTTTTGGCTTTTGACGTCTTACAAAAATCAGTGTGTCGTCGGGGTCACATTTCAGATGTCTATGAGTTGTTAATAGCTCCACCAAATAGTGATTTTTCCCTCTAAACTTCTGCCATGGTTTCATTTCAATAAATGTTCAAATGATCCAATACTTCACCAAAAATCAAAGATTAGAGAAAAAGCCCAAAACTGAAAACAGATTTGTGTATCAGAACTTTTTTTTTCTTCTTCTTTCCTCTCCCATTAATCATCTCACGACCCCTCAGATTTATCTAGGGACCCTTTGGAGGGGCCGATCCTTAGGTTGGGAACCACTGGACTAAACTATATAACTGTATATAAAGTAGTTGAAACTAGCTCCACCTCCAGCAGCTACAACAGTAACATGCTGCTCTAACACTGATGCTTCAGTATTAATAATCTAATGATGTCATATATGATAATATATCAGTCAGAGGGATGAAATGAATTTCTTTTAACTTAATACTTTAACTACATTTTGCTGCTATACGTGTGTACTTTTACTTAAGCAGGATTTTTACATGTAATAGAGTATTTTCACATTGCTGTATTAATACTTCTACTTAAGTAAAGGATCTGAATACTGGTAAAGGTAGGAGGGAAGATGCATACAGAATAGAAGGAGAAAAGATGAGGAATAAAATAAGCGTGAGTGAGGAATTAGGAGTTATTAAAATGCACAGACAGTGAAGGAGTGGAGGAGGAGGGGGAGGAGGAGGTAAGAGAGCTGCTGCGATGAACTCTTCTGTGCAGAAACCGGAGTGCTCCTGCAGCCCTCTGCGCTAGAGAGCCCCACATCCCACAGATATGCATGCACCAAGCAAAATAAACTTCCCATTCCGGCCCTGCAGTATGTTTTCCGACGGGCCTCTCCTGAGAGAAAGCCTTCATGACTCCTCATCCAGCGCTCACGGTCTAGTCGAGTGTATCCAAGATGGGGGCAGAGAAAGTCTTTAGATGTTCAACAACCAAGACAAGAAAATGGGGAGGGGGGGGGAATCAAACTTGCTTTCCACACCACCCACATAGGCTATTTATGAATGATGGAGTAATAGAGAGAAAAAGAGTCAGGGAATTATGCTGTTTGGTGAGAGCATTTTCCTCCCTCTCACCACTCGTGTGCCATGGCTGATCACCATGGTCATCCTGGCAGAGGGAGGGGGGGTTGGGGGGGGGGAATGCTCCACTGGTCCTATCACTGCTGACTGGTGCATTTGCGGCATGGTGTCAGCGGCCAGTGGTAATTACCAGGCTCTCTCTGAGTTACCGCTACACCAACGTGCCACCGGCTCTGGAATGCCAGCTAAGCTCTGTTATTAGGCACAGAGCTGCCACTGGACAGTAGGCGCTACTTCAGCAGACGCAGTGTCTATCTATCTACTGTATCTGTGAATGCATCACAAGCCTGTCTGTTCACATAACCTGAATGCATATCTTACCACGTATAAAGTACAGGCTGCAGGGGGCTAAATTAGTAGGATCTTTGTCATATGTGGGGAAACATGTTTATCAGCTATGGTTGTGCAGAAAGAAGGTTGTTTTTTTCACTCCACCAATATAATTGAAATGTCTCAAATAAAGCTGTATTCAGAGCAGCTGGGAAACATTTATGTAAATCTGCTCACACATCAAAGATGAAGCTCTCTCATCATGTCCTGTAGAGAAGATTTAACAGTCAGCACAATCAAAAAGACACCATTGTTTTTGTTGTTGATTTTACTGGAATATTTAACAAGATATTTCATGTTTACAATGGAACATCTGCGCAAGTTTTAAATAATTATGCAAACACATTAGTCTGGAGATACAAACCCCCGAAAAAGTAATGATTGAGCAATGTAACTGGTTGAGACATTATTAATTAATTCCAACATGTAATCATCGAGTGAGAATAACTATTCCGTAAACACTTTTTAGTTCTTTTTTCTCACACAGTGTGTTCATTTTGTGTTGCTTTCATAAAGAATTCAAATGTTTTAGCAGAAATCTTAACTAGTCATAAGATGCAAATCATTAGATTGTAGTTGGAGTCATTTGACTTTTACAGAAACAGAAGCTTTCAATGAAGTAATTAATTCACTTGCATTTGTTTTTATTAGTAATGATAAGCTTTTTTGCAGCCTGTTATGAAAAAGTAAATACGTATCCTGATTATCACCTCTCTATTTTAAATCAGTGCTGGACATAATCACAGCCAACTTGTTCTTTTCTACAAACAAACTCCTTCCTTTCTGACCTGTTTGTGGATGTTATCGAGCTCTTGGACTGTTACAGAGTTGGAGCTGAAAACTATAACTGATGATGTTTTTTTCACTCATCTGTACAACATTTGCACAAAGCATTTACTGCAAGGAGGCAGATTCGAACCAAAAACTGGGATGAATAAGATATGACGATGTTGTTATGAGTTTCTCATAGAAAAGCTGTGTTGTATACTTAATCTTGTATATAGTTCTAAGACTCATAAACAGTTACAATAAAAGACAAACAAGGCTGCTTGAGAGCTTCTTGAAAATTCTGATTCTACGATAATAATTATTCAATTCTACAATAAATAAATACGCAGGATAAAAACAAACCGATGAAAAAACAAATAGTTTCCACTCCTTGTTGAATCCTTCATAATGTTATTTTAAATGATAAAAATGGGAGACAGACATTTAAGAAGAAGTGCAGTAATATTGTGATGATGCACTACAGATAATACATGTATGGGGTAATAATTAAACAGGTATTGTGACATTCAGAGGTGACTACAGTACAAATTTACAGTAAGTCACAGGCTGGAACTCAGAGAAGGAAACAAAGTATCTTATTATTGAACAGGAGTTGTTGGGACTTGAAGATATCAACTCATTTCACTGCACTCCAGCTACAATTTCAACTCTCTGAAGCTTCAAGAGATTCACCTGAAGGGCAGGCGGGAGTCTCTGCTTCCTTCTCTGTGTCTCAGAGTTTGGCAGGTTTATAACCGTGACCCGAGAGCATGACTGAGAAAGGCTCAAGGTGCTGAACTTAAACTTGGCGACAGCTGCAGAAACTAGAGACCAGAGAGTTTAAATATAGACCCTTAAAAATCCCAACTGGTGCCCTTGCCCTGCCTCAACACTTTCTTACACATGTACGTTCACACCCTGCACTGAGTAATGCTGTACTCTCATTTACACTCAGGTCCAAACTTACTTGTAGTGTACCTGGAGTTTGTTTGTATACACGGAAGGTCAAACGCTATATTTAAACAGCTTTTCTCACAGTTGTTATTCTTACTCTGTGTTGACCAGTCTCTCATTAAGTGGAGCCTAAATGGAAGCCTGAATTTTAAGTTTAAAAAACACCAGGTTAGAGTTGTAAATGTAAACTACGTCCTCTCTGTGGAACTTTTTTTTTTTTTTTTTTTTTTAAATAAAATCAGTCATTAAAGATTTTGCTCACTCTGTAAGGCTTCTGTTGTAAATGTTTTTTATGTACTTGTACAATAAAACAGAAGAGAAGTCCATTTCCTCTCTATCATAGGTCTTGTGCACCATCTTGTGGCCAAACAGCGGTACTACAATTACAGACTCATGACACACTGATACAATGGAAGACTGTGAATGGTCTTTTTTTCTTCTTCAAATAAACAAATAACAACTTGGTAAAACAGCATAGTTTTCATAAATACATAAGCATGGCTTAGGTAGACTATGTATAGTGTATCTACTATTTTATTAACAATCTTCTACAGATGTGTCTTACTGCTCTGCATGGCTTATGTGTTGTGTGTGATATTATCTTTTTTACTAACGTGTAACTAGATCTTTTAACACTTTTATCAAGATTAACATTATGATAATCATATTTTATTTAGGTCTTACTGCTTATTTTTGCTCTGCATGCCAACATGTGTCATAAAATGGTTATAATCAGTACTGCTTGGTTGTATTTCGTTGTCTTTCTTTGCATGACTACATTTACCAAATAGTGGATATTGTTGCTGTATTGTTGTTTCTGTTGCTCTGCATGGTCTGTGCACCGTCTTGAGAATGATTATTTTGCTGCTGTTGTCTTTAAGGCATCTTTGTTGTCTTCTGTTTGTAATTTTTCACTCGTTCACTTCATTAGTTTCAGAACATCTCGCCAAAGGACTGTAGCTGAAAGTTAGCCAGCTGGCTAACACTGGCACATTTACGGAAATGTTAATTAATGTGCATTGTCATAACACATAAATAAATGAAATCAAATGAAAAAGTGTGAGTTAAATGGCTTAGCTGTGTAAGAAAGGTGGATAGTGACAAATACAATAAAAACAAGCATGACATGTTTCTGGGGTTTCTTGTAAAAGGAAAAAAAAAAAAATCAGTAGGAATTTTCTGAGAAAATTTTTCACACAAGTGACCCTTATATACAGCCACACATTGGAAAGAGAAAATACCTCACAAATAGTGAACTTTTTCATTTTCAGGTTAGAAAAACTGCTTTTTTGTTGTGTGTTACCGTAATTACCTGGTTCATGGCCACATCTATTGTTTGGCGTAGACCCATATAAACAATGGGACTCTATATGTAGCTGAAGTGTTCTAGTTCAGGAGAAACATATTTGGATGTTGAATGAAAGATGCCCAGAAGAAAGCAAATTATTAAAAACAACAATAAGCACCAATATCGGGATAAAATACAGTAAGGCTTATTTAGCGAATCTCTTTCCTTGGTCGCTGTCTCCATCTAGTGGTCAAAAACTGTACTTCAATAACTGACCTGAGAGATTCACAGCTTTCATTCGTTGTCTTGGCATGTTCAGGTTATAATTAACATGAGGAAAGAGATAAAACAGATATGTAAATAAGCACTCACCCTGATCTTCATGTCATCTGTAAATAACAAAGCAGTGAGTGCAGTTTCATGTTAGACTATAGTTTACTGACAGTCTGTTTTTGTGAGACTTTATATTTTTATGTTACTTGGAAGAACACATTGCAGATATGTTTTTCTCCACTGCCTTTATCTGATGGCTGAAAACTGCTAACGTATCATAGAGCTGCTGAACTGTGTGTCAAATCAGTAAACTGTTATGGCAACATCTGTACAGGCTGGATTACCAACCAGACAAAATAGGCAACTGCCCTGCAGGGCAGCCCCAAAGGCTCCAGGTTAGCTGTGTGGCAATTAGTTTGTGGTAATTTGATTATTTGCAAATGTACATAGCAATATGCACCACTAACCACTACTACCAGCTGAACTGGTAAAGTGGCTCTTAATCTAATCTTTAGGCCCTGTCTTGTAGAGCGGCCCTGTGTCAAATTTGACTTATCATGAGTCTTTTTCACAGCAGACATTTTGATTTGTCACAGTAGGAAAAGCACAGGTGTTACTAAAAACATTAACCTTGAATCTGTTTTATTCAAGTGTCTTGTTAAGCTATGACATTGTTTCAGTGAGGCTGTACTCACAATACCAGGACCCTGAAACTGAAGCAGTTAAATGGAAATTCAGCCATCAGCAATTTCATGATTTACACCTGCGTTTTTCTTACAGTGTACATGTAAAAATATCTTCTGTAAAAATGCAGATACCTTTAATATTTCAGTTGATATTAAGTCGACACAGTGCATATTTTCAAATACATTTGTGTGCAGTTAAACAATGATAAACTAACTTGGGGACAGAGGTGGGGGAGCTGAACAAGGGCCCAGCAGCTCGTTTTTGTCAGTGGGTTAATCCTTAAAATACATACACTTAAAATACAGTTTCTTAACAATAATAATAATAATGATAAAAGAGACAATAGTTTTTATTGCAGAACATTTTCCAAGATACTGAAAGTCCTGTTGTATGAAAAAACACCAATATATAACAGTTCTTGAAAAACACAAACTCTTTTTCATGGAAGAAAAGCACAAGTGTAAATAATAAAATGAATGATGGCTGACTTCCATTCAGCTGCTCCAGTTTCAGGATCCTATTATTGTGCATGCTGGCTCACTGTCAAACTATCGTTGCATTTTACTGCTACTGAGCATGTATGATATAAAATACAATTTTGAAAGAGTCCTGCTGCTTTCGGTGGAATATTTTCACAGTTAGTAATATAAGAAATTTACTTTACTGCTCTGAGACTCACCGCCCTCCATCCATCTGTTCTCTGTCGATATTTCTCTCCCCACATTACACCCCGACTGGACAGAGAACGTGTTTTCTGGTCATATTTTCCTTTCATATTTGTTAACAAAGGCCACTTACAGCTATAATAACTGTTTGACTCAGGGAACAATCAGCGGAGGATCCTGGCTGGCATTAGTCCGCTTTGTGTGAGCGGAGCAGCCTGATGATATGAGCATTGACTGACTTCACCGCGCTCACACCGGCCACATAATTGCCTCACATTGTCTGCATTGTATCTGCTAACAAACAGCGAATTTGTGAGCAGAGCAGACGGGCCAAGGTGGAGATGTATTGATTGAATAATTGATCCGCCTGCCGAAACACAAGAAGCACGACTCGGAGCCTGAGCAGATGATTTAAAGCAGAACTAAAGGGGAGAATTAAAGTTAGAGAACTCTCCTGAAGTTAAAACCTGTAAGAATATGAAACTAGCGGGTGAATATGATCGATGAGTATGTGGGATTTCCTTAAAGCTGAAGCAGTTGTGAACCTACTTTATATAAGAAATTGAATTATATGTGAGACCCAGTTGGATCAAATCAAGAGAGAGAACAACATTATAGAGAATCACTGCGGTGGTAATTCAAGAAATAGTGATTTTGTGAATCATTTGTTAATAGCATGCACCTCCAAAATGACTTAAAAAATACACTATATGATCTAAACTAATAAAGGGATACAAGGAAATCTTAATACAACAGCTTATTGAAGGCCCTTTCTGGTTTCATTATGTCAATAACCAGAATAACAAAACATAAGGGTCGAAAAAACAAATAGTTGCAGGTTGTTGTGAAAAAACTGGACTGGCCTCAACCCCATCCAACAGCTTTGGGATGAACTGGATCGAGCCGGGCCTCAAAACCCAACATCCGTGGACAAATCCCTGCAGCCAGGATCCACAAGCACGTGGCTTTGGATGTCCAGTCATACCTCTACTATATGGGGGTAATAATCTGGTGTCCATATACTTTTGGCCACGTATGATAGTCTGCTATATTTTAGGCTTGACTATGCGTTTTTGAAATGGTTATGTGATCTTCATACAGGTCGTTGAACTGAATCAATCCACAGAGAAAATGGGGCAAAATAACTTAAAATCTATCGGAGTTTAGTTTTTACACGAGAACAGTGAAGGCACCTGTTGATACACAGTTCAGTAGACGACATTGTTCACAGTCAAAGAACCACACATAGTTTGTTTCTATAAAAAACTGATCTGATAAAACATAAACCAGATTATTGATGACTTGGTGGAGACTAAATTGTTTGTGCCTCTGTCCGTGGTGCTGAAACACTTCACTGTTGATCCGGAGGCTGAATGAATCTATTCGTACAGATCAGAGGAGAAATGAACCCGAATTTAACTTCTATGGAAAACAGCTGACTAAATCCAAATTTTTACTGAAGCCAAACCATGTATTATGTCAAAGTCCATCTTTAAATCAGAGGACACTATGGCCACTGTGATCGTTTCAGAGAATTTGAGGATTTAAATGTCTTGAGGAGGAATTCATATTCTATCCTAATTACACAGAAATCACACATTGTGGGGTTTTTAAGGCTGATTCAGATATTCTCTAGAGTCAATATCTTTAAATGTGACTGTTTCAGGCAGAACATTTCAGTTAAGTTAAAGTAAAGTGAAATATTGTTTAGAGTTAGACCGTATTGTGGGAAGATTAAAAAAATGTACAGAAAGTATAACTTAACAATTTAATGAAAAAGGCGAAGTGAAAACCCTAATTTATAGAGTTTTAGTTTTGTTTTATAATGCATGTACTTATGTTTGTACATATACTGTGTATATGTATGTATGTAATATTATTTTACTTACTATTGATTCACATTATCAGATACAATTATTGTATTATTACTATCATCATTATTATTATTATTTCATTTTTAAGGACTAAAGGAGGAGTAGCTGTTGTGGTGTAACAGTCAATAGAGATCCAAATCAATAAATAATTGGAGTTTGTGGTGCAAAACACCAAAAACTCAAATTATTAGCTATAGTTCTATGAATCCAATTAAGCTGTGTGTTGTTGTTTTGTTTTGTTTTTTTGTTTTTTTTGTTTTGGTCTTCTATAGTCTAGAGCACCAGTGAGCTCTTCACAAGCAGCTGAGACAATGGGACAAACCTTACAATCTATGAATCTGTCAACAAAGTCATATCAAGTCTATCGTTTAATTCTCAATATGTTTGGTTAAAGTTTCGTCTAGTCCAATGGAAAAATATGGGGAGTATAATATCCTACATCTAATATACAACTTTATCTTATTTGTTCTGGATTGAAATAGTTTGAAAGCCTAGCAGGTGCTGTATAAACTTGTGGGGTCGCTCATGTTCTGTGAGTGACCACCAGGGGTCGTCACTAACACGTCTTTTTTCCCATTTTCAGCTCAACATGATGGCCACACTGTGAAAGCAGCTACACACCAGAAATGAGATAGTTTTAGGGTTTTTTTGAAAGGAAAAACTCTCTGATGGAGGGGAAAACATCGGCCAGGTTACAATAAGGTGGCGAGGTACACACACAAAAGCCTCAAAATAGTTATCCAAGGTTGGGAAACACTGGCGGGGGTTGCATATTTTTGATATATAGTACATTCAGGGACTTTTGCACAATGAACTGATACAGAAAAGAAACTGCTGATTTCTTTGGGTCCTCGGAACAAAATATTTTGATGGCGAAATTTGAAAAAAAAAAAAAAAAAAGATAACTCAGTGAGTTGTGGTTTAACCTTGTAGCCAAACAACAAGCAATGGTGGTTTGGAGAAAAAAAAAGAAAAGTTGTTGGAGTGCGGACAAGATGGAAAGTGGTCTGCTTGAAAAACGAGCAGAGCGGAGGACAAAAGCCCTGCTGAAAAGGACAAGTTTCCCCTGCTGAGTGACCTCCATCACTTCAGGAGGCGTGTAGAGAGGGAAAATGTGACAGCCCGACTGACATGTAACAAAATGTCACTTTGTGTCAAGAAACATGTCTAAGACAATAAATAAGGGAAAGAATTTTCCTATTATTATTGTTATTAGTAATATTATTATTGTTAGTAGTGGTAATGGTAGTGTTATGATGATGATGACGATGATGATGATGATGATTAAATGCAGCCGTATTTACATGATCACATAGTATAAAATAGTATAAAAACAACATAAAATAAACAACAACACACAGTAAAATATGATTTTACTGTAGATTTGCTTCATAGTGGAGATTATCAAGAGAAGGTGCGTGTCTGCGGTTCTTTCAGGTAAAGTACTGGTGCGTTTATCAAAACTGTCGCTTTGACATTAGTCATCATGAAGGTGTTTAACACGCCTGACAGCCTGCAGGTGCTGATTTAGTTCATCAGTAGAAATAGTTCTGCGTGCAACACTTTTTTTTTGCCGGAGTGAATCTGTCATGATGCCATTAGATTTTTTTTTCCTGGCAGATATAAAACAAGCAAAAGTTCAAGATGAAGCAGCTTCTCCAAGCAGAGGATCCTTAAAGCTGGGGGGCCCTTTAAGTTTGTGTCCTCTCGATCAAAACGACATCGCGTCTTAAATCGGTGGAAAATAGTGAATTCGTGACACAACAGGATTGATTGGAGTTCTTGCAACAAACAATCTGGTACCGAACATCAACAGACTACAGAGAGTTGACACCTCAAAGTGTTCATCTCACTCAGTTTGAGGAAAAATCTGAACACTATTCAGCTCATCAGGAGGCTCGTTTTTTTCTGCGTCTGTTAATGTGAATAAAAGAAGCAGCGATTCAAGCGTTTTTGCGTCCAGTCACAGTTTGATACAGCGACTCGAGACAACTGGACCATTTCTACAGCATCTCCTATCTGTTTTTCTTCTATCTGTAGAATATTGTAGATATTATATCACATTACTACATTTTAAATTCCTCTGGCAAGAGGAGTCTGCATGTAGGACCCCTCGCTGTTTGAACACTTTCCAGGACAACAATATAACTATGCACCAACACTAGATGTTATTCGTTTTATTGTTTTTATGTGATTTTTAATTTAATATTAATCATTTTAATTTAACCTTTTTTCAATTCTTCTTCTTTTTTTGATTTCATAGAGCTGCACCAAAGCAATTTCTTTAAAATGTTGGCAATGCAATACAATTATTATTATTACTATAATTATAGGTTAATAACACATAATAGCAGTCTAGTAAATATTGTGTGATCAATAAAGCATGGAATACAGTATTTAACTAGTCTGAGGCATTATCATGAAAAAGGCATAGGCCTATAATATATATAATGAGATGCAGGCCATACAGAAGTTACGCACACAGCTCCCCGGGCTGTAATGTGTGCTGACAAACTATACTGCGCATCAGAGTGTGTGCGCACTGAACAATTTTGACAGATTAAATCACAATAAAGACGCATAGTCAAGACTGCAGTCTGCCCTTCAACACACATCACAAGCAAGGCTGAAAGAGTCTCTACTTATGCAACTTAACAGTACTTATCTAACAGGCCCTTAACTTGTCTAAATACTCCACTGAAATACCTGGAAAACTTCTGCACTCCACCCCAGACAAGCAGAAGATCAAATGTTTCCTTTACAAGATCAGAAAAAAACCCTATAAAACATATAAAATAATGTATGAAATTACTGAAGCATAATCAATGTGCTATGTCTATGAGGAGGCTACTACAAGTCAGCATACAATCAACCGGTAATTAAATCCTTTTAATAGGCCAAGCCATGAGCTCACACTGTAGCGAGCGCGCGCGCACACACACACACACACACACACATAGACCTACACACATACACACATACACACACACACACACACACACACACACACACACACACACACACACACACACACACACACACACACAAAACACACAGAAGTTGTGATTTCCGTGGCCCAGACTACCCTCACAGGAGTCTTTTCTTTAGAGAGGGACCCGCGGTCGCTTCCCTTCACAAAACAGCGGCAGGGCCCCTTTTGTCCAAGCAGGGACCCCAGACCCATCATTAGCACTGATTACCGCTGACCAGTTTGACAACCTTATTGACTGCGAGAAAGACTTTTTCATCTAGTCCCCCCGGTCGTCCTTATTCTCAATAGAAACGGAAATATTCAGCCATTTTGTCCCCGTGGTTTGAAAGAGAAGCAACAAAAATAACAAAAAAATAACAAAAAAAAAGACCCCCGACCCCATTTATTTCCCTTCACTTGTTTCCTCTCTCTCTCTCTCTCCATACAGATTTAGCTTCTGTGTTGTTCCAGCTGAAAGGCTTTTGTCTGTTTCAGAAGTTACTGTAGCCTAATTAATTACAAATTGGGAGGAAAGCAGGTGTCTGTCCCATCAGTTGCAAAAGCTGAACTTTAACTTCTGGCTTTGCTCACTTTGCTCTTATTCTGTTTTTCCAACACATTTAAGTCTTTACTGGAGGCCGTTTGTTATGATTAAAAGCCTGTTTATAATCCAACAGAAATATTTAATAATGTAAATATCTTTTAGTGATTGTCTGTTTTCAAGGAATATTTTAATCTCAGATTAAAATTTTTGAAGAATGCTGCAGATATATTAAGATACAGTAAACAACAATATTGATAATAAAAGCAGTCTGTGACAGAAAATACTAGAGTAGAATTACATCAATAGGAAAAAAAATATTATGGTGGATTTTCTTTGGGAGTGAAAATTTAATTTGAGGATTTAAATTTAAAGTTATTAGCCTGCAGTCAAATAAAACCTATAAAACAAAATTACATAATTTGCAATTACACTGCATGTGTGTATTAAATCAATCCAAATTCAGGCGACAATTACATTGATTTAACCACAATTAATTTATGCATTTGCACCATGCACAGCCTGTTCTACATTATTAACCGGGAGGCTGTGTTTCTCTGGGAAAATGGACACTTGCACGGTGTAAGAAGTGGTGTTTTTTCCACACTGCCTGTGCTCCTCCGTGAGCAGAAATAAAGCCCATTTCCACAATCCGCTGTGTTTTGATGCCTATGATCTCTCTCGCAGATCATCCGGGTTAGTGAATCGGCCTCTCTGTGACCTCTCGCTGTCACCCTGCATTACAGGACGCAAAGCATGTTGGCCAATTAGGCCTCGCTCTAAAACGTGTCAGGGCGCACAGCACTGTGGCGTTATAATCACGAAAAGTTGTCTCTCCGTGAAAACACCCGAGAGGATTTTATAGCCTATTAGAACAATATCAAAATGTTCAATTGCATTCACCACTCTGCGTCTTTTTCCACAACCAAAAAATAAAAGACTAAACTGTAAACTCTCTTGATCAACAATTATTTTATTAAGTTATCTTTACTTTTTTTTTTTCCTTTTACTGAAACACAATTTCACTAAAGCGCGCATGCTCAACAGGTTCACCTGTGTACAAGGTAAGTATTAAAAACACCAAGCAAATGAATATGAAATTCGAAGAGACAGAGCAGATCGTTTTTAAATAGGCAAATAAACATTATTTATAAAACTTTGAAAGTAAAGTAAAAATATCACAGTTCTTTTTCAACATGAAATACCCACAGAGAACAGCAGGTTAGGCGCTCGGATGCCTTCATCCCTTTTTTTTAAATGTTTTCTTCTTTTTTTTTTTACTTTTCATCTCGGGGCGTTGGTTTATTAGTCCGTGAAATATGTTTCGTCCGTATTAAGTTCAGTTATCCACACGTGGGTAAAACGCAAACAATACGAAAGTATAGGCCTAAAGGATAAAGACGGGCAGTCCGCCGCAGATCACAGATCTCCTCATGTTTTGGCAGCCGTCATATATCCTTGTATGTGTGTGTGTGTGTGTGTGTGTGTGTGTATGTGTGTGTGTGTTTGTGTCCGTGTGTGTATGTGTGTGTGTGTGTGTGTGTGTGTGTGTGTGTGTGTGTGTGTGTGTTTGTGTTTTAACTCAACGGAGGCACTATGACTTGTTTTATTAGATTGTCTTTCACTCGTATCCCCTTTTCAATTCATCAAACACCGTCGATCTGCCCGTCAGATGTCACATTCACTGTCGCTGGAGGTGATGGAGATGGCCGAGGCGGCTGCTTTGCTGGACAGACTGGCCTCCGGACTGGACGAGTTCCCCAGACGGTCCACGGTGCCGTCCTCGTCCGCCAGGGAGCGAACCGAGCCGCCGGACAGGACCTGCTGCTGGAGCCTGCAGAGGACAGAGAGACAGCATGACATGAAAACCAGGACAGCTGACAGCGCGCGGTTTATTATTTACAGCATCATAATAAATATATATATATATATCAGTGTATTCTGAAAACAAGAGAATGAAATGAGATGAGAAAATTGTCTAGCTGCAAAACAGTTTCTAGAGGCTCATTTTATTGACACATTTATGAAATGTAATTTTCTTCTGTCTGAAAAAACAAATACATCAGCGCACTGACACCATTTTCATTTTCTCTTTTAGAAAGTACTGAATATTGAACTAAATCAGTTGGAAATAGCTTTGCTACAGAGTGCACGCCTGAAAATATCAAAAATAAATACTGCTCTGATGGATTTTAGATTTTGTTCAAGTGCCACAAATAAAACTCAAATTGTTTAGCCTGATATATGATTTGAATATTACAATAAGTCAACACAAGATTTAGACATGAACCTCAGTATTAAAAATATTGCTTAAACCACTCAATAGAAAATTACAGGTTATTTTAGCTTTATTAAAGGTGACCAATACAGCTATGAATTCAACACACACTGCAACAGGCCTCTCAGATACAATAGTAATTAGCAATAACACCAAATTACCTTTTAAAGTACATTATTAATTATTATTATTATTATTATTATTATTGTTATTATTATTATTATTCATATCATTATTATAGCATTGGTCTACTGATGCAATAACAATCAACTAAGAGTAAATAGTACATTAATGTAGTTTACTCTTCATGTTATCCTGCATTGTTTTTCATCAGTATTGTGTTAAAAGTAAAAAAAAATTAAACCCATTTGTTCACAGCTTTGTTTTCAAGTGCATTCACGGAAATTATAGAAAGTCATTGTTGTATTATTGTCACCACAGCTGGCACACATTTCCTGCATTTCAGCTCCCTGAAAACACAATTTCATGATGTTTTAAGCGTGATTTGGGCCTATTAGAAAAGAAAAAAGCCCGCTGATTTTAGGATTACAGGATGATTCTGAATCTAATATCCAGAGACGTTGTGTCAGAGTTGAATGGCTGAACCCCATGTGGGTTACGGCCTATTTTACTATCATGAACTGACTGTCTGTTAAATTGCATGAAGCATATATAGTCAGGATGCATTGTGTTTTTTTTAGTTAGTTCAGGCAGCTATCATGATCAGAAACCATCCAAAAGATGCATGCAGCCTACCTGTTCTTCGCAGCCGCTGCTCTGTCTCTTTGTCTGCGATTTTTGAACCAGTTTCCTACTTGTGTGGGTGTAAGTCCTGTAGCCTGTGCAAGCTCCCTCTTTTTACTGGGATTCGGGTAGGGATCCTGCAAATACCATTCTCTTAACAAGTGCCGGGTTCTCTCTTTGAAGCAGTGGGTTTTCTGCTCTCCATCCCATATGGTTCTGGGTAGCGGGAACTTCTTCCGCACCCTGTATTTGTCCACCGGCCCCAGCGGGCGTCCCCGCAGCTTCTCAGCCTCCTGGTAGTGCGCTTCGAGCCACAGCGCCTGCAGCTTCGTGTGCGACTCTTTGGTGAACTTGTGGTTCTCCAGGATGTGGTAGAGTTCACGGAAATTGCCGGTGTGGAAGGCGACGACGGCCCGGGCCCTCAGCACCGACTCGTTCTTGTTGAGGACCTCACAGGCCGCCGGGGCGACGGGCAGCGACCAGAGGAAGCGGCCGAGGCGATCGACGTCCCCGCTCTCCTCCAGAGTCTCGCAGACCCCGGCGACCTGCTGGGGGCTGAAATTCAAGATGGGCAGCTGAAACATGGAGGCTTCTCCTGTGTTTCCCTCTCCCCCTCCTTTCTCCTCTCTCTCTCCTCCGCGTCGACTCCTTCTTCTCCCTCTTCTTCTTCTTCTTCTTCTTCTTCTTCTTCCCGTGCGCCGAGGCAATCCAAGGGACCCCCCTCCAAAAAAACAAGGCAATCCCAAAGTTACCGAACCAATCGTCTGACCAGCCGTGAAAAACGCAAACGCCAAAAAACGCCGCGGAGGAGGAACGATGCTGCGTGGGGAACCGGCTACCGCATCCTCAGGCTGGGCAAACTTGGCAGGCAAACGGCTGAGGGTGCAAGAAAATTAAAGCCGGAGCCGCGATGTATTTTTCAAGGTAGGCTGGGATTGAAAGTACGAAAGAATTAAAGCCGGAGCCGAGATGTATTTTTTAAGGGGGGAGAAAAAGACAGTCAAGCCCCCTCCGATGATTTCCTATTGGACTTGGCAGATTGGCTGCCTGGTTGCCATGGCTGCACGTCAATCACTGTCAAGTTCGGCCAATCAGGCGGAAAGGAGATCTCAGCACCTCCCTTCTCAAAAAAAATAATATAAACATTTTGACCTTTTTGCTTCGCGTCTTCAAACGTTTAGCTGCCCCGCCGTGCTTTGCAAACACCCTCTGCCTTTGTGTTACAGAAAGACTCTTCAGTCTATATAGTGAAGTGCAAACACGCTCAGCTCACTCTCCCTTTAGAGCTCTTCAAACAGGCTTTACCCTGCAAAATGCCACATCCATCCAGGCTCCCCTGTCCTGCCTTTAGGGGAAAATCAGTAGATAATATTATAGCAATTTTAGACAAAACATAACATTCCCAACAATTTACAATAACACTGTATCTGCAGACCCGATAAACTGCGATTTAAGGCAATCTTTTTAATTCACTTTAGTCCCACTGGGCCTATAATACTCTAATATTCCCATATCATAAACCCATAGGGGTTTCTATAGCTAGAATTTTAATGTATGCCTTCATTTAAAAAAATAAAATTAGCCTTTAGTTCGTTTTTTTAATATTCAAATGATTAAATGCCTATATCGTGTATCAATGCAGAAGTTAAACTGGTCAATATGTCCTTTATTTCAACAGGGCTGCGAATTTGCAGCCAACCTTGAACATGAGGCTTTCCGCATTTTTCAATCCCACGTAATCTTTAATTATTTATCATAATAAATTATATCAGACCCTAAGTTGTGATGATGCATGCTCTTTTATGGGGGGGCGGGAGCATGAATGGCCTAAATGCTTTTTTTCTTGTTGTTTTTGAAAACACAGGCTAATTGATTGCTGTTATATTGGCAGCTGTGTTGTGTGTACCTTTTTATATACAGTAGCACCGGGCTCCATCACTGCCGACAGCTTCAGCGCAGAGAGGGAGGCTGTAAACATAGCAGAAGAGACACGTTATATTTGTGTATATAGGATTATCATGGCCCTGCCAGGCTACTCGGCTTTAGTATCAGACACACTCCGTTTTGTGCACAGGCTGATTTAGTAAATAAGAGGGCGGATAGATAGCGCAGATGGTTTGAAGTGTCGGGTCAGATTATTTCATGGCTGGATACAGTAGTAAAGTTCATTCTGACGGAAAAGCCTGATATTATTTTCACAGATACCCCCCCTCCTCTCCACCCCCCCTTCGCACTCTCTCTCTCGCTCTCTCTCCCTCTCTCTCTCTCTCTCGTGCACGCGCACGCACGCATGCACGCACACAAGCCGCACAGAGCTGAATCCCCTTCTGGCTCTTTTTGCATGAATTATAGACTCATGATGCGGGGTTATGAAACGCCTTCTGCACAGGAAGCTGTTCATTCTCTTGCTGGTTTACTGGAGTCCGCATCATCATTGCAGATTTAAAAAAAAAAAAATCTTAATCCAGAAGCCAGATCTCAAAATTTGCATATCATGTTGATGTGGGCTATTTGTTTGTTAGAAATAACCCTGCTCTGACAAACAAATACAGCCTATTAGGCCTCGTCATTTTTATGAAATTTATTGTAATGTATTGAAGATAGTGGCCACTATGGAAGAAGAGCAATGAACGGATTATAGGATGATTAAAGATTTGTCTATCAGGGTCACCATTCATTCACCCATGCTATTACACCAGCCGGTAAATATAGGCTATTGGTAAATAAAGGATAAGACCTCCATCAGATGCAGCAGTGGAAGTAAATTGCGAGGGCGACTGACAAGGTGCTGGTCTGAAATATTTAGCTATCTGTAAATATTTCATCCTTGCAGGCTGCCAGTCCCAACCTAAATTTACAAGGACTCAGACTTTTTCTAGGAAGCGCGCATCAATAAAATATAGGCGAGTTTTTGACCTCTTAAACGGAGGGCTGGAAATAACAATTGCAGACTTTGCTCTGTAAGCAACACGTCTATAGCTTATAGGCACTGTTTAAACATTTATAAGACAAAAATATGTCCGGACACATTTTTTTCTCATAGTGAATTTGTGGCAGGTGTCTATGTTAAAAGTTTATCTTGTGGGAAGAGACGCCATTTAATTAATTCATTAATTTGTTCAAGTGATCTCATTTTATGTTTTTCTTTTCTCTATTTAATGTCCTTATTTACCTTCCATAATCTATGATATGAAATGCTAAATATGCTCAGTTGGTATAGGCTCTACTGTATCTTCATGAGTCCAGGCCTATGTCACTGTGTCAGGAGATAGTAGGCCTCCTGACACCAATATCTCCGCAGATTCAGCACAGCAACACAGTGGATCTCATTCAAACACATCCATTTTTTTTTCTCTTCTTTTGTCCATTTGTTTCATGGATCCCACTGCCATCTCATCAGACAGTCCTCTGTCATACAAAACAGAATTTGATGCTGTTGTGTGTTTCTGTGTTAGACCTGTGGGTGATTTGCAGATGTCTATTGTCTCTGTTTTTATTATTTTAATGAAGATTCACTTATTTATGTTTGTGTGTGTGTGTGAATGGTTATAACCACACATATTAAAATCTCTGAAAGATGAGTCTGGAGATCAGGTGAGGAAGATGCACGCTTGTTTAAATGAGATAGGGGTGTGAGTTGGGTGGTGGGTGAGGGAGGGGAGGGGGGGGGGACAAAATAACAGAAACACCTCACAATATAATCCAATCCAGAACAATAACACAAACTGAGGCCTGAAAAAGGAAATTGGATCAACACTTCTCTAATACAGCCGCAAAAAGAAAATATTGTATAATTGCAGGATTATTGCCTTCGGCCTATATTGTCAGGTGTTCCTGTTATTTTGTCCACCCTCTGTAGATGTTAGACGGCAGCAGAACGCTTCTTAATTTAACCAATTGGAAGCAATATATATATTACAAGAAGTCCTCAGGGAAAAAAAGAAAAAAAAATACAATTCAATGACCAAACTCTGCCTGCTGATGAAGATCATGAGATATTATCGAAAGCTCCACAAAAGCTAAACATTTAAGTGAGATTATTTGGTCAAGTGCAAGCACAAGAATGAACTTTGAATCTCGGAAATATGAATTGGCTTTCAAATGAAAGTAAAATAACACTACAATCTTGTTTATTATTGTGTATATTTTTAACAAACCGTGAAGAACATTAAAGGCTCCGTTTCACTTCATGGACACAATCAGCATCTCTGCATTTAACAGTTTGAGAAGAAGCTTGTGGGGGGAAAAATGGCAAGATGGACATGTGTTTCTGAAGGTGTATGTCTGCAGCAGAAAGAGGACTACAAGGTGAAGAGAGGAATGATACAACACCGAGCGTGTGATGCACCCTGCTGCACACGCACACACATGCTCACTTTTCTCTCAATTCACGATAAGAGACAAGTACATTTACTTTGTGTCATCATTAGCATGTAGCTGGGTCGTAGCTTGCCACGGGCAGAGGGGAGGGAAGGAGTGGGGAATAGTTACATGTGAACAGGCTGGAAATGACCCAGATTCCCTGGGATCACTGGAGCAGACGAGACGCTACAAGAGCCTGTCACCAACAGCCATCCTGCCACTATCCCATACAGACCTACACTACCTTTCTCTCTCTCTCCATCTGCCCTCCCCCGTATCACTGCTGCTCTTCAACATCCATATTCAGCCCACAGAAGATGTATGCGAACAGGCGCACTAAAGAGTTTGCTTGCATCAAACATCGCTGGTAAATCTGAGATCGGAAACACATTAATATCACCTTAACTGTTACTGTAAATATCATTTGATGTGTCTGCGAAGCCTGTTTAAAGCACTTCAAGAGGAGGCAGACGGTGATGTAAAACAGTGCTACACAATGCTGATGTATGCTGTTGGTTGCCTGGGGCGGGTGGGCACTTCTGCTTGGCAAAGACGGAGGGATGCAAACATTGATGTGCAAGTGCACAGAGCTGCCTGCATGGCTCGAGTGTTTTTGTTGACTTCTCTCCGCATGACAGACTGTTTTAACTTAAAGTCAGCTGTCCCTGCACACAGGATTAACTTTCCAATTAAGATATCATGTCAGCAACATTCCCCATAACCCCTGGATGACCCGGATGTATTTAAAGGCCAGCCTCGTTGCAGCAGGACTTAAAGAGGAGTCACTTCGTTCATACGTTGCCTCGTGGCTCCAACAGTGACAGGAGGGTTAAGCCAAAGCTCTCTGAGAGTCGTGTTTTCAGACCCATTTGCCCTCGGGGCAGCACTAGCTCTCGACGCTGCGTTTAATCTGTGGATTTGTGGTAACAGAGAAGACTTCTTATCCAGTGACCCATTGGCCCCTAGTGTACGTAATCCAGTGCCTCTCTCTCTCTCTCTCTCTCTCTCCCTCTCTCTCTCTTTCTCTCTCTCTCTCTCTCTCTCAGTCACACAGCCCTGCTGACACGGATAGAGGAGAGCCAATGCACTGCAGCAGTCAGCGTGGGGGCGCACACACATGGCCGGCCCTGTCCTGACACACATACTCCTCCCCCCAAGCTTTTGTTTCACAGGGCACATATACACACAGCAGCACAGCCAAGAACACTGTTATTATAGTCAGTGCACGTGATATTTGACCTTATATCCACTAAGCCAATTCACACTAGCACGGCGTAGCTGTGTAATTCCATAATGCCTATTTCAAACGTGAGATTGACAGCAACTCCGAATATCCACAATGGAGTTTATACACAATGCTGCCATGAAAAGAAGAGTAATTTTACCGACAGAACAGTACATCGCATATACGCTGCGAGGCCACACAAAAGCGAGAGGGCCATTACACCTCGGTCAAAAAGATGTTCTGTTGTGTAACTCTCTGCCGTGTTCGTGCACGTGATGCCAGGCTTTATTAACCATCCGCGGCCTGAAAATGTAACTTGATTGAATTTTCATGCAATATAAAATGAGACCCTGTATCGAAGGTTTCCCAGAAACTCCCATGTTTCATGTCACCCCCCCCCTAGGTCGCAAATGTAAGTGAGAGAACTACGTTGCAAACAAACAAACACTGAGAGACTGAAGCTTGAATCCTTGACAGAAGCCATTAGGAATACCTTGAATCCGACCCTTTCCCCCCCTCTTTTTTCTCTTTCTTTTTTTTTTTTTGGAAACACATTTACAAAGCATGTTACAGAGTGCATGCAATTATTACATCCATTCCACTCTTGAATGCAGTCAATTTCTGGCCAGATAAAGGGCTAAATGAAAACTGGGGAGAGCACATGTTGCACACCGCCACTATATATTACCAGTGTTTGTGAGTATTTGTGTGAGAGGCAGAGCGATAGAGAGCAGAAATAGCAAATGAACAAATGCATGCATCACCAACAGCACTTGCACAACAAAGTGATTGTGTGTGCGAGGCAGCATTTCGCTGTTAGAGCTAAAATGCCACCCTGGTAATTATGAACAGTAAATCCTCTGTTCACACAAGTCATATAGGCTACAGCATGCTTGAAACTGAACACAGCAGTAAGTGATTTTCCACATGCCGAACATATATAAAATTGGCGTCCAGTGGTGTGCTTTTCTTTTCAATCACTCCTTGGTTTTCAGGCACAGTGAACTGCAACTGTGCAGTGATGGATGAACGTAAACTGTCCAAAATCGGTGTTTTTTAATGTCCGTAACAATGGTTCGGCACTGTATGAGAAGATATTTAACAAAATCAAGGAAAGCTTTTCAGTGAATGTGCTGTATTGATGCAGCTGCTGACGAACTGTCAAAACAGGTGGGTTGATTGAATGCTTGGTCTTTAGACCTTCCTCTGCAACCACCCACACACTATCTCTGTCTCCCTTTTTTCTATCGTATTCACTATCAAACACTTTACAATGCATCAGCTCTGCACTAGAAAGAATATCAGGGGGTTTTTTTACATAACACCTCCAAAGATCCCAATCTTTAAATCTATTATGAGCGCATTGAAAGTTTCTGACTAAGTTTGTAATAGCATTATCATCAGCCTCTACGAATAGTTTTTCAGTTATTCAGCCTGTGTATGACAACAGGCAGGCAGTTATTTGCTTTTTGGTGTCTTGATTGTGTCTGTAAAGCCAGGGGAAGATTTAGTGATTTAGTGGTCCCAGGCAAACTCTGTCTTGCTTTATTTTCAAAATGCTGGTATTGGCAGTTATAGAAGAAGTACTCAAAACTTTTTTCTCAAGTAAAACTATTAATACTGCACAGTAAAAATACTGCAAAAGTAAGTCCTGCATTCAAATTTTTACTCAAAAGTGAAGAGTGAAAGAGAGGAATTATCAGCACAATGTACTTAAATTACTTAACTTGTGTTCAAGGTGGAGCTTTTAATTCTTATATGATGCTGAATAGTTTAATCAATAACAGTGCATCATATTTCATTTGTTATATTTTGTGAGTAAAATCTGAACCTGCAATGTAACATTTATCTTTCAGGTAGTGGTACAACGTTTTCCTTTGAAGTAGAAGTATACAGTTGCATATTTTTTTAAGTGCTTTGGCGCCTTTTGTAAATTATCATATGTTAGAATAGTAACATAATTCAATATTTTTCTTATCTAAACATCATAATAAATCTATGGCTGTTTGGTGTCCTTGGGCCCCAGGCAGTTGCCTACCATGCCTAATGGTAAAGTCCACCCCTGTGTAAACCATGGAGAAAGTGCTTGCCTCCTCACTGTCTCTCCTCTCTATTCGTCACTGGTGGGGACAGTGGTCACCCGTAGAGCGTTTTAGGCGGCAGAAAAGCACTCCCTCCCACCCCCCAACCCCCCCAAAAAAACCTAACAAAAGAAAAAACAAAATCCTGTCCATGTCAGAGGATCTTGACAACACCCAAAGGTGACAGGAGTCAAAACTCATCATGGTCAGGAGGTCCTCTGGCACCAGGGAGCTACATGATGCGTGAGTCAGGGCACAGGTCACAACGCCGCAGCCATGCCGCCTGGGCCTCACCTCCACTTCACATTGTCTAAGAGCCTCTGCTCCTCCTAGTTACTGCATGCACACACACACACACACATAGATGACTGTCAATAAATGTCTCTTCTAGCGACAGACTTTGCTCTTTTGTCTGCAGTATAGCAGCTTTTTCATCAGTGACCTTTACACATAGTCTCTTTAGGATGTGTGTGATTTAATGTGTTGTATGTGGTGTAGAAAAGAAGCTTGTAAAAAAAAGCAGCAGCTACATCACATACAAATACCTCTTTCTTGAACAGATATGGCACGCAGGATTAATTTCATGTATTTATTTGTATGTATTCCCCAAATAACTATCTACATATCTTCAGGCAATTCGACTAAGAAGAATAATAAACACAGAAGCCTGAATTGTATCCATTAGCTTGGGGTAATGATTCATACCAAGCCCCTCATAGTGCAGTGACATCACTCTGAGCTCAGAATTACTTTATAGTAAATGGTACACTCATCACTGCATTACACTCTCCACACTAAGGATCAAAAAGGCTCCTCTAAGGTGATTACTGTAAAAAAATGGCTGTGATATCCACAGTAATTTACTGTGTTTCTGCACAGTTAATTATTGTGAACACTTTTGCAGTATAGTACTGTGTATTAGGTCTAAAACACAATAATCAACATAAAACTGTAGAAATAACAGTGGTGAACACACTACTGTAGAAAATCACAGTAAACATACTACAGCAGAAAATCACAGTAAACACTATACTACTGTAGAAAATCACAGTAATAGTCATACTACTACAGAAACCATTATGTAACTGTAGAAAAGCACAATAACCATTATACTGCTGTAGAAATATGTTCATACTACTGCAGAAACATTATAAAATTACAGTAACCATTATACTTATATAATGGTACCATTATAAAAATCACAGTAATACTCACACTACCGCAGAAACCATTATACTACTGTAGAAAATCACAGTAATATTAATACTACTGCAGAAACCATTATTTTACTGTAGAAAATCACAGTAAAATTCTTACTACTGCAGAAACATTATAAAATTACAGTAACCATTATACTTATATAATGGTACCATTATAAAAATCACAGTAATACTCACACTACCGCAAAAACCATTATACTACTGTAGAAAATCACAGTGATATTAATACTACTGCAGAAACCATCATTTTACTGTAGAAAATCACAATAATATTCATACTAATAAAGAAAACCATCATGCTATTTTAATTAAGGTAGCAGCTGTTTTTTCCCTTTTGTAAAGAAAATCACTAATTTTAAGATCCTAAGATACTTTCAAATAAAACCTTCAAATTAATGGTGCAAATTAAAGAATTTAAATATTAGTTTGAAATAATATTTTTTTTATATGAATTCAAATACCTCAAGATGGCCTTGTTTCAGTTTTTATCAGGTCATGACAGGCTGTCTATGAAGTCATGAGCTGATTGGTTGAGCCAAAGAAATAAATCACATGATCTGAAATTTGAACTGCGTCACTGTCAGTTTAGGCGCCAAAGTTCTTCACTGCAGCTGGTTTGGGACTCAACAGCTTTTTGGATTAACTACATTATTATTATTACTATTATTATTTTTACCTTAAAGTATTTTCTTTTTAAGAGTGCTTGTGTTCTTGTCTGTTTTTGCTTGGTGTAAAGTTGTCAGATGGTATCATTGATGGATATTGTAGACTTTCTGACATCCTACAGCTTTCTAACTTTACCAGTTAAAGGTGCAGTGTGTAGAATTTAGTGGCATCTAGCGAAACATATTTAGCAGAAATGGAATATAATATTCATAAGTATGTTTTAATTTGTGTATAATCCCATGAGAATAGGAATCATTGTGTTTTTGTTACCTTAGAATGAGCCCTTTATATCTGCATAGGGAGCGGGTCCCCTTCCGTGAAGGTTGCCGTGTTGCACCACCATGTTTGTACAGCCCAGAATGAACAAACCAAACACTGGCTCTAGAGAGGGCCTATCACGTTTTTCACAAGTTTCGCGGCCATCGTAGGTTCTCCCACTTGCTTGAAAGGGGAGGGGGGGGGAGTGCTCAGGTGGTTGCAATCTGCAACCTTACCACTAGATGCCACTAAATCCTGCATACTGGTCCTTTAACATTTGACTGCAGACTACTCTGAAATTAAGGGCACAACAAACTTGGAATATTCATAAATCTGCACTGGAAGATATGGAAGACCACAAGTCCCCAAGAGTTTAAAATATTATATTTTTGATATGTGTGTGTATTTTTGCAGTGTGGACAGTGCACTCCTTGCAGTGTGGTGAGGAGTAAACAGTCTGGAGCAGCAGCAGCAGGAGTCACAGAGACATCACCAGCTGATCAGTAAGTGTCTTCACCAGTAAAACACTCAGTCTTGACTAACACCAGACATTACATCAAGCTAGTTTTTCTAGTTAAATTATTTACATTGATCTCTGGCTGCTCAGAAGTGTGTTGTGCTAACATTATTTCGTTAGCTATTGGTCTATTAGCTAACACAAATCCATAGTTAACCTGAGTGCATTGTGTTAAACTGAAACAGCTTCATGTAACAGTAAAAATCTAACTTGTCAACATACTTTAACGTTACAGATGTTAGTTTTGTATCTTCTGTGTTCATAGGGTATGTGAAAGCACTGTAACGTGTGTTTAGCCTGTGTCACCCCCTGGCTAACTCAGCACTGTTATCCCAGGTCATTAACATCACCCTGTTTTTTTCATCTCTGTAACTTAATAACTAATTACTCTGAAGTTAGGTCTGATAGAGGTGGCAAAATGAGGCAAAGAAGAATATAGTCTACCACCAAATTGTGTGAAATTACTGTGTTCCAAGATGCTTTTGTATTTATTTTTGTATTGAGTCCTCTTTATCCAACTCTATCCAGCTGGATATAGAGGTCGATGTAATTAGTTTCTACTCACACAAACAATGTTGTCTCTGTTGTGTAAGTTTCTTGGTTTTCACAGAGAAAATAGCATTTCAGGTAATAGAATTGTTGTCAATTTCAGTGTTTGACTATAACTCATCAGGAGAACCTGAACCTGAGATCCTATGTTCAACCAAATGGATGCTGTTGATGGAGACCTGACCTCATCACCACTTGGCTGTCCTCTTCACATTTTACTATACACTGTTGAATATCATGAGGAAATGACGACATCGCTGGAGTCTGTTCAAAAGGTATTGCTCACAAACGTTTTTACATCACATCTTATTTCCTTTAGATTCTTTTTATTTGCATTTTCCCCATGATTTCTAAGATTGTTATTTAGATGTCTTTAAAAGTTTTTTAGTGTAGGTAATTAAAATCTTGTTGGGTGTAACCTATTCTACAAAAGTTTGCTTTTATGTTAGATTGTCTTAAATTGCATGTTTCGATCATACCTTGGGTATTACACAGACAGTAAAACATTTTCATTTTACTGTCATCTACAGTAGCTGTCATTCAATTTGATGAAGAACACAAAGCAGCAGTGCAAAGTCTTTTGACCCAGCGGACTTGTGTTACAAAGTGAACCGAGGTGGGCTTTTGAACTCTTTACAGACAACTACACATCCACAAACACAATTTTAAAAACTCTATGGACACCTGCCTACCCTGGTGACATGACATGATCTCCTACAGTTGCATATCCATGTTCAGATTACCCAAGAGTATTTTGTTTGAAGGAAATTAGTGTCTAGTATATTGTCAAGTTCAGTGATTTGATTTTCTTTTTACTTGTAGTGGGCTTAAGAAATTACATCAGTTTTTTTTTGATGAAGATTTGTTTAACTGTGGTTACAGATTTAAACAAGCTTTTTACATATTGGATTTTTAATGTTGTCTTTGTAACATTTGCTAATGTTTGTAATATATATATTTGAAAACTTTGTTGACCTTTTGAGTTACAGAATGATTTTAGAGGACAGAAAGTTGGTGCTGTGTTTATATTTACAGTAACTTAACTGGCAGCAATTGACAAGTAACTTAATGTAGAATAAATTACAGTAAGTTTCTTATCAATTGCTGCCAGTTAAGTTACTGTAAAAATCACAGTAAGTTTCTGACAGTGTAGTTTCTGTAAAACAGAATTGTTTCCTAGACTTGTTCCTTGTGTTTTATTAGCGCAAACCACAGATGAGCAGCAATCTGTGAGCCATAGCCCAGCTTAGGTCTGTGAAGAGCCTCTGTGTACAATGCGGCACAATTACACTCAGTGTCTATTGAAAAATGAAATGTTTTTCATTGGCTGAGGTTGTTTTTTTCAGTCAAGGAGTGGATTTTTTATCCATTAAATACAGTTTAATGCAAAATAAAAGGTTTCTATCTGCAAACATAGATGCAGCATATTGTAAAATATGGTCAGTGCACACAGATTTGGGCCAAACAAATTCTGAAAAAGTGACAGATTATGTTCAGACTGGTGTAACATGGATATGAATGAGCCCTAAATTAGATCTATAAGAATCTACTGGCTAATCACACATGGGAGCACCAACTCAGAATTGGGAGTTGTTTCCACTACAGGGGGCAGAGGCCAGGGATATGCTGGATTTCCAGAGTCTTAATGTCTGTCAGCTGTGCTTTATTGATGGCTTATGTCAAATGCCATTCTGACAGAGCTCATTAGGATGAAGGGAGTCGTCTAGGTAGAGGCAGGAGAAGGCAGAGCTGGCGAGCTGCCTGATCACTGTGTGCACATAGCTCACCACTGTACCTAGAGGGTGATGCCTCTGACAGGAGTTAGCTGACAGGGCTATCTGTGTGTGTGTGTGTGTGTGTGTGTGATACACAGAGAGTGGTGAAGGAGGGGGATGGGGGAGAGAAAGTATATGTGTATGTGTTCATGTCATTGCTTGAGTTACCCAGTGTCACTGAGCAGGTCCCTGCTTGATGCCACGACTCCAAACACAACTGACAGGCTGAGAGTCATCTCGCTTTCGCCACTCACACGTACTCAAATATTTATCCATGCGCAGCCCTCTCAGTGCACTGCGTGGCATCAGCAGTCTTGTGCTACAAGGACAAGGCCCTGTGGAGACTTCAGAGACCTTGAGAAGATGAGTCAAATGATTTCCTCACTGGTCCCTGCCCTTCTCTGTTGCACAAAAAATATATTATCTTGTAATACCTTTTTAAGAAGACACAAATATTACATTTCATTTGCAACTGGATTTGGAATGCATCTCGTTTGGGGAAAAATATACTTTACACATCATCATTCAGTGAATACGCTTAAATAACCAGCAGCCGGAGTCTAATACTATTCTAAATAGCCGAATCCATATCTGCTATGGCCAGCGGCACTGGTGATGAGCTCAGACTGTTATGTGACATCTTAATATACTGATTAAAAATGCATGTTCGGAGGGTAAGCAGAGGGGTGCTCTGGGTGCTCCTGCCAGGGAAGATTAAATCATTCTACTTAACAGACACTCTGAGGATTCGGGTCAATGTAAATGAGCAAGCTATAAGACACCAAAGTCAGCAGTGGATTTTTCAAACGAGGCTAAAATAATATCATAGAAAAGAAGAGGATATGATCAATAAAAGTCCTGGCTGTGAGCCTTGGTAGAGGCGAGCCGTGGTGATGTTGATACGGCAGTGTTAATTCAGACGCTGAAAGCAGCCCAAGCTCAGTTTGGTTCCATTAACATTTTCTTTTCATTCAGCCCAAGAAAGAAAAAAAAAATCCATATTGAAATCAGCTATGAAGGTTGGATTATAAATGTATCAAAGAATTGAATGTACGAGTCATGTAAGTGCTAAAGAATGTGATATACAAGTATGTTTGTGGACTCATCAGCATCCAGTGTCATTAAAGTGCTGCCAAAAAGTTTGGCAAGCTGCAGCACATCAGCACTGACAGCAGCAGGGAGCCAGAGCCAGTAAAACCTGAGACGGTGTTAATGCCACCTTGGCTTGGAAGTCGTAGGGAGCCCAGCCAAAGAGATGTGCTGGATAATCCAATAAGATAAAATAAACAACCATATAGGCTTTGAGCTGAGATAATGTACAACCTAACAGTGAATGAAAAGTCTCTGAAATCAAGTTTTACAGTTAAAATAACTAAAGTTAAAATAAACACTGTAAATGTAGAAAAATAATCAAACTAAAAAGTCATGAGAACAGAAAATAGTCCCGTGCAGTGCACATTGCTCTACAATGATTTAGTTATGTTTAGATGTCTAAAAACTTAATTGGTTAAATATTTAATTTATTAAATATTTCACATCTGCAATGCTGACTCATTCTAATGGTTAAAATTTTATTATCCATATTTAACACCTAACAAATAACAAAATAATACTTCTAATTTGCTCATGAATATCAAACACTTAATTAAAATGAATGTTAAATTTTCTGTTTTGTAGATTCCAAGGCTGATCTAAAAATAAAGAGTCAAAGCTGAGGCAAAATTCACTGAAAATCTTAAAGAGTCCAGATAATTTACTGGAATATTTCCAGTAAGTTCACAAACATCTTCACTCCTTATTATATCAAAAGCAACATATGCAAACTACTCTGTTTCCACAGCTTCCAGGAGCTACATTGAGGGTTATTTTACTATCAAATGTGAAGCCTATATCCTGTTTCAGACAATTTGTTGGCCTCCTACATATAAAAGGAAGCTATTGTATACAGTATCTTTCTTCTTTTTGTGCCTTGGTGGGTTCCTGACAGTTTTTAGCATCACCATTTACAATCTTCCAAATGCTTTTAGAAACACTGACTGTCATGGCCTTGTGCTGAATAATACAGCTTTAGAGAGAGCAGGGGAATTTTCCTCAGGGCACAGGTGTGCCCTGATAGTCTCATAAGCCCCGGGCAGCACAAAGGAAGAAAGATGCTTTCTTGGTAAAAAGGAATAGGGAGGCACGAGGTGGAGAAACAGATCAACAATGGCTTTTTCGTTTGGGTGTATTTGGTTTTGACCTTCAGAAAGAGCTTGAAATAAATGTGACACTGCGGGGGAAATCAAAAATCCCGATGACCCTGAATTTCTACACCCTACGCTGGCATGGAATGAATAAGTGATGTTCAAAGATGATGGGGAAAAAAAAGTCTAATTCTGAAAGTGTAATACATTTTCAGACAAACGGGGAGACGAAGTGTGCGGGTTATGCCTCTCCACAATCTGCAGCACCAGCAGCCACAGTCATTTCTTTTTATGTATTCATACTCTCGAAGACAGATGCAAAAAAAAAAAGAAAAAAAAAATACATAAAGCATGAAGCCTATCGTGCATGTGACTGTGACTCAACACTGACAGCTTTGTAAACATTAATGTAAAACCTACTATTATTAAATCAATCTCTTATGAAGCTTAAATCTACTTAAGAGCAGTAAAATACTATTTGTGGAAAATTAAGAAACTGCTTAAACTCTTCTTCTCCATTTCACAGTCTGAACTTGTGTCTGCAGATAGTCCACTGAAAGGGCCAGTGTGTGGCTGCATGGGGCTGAGATGCTTGACATGCGGTGACGGGGTTGACAAGGTAAGTGGTCAGACTGCTAAGTCAGGCGGTCAGGAGATAGACAACACACTTGTCGAATGAAGAGAGAGCTGAAGGAAGTGTTTGCTCAGGAAAATTCAATGAGTCTGTCAGAAAAAATCGAAATAACCTCCGTATTTGCTCTGATTATCGGCTGAATTTCGATTTCAACACATACAAACTAATCCTTGCGCATATCTCGGATTGTATTTGAAAATATCAGGATTTCAAATGGCAAATCTCCCAAGCAGCGATGCCTGTAGGGAGGTGGGGGTTCAGAGAAATCCTGCCTGTCCTTGTGTGTCACTTACCAGCCCCAGGAAAAGACTTTTTTTTTTTATGCTGATAGCGCAAAGTGTCTCCATGAGGCTAATGCTTTATGTCAGATTCTATACTAACTAGCACATTAGAAAGAGGCAATCCACCTTTACTTTTCCCATAAAAGCATTTTTTTCTTTTCCCACAACACTTAGCAGTAAAGTTTCTAAAGTATCGACACAGTTGAAAGCTGATGACTGGGTTCTTAGTAGGTGCTAGAGGTGTACTGTAGAATCCTCCATGATTCACCCCGTTTTGTCTATTTTCTCTTCATTTTATTATCTACACTTCAGCGACGAGGAGGGCTAGACAAGTGAATTGATGGGAGGGTGGAGCAGAGAGGGAGGGGGGGGGCGGGGAGGGGGTGATAAGGAAGAAAACAAAACAAAAAGGAAAACAGACAAGGAGTGCCAAGCTCTGAAAACTGGCATGCTGCAGTTGTATGTCAGTCACCTAGCAACAAGTCCTCCCCATCACTTACCCCCCGCTTCCCTGTCTCCCGCTGCGCTCTCTAATTCAACAAATCTGCTCAGAATGTATGGCTGCTCTTCTAACAAAACGCATTCTGCGCTGGGGGCTAAGGATGTGGGCCTCCGCTGAACACGCCACTCAGCTGCCCATTGACCACCGGGGCCTTTCTCTGCACACACTAAGGAGCGAGGGACAAAGACCCTGAAAGCAGGGGCAGCTCCACAGAGAAAACATTTGCTTGTAATTGTGTTTGACTGCATAATGAAAATGATGTTCTTTTTTAATTTGGGCTTGTTAAGGCCACACTATTTTCCTCTGGTCACCTGATTATTGTAAAGAAGCACCCCCTCACTTGCCCTATGGGGCACAGAGGGGGGAAATATTGAAAATGGCCCAAAGACCTCCCCTCTCTTTACTTTAACCCCTCTTGTGTTTCAAGTGTTCTCTGGCAAAAACATAAATATGTAGTCCCTGTTCATTACAGGATGGAAGAGTATGCTAGATTGAGTTTTTTCTCTTTTTTTTTTTTCCTCCCGAGAAAGGATAATGACAGCGAGGCGCACACACACATGCACACACACACACACACACATACACAAATGGGAGTGCTGCCATGCTTGCCCTGAGTTGTGAAGCATTGAGAAGGTTAGCATTCCTGGTGCTACTTCAGTGAAACAGACCATTAGTGGGAGCATTGGGCTAGCACCCAAAAGAGTGCTTCAATGGACACATTCACATCCAGTGATTATTTGCATTTTTTAGCCCCTTATTTCCTGTTTTATTGACGTGCGTTTTCCACATTCTCCTCTTTTTTTCTCCTCGCTACTCTCCTGTGGCAAAGGTGAGCGGCATTCAGGTAAATGTCGAATGTTAATAATTTAACTCTCACATCTCTTTGTCAAGTCCTGTCACGTTACATATATGATTCGACGTGTTTTTGAATTCTTCAAGGTTTCCCCGTCACCCTCCCTATGGACGAGCTATTCAGTGATTTAATTGGTTTAAGTCGGGGTCCAATTTCCACAGTCCTCTCCGGGAAACCCCTTGATAAAGCACGATTCTGCCGAGAGATCACAGGTGAGAAAAAACGGGGCTGAACTCTGCACGCTGATATTCAGGTGTATTATTTAGGCATCTATCTCTGAGGCCTGGATGGGAGGGCCGCTTCTGTAACCCTGACGCTGAACTGTAGCCCTCCAGACAAACCGCAACATCGTTTTCTGCAGGTGCAACATAGGATTCATTCATGATCCCGGCTCATGTTATTGATTTTCACAGTGTTTATAGAATTTATAGAATTACATGATATATGAAGACGTCTTCCAGCATGACGCTAAGAAGCACATCAGGCAGCGCTCAACATCCGCCTGTTATTCACTGCTGTCCTGGTTATCATCATATATATCATATATATTTGGATGAGGGACTGGATGATATGAATTAAACCCTCTATCATTGTATATTTAACTTTGTATCACAAAAACAAAAACAAAAAACACTCAGTTGCCAGTTTATTAGGTACAGTCTTGCACATCAGCCTTGCAATAAAATGTTACCGTTATGAAGGTTATAATGTGAAACTGTTTTAAAGAAGTGTTTATGGTCAACTTTATGGTCAATTTGGCGGTATTTCTTGTATTTTATTTACTACATTTATAGCTCTAACTGTAGATTAAGGATTAGAAAGACAATTCAGGCATCACAGACTACAGCACCCAGATAAATAACCCTCATGAAGGTAGTGTTTACTGCAGGGCTGCTGTGTAGCTCAGTGGACTTAACAAACTGAGGCCATACTGTACTGTGATACAGTACATTTTCTGTCATTTCAATTAAAAAAACATTTATAGGTAAAATCTGCTAGTGAGAATGTGTGTTTTTAGGGTTTCCACTAACTATTATTTTCATTATCGATAAATCAGTTAATTATTTTCTCAATTAATCAATTTTTTTGTTCAGTCGATAAAATGTCAGAAGATGGTGAAAAATGTCAACCACTATTTCCCAAAATCCAAGGTGACGTCCTCAAATTTCTAGTTTTGACTCGACCAAAGGTATTTAGAGGACTAAAGAAACCAGAAAATATTGACATTTGAGAAACTGGAGTCAGTGAATTTGGAGATTTTCTTCCTAAAAAGTGACTAGTTTCAGATTTTTTATCTAGTTTCAGATTAATTTAACAGTTGGTAACTAATCGATTAATCAACTAATTGTTGCAGCTATAATATTTTTGACTAATCCAGTGAATTAAATACTTGACAAATCAAAGTACTATGTAAATCTAAAGCTCATAAGGAAGTCCTGCTGTAATGCAACCTAAGATATTAAAATGAGAGCTACCTTAGTAGAAAATATAGTGAAATCTACTCATAGACAACTCTGTCTGTGTAAATTATTATCACACAGTCTTAATTTATGAACTAGAGGATTTCACACAACATGATCAGATGAGTTTCTTCCTGTGGTTGAGATTCAAAGCAAATCTCTCATGTCATCTAAACTTGGCCTACATTGTAGGAATTGAGCAGGTGTAAAAAAAAAAAAAAAAAAAAAAAAAAAAAAAGAAGAAGAAGAAGGGTTGAATAGTCTGCGGGGTCAGATGGGACTGACTTAAGTTGAAGGATCCTGTCAGACTGGAGTGGCTGGAGGGCCTGCGGTGACACCCACCTCACACTATAGATTAACAAGTTTCACCACCACACTGACGAGGCCCTGTTTCATTTATTTGTTTTTTTTTTCCAAGTGTCAGCAAGCGAGCGTGTCTGTCTGTGGGTATTTTCAGGACTTTCACCATAAGGACCCCAACTTTGACACCAATTAAAGAGATTATGTCTTAAGATGAGAGGAAAACTATAGCCGTGTGTTACCACGGCAATTGCTTTTGACAAGGTCACAGGGTACCGTGCAACAGTGCATGACCTCAACAGGCAGCTGCTGATTTTACTGGGATGAGAGCAAACACAAAGAAAACGATAACTTAACAGACTCTGGGGCACAACGTATGAAATATTAGCCAGTGCTTACAGATAGATGAACTTTCTACCTCTGTGAGAGAAGAATGTGATTATCTGATGGCAAAAAAAACTTAAAAATATGAAGTTATTAAAGTGCAGAGAGAATTTAGTATGATGTGGTGTAATGTAGCACCCAATAATGAACTTTACTGAGCTTTCCTACCCATAAGACATGTCTCCTTCCAAAGAAGTCATCATTAGATGACTAAAATTGCAATATAACTTGCATTCTGCCTGTTTATGGAAATATCTTTATAGTAGTTTGTTTTAGGTTTTAACGATTTTCTCTCTGAAGTGAAAAATAAAGTGAAAAGTGTTGGTGCAAAGGAAAACTGTCAGTTTGGGTGATTTTAGTGGATTCTTTGGAACTTGGTGCAAAAGTGACAGCTGCAGAAAGGGCTCTAATGCAACCTAGAAATGCAGCTTATGAAACAGAAATGACAACTGAATGTTACTCCAGTCTATTATTGCTTAATGAGAATAACAAAATTAAGCCATGATTAAGCCTTTTTAGTTTCATGTTAATTTCTCTGACCTCCCTGCGCCCTTTTTATGAGTTATAACTGCTAGTTTTAATACTTGTAAAATCAAAAATAAATGATACATAGAGACACAAACACTAAAAATTAAACCAAACGAAATATGGAGCAAAGCTGAATGATGTGACATTTTTAAAAAAAGGACAATTTATTTATTTAAAAAACAGTAACATGCACAAAAGCTGCGTCATTTTGAATAAAGCGTCAGCCTGCGGGTTTTTAGTACTTTATTGTCTCTTATTTAAGTAACTGAGTAAATAAATAAATAAATAAATAATAAATAAATAAATAAATAGTTATGCAACAGGGGAAACACGACTGTCACGACACTAAACCAGAATAATGCAATTCACAGCACTTGAAATAACCCGAGTTAAAGTCTGGTTTTTGCTGTATGTTCACTACATATTTAACCTCTAGCTCATTTTTGTGTCTTTTTTTCCTGCAAGTTTCTGAGTTTGTGATTTCCTACCTGGTCGTTGGAGGGCAGGTTCATTTTGTGCCAACAGGAGGAAACTCAGTGGCCTCCTCCTCCCTCCCACTCTGTATTTTCTTCTCTTTTTTTGCGTGTTTTCACGTTAATTGGCAGCAGTTGAACTGTGAGCCGTAAATCAAGAAGTGCGGAGTGTATTAATGAGTCGGACCACCCAGGAAAACTATTTTCTCTGCACTTTCTTAGCGGACAATGTGAGGATACTCGAGTCTGCCATGCTCTGAAAACCATGAATGAACATTCACAAGAGCAGTGCTCCCCTGCTGCCACGTTTCCAGCAGGCCAAGTACTGATTAAAGTTTTTCAAAAAAAAAAAAAAAAAAGAAAAAAAAAAAGGTGAAGTATTCCGGACAAAACCAGAGATCATTTTATTTGTTGAAGTTAGGGTCCCTGCATGAGTGGAGCATGAAGCTGAGACATTAACAAATTACAACTTGAGCTTCAAGCTTCAATTTATAGAAAAAAAAAAAAGGCTAAATTAAAATTTGCACTTGTTGTGGCAAAAATAGCTCCAAAAAACAGAGCATGTATTAAGGCTTCTTTTTGTTCAAGAATAGTGCAAATTATTTTAATCACATTTTGCTAATAAAAAGCAATATTTATCAAATATTAAATGTACCAGAAAAGTCACGCAGGTTGCATGTCGTGATATTCTACATGCTTATACCCAGTAAAAATAAATACATTTCCATTTGTAACTCCTTTAAAAACCTGCAAAAAAAATCTTGCTATAAATAAATGTTTTTCTTCACAAGAGAGGACCCGCTGCACTGAAAGTAGTGCTTAATTGTCTTCCATTATGAAACCTCACAAAGCTAGACCACTGGCTACTAAAATACCAAGGTTAATCTTGATTAAATGTCTTTCCAGGGTACAAAAAGCATATTTTACATAAAACATCCTTCAAGGGGATTGAAGCATGATGTTGAAAAAAATATATATATAAAATATTGCTGATGGCAAGGCCAAGCATCCCAACTCTCAAATGAAAGGTATCAAGGTAGAAGGTATAAAAGGTAGAAAAAACCATTACAAATCAACATACCACTAAAACGGCTTCATCTGCCTCCCCATTATCTTTCTCCCCAATTCAAGTCACACCTTAGCAAGCCAAAGCTGCAACTTTAATCTTTCCTTAAAGCACATTTTAGGATTTTCAGTGCATATACAATATACTTTAACATTTTCTGCTTTTGTGCCCAGCATTCATTGATAAAAGAGAAGTTTGTAAGAAGCAGTCTAATAGGCTAAGTGCTGTTGTAAAAGGTCAAATTAGACTAATAGTATTCTCTATGTGTAGGTTTCCTGTCAGATAAAAACATACTGTGAAGGTGAATTTTTAATATAAGAGTTAATTCAAACAGATTCTTACAGATGACTTTAAGCTTTATGTATCATTGTCAAATCACAACATTTATTAGAGAGCAAAGACGTGCAATTAATTCAGCCGTATAAATGCTTCTGCACAACCAGCTGTATCAAGGCTTCCCTCTCTTCTTCCCTCTTCTGAGCAAGGAAATCCTCCTGCAGGCTGAATGGCCCTCGCCAGCGACTTTTGTTCTCTCACACTTACCCCACACACTCCAAACGTAACATCCTTCTGCAGAGAGAGAGAGAGAAAAAAACTATATTTCCTCCCACACCTGTTGATGAATTGTGTTTGTGTATAAGGCTCAGACGGGCCAATAACACGTGTCTTTGTATAACTGAGGCACGGACCCAAAATAGTAGTTTCCTCACATGGGTGGTGGTGAATGGGGAAGCCTTTCACAAAAAAACAGCACAAAACTTGTGGTCAAATTAGAGTAATCGTCATTGACAAACAGAAAATAATTCCCAGTTTGGGCTGGAAAAAGTCATAAGATGCCATAATGACTGCGGCTGCTGCAGTGGGGGAAAAAGGCCTATTTGTGCTTTGTGGCTGGTGGCTGAATGGTGATGAATTTCTTGCCAACCCAGGCTGCCCCCCATGAACCCATGCAGCTTTATTATACCAAAAATACAGAGGAGCAATATAGGAAGTCCTATGGTGTCAGTCCACTTTCCTGAGGTTTCACCTACCTCTTAAATGTACTTTTTAGTTTTCTTCCCAGAGCCATTGTGTGTGTTTACATGTAAAAACTACATTTTGATGGTAATAATCTGATTAAATGCTGATCTAAAAAAGATTCAAAGTAGCATTGTGGTTAATATCTACTTACTGTTTTGTAATGTTGCACTTTTTGTTTGTTGTGTCTTCTTTAAAAAATCCAGAAAACTGGATGCAATATGCATTTAAACATTTATAAAAATCAAACATTGTGAGTTATCCTCATCTTCTGTTTCAGCTGTCACTGCCTCAAGCTTTCAGAAGTGCAACCAGGTTTGCAATCATTTCCACTCAGATTTAGCTCATCCCAGTGACATGTGAGGGTGTGTTGGGTTAAACTGGATTCTTTTTAGCTACAGCATACATTATAATTTAAAATCACACAGATGACAAACTCCTGATGAGTGTTCTCCCTCTTCTTTGTAAGACATGACACAAAAAAATGAGATTTTTCCCATAGCAGTGGGTGTACAATAAGCACAAAATACAATCATGTACAGCATAAAGAAAAAGTTAAAGGAACTTGTGAAACTTTGAAATTAAACTGTAACGTGGAGCTTCTTCTTGAGCCTTAAAGCATTCAGTTCAAAAGAAAAATTCTTTCTATTATATTGAACTTTAATATCTTTGTGTTATGAGGATATAACATGTAGGCGAGGAAGAGAAAGTGCAGGTAAATTAAGATCAGTTGTGCAAACGCTCTCTCCACAAGATTGTTGCAAATTCCAATAACATGGAAGAGTCCTTACAAGGCTGAAATGTTTAACAGTGGGAAACTAACCACGCAGTGACCTTAGTATTCAGAAAAATCTGCTGATATACAGCATGTGCTGAAAGAAAACTATATAGACTGAAATAATTGTGGGAAATTTAACAATTTAACCATTGGAAAGCACTGAAAAAAGCACTGGAAATACTATTTGTGCTCTTTGGTGTGAAAATAAATGACACATTTTTCAATATAAGATCCACAAATTGTGATTTCAACAAAGGTTTTTTTTAACCAAAACCTCAAAAAGAAGAAATAATTTCCAGAAAAAAGACAAAACTTGACTAAATGGGTGTATTTCTTATTTGACAAAGATGGGTAAATGCCACACTATATGTGTTTTAAAGGCTGTGGGAATATATAGTTTATACAGAAAATGACATAGTGTGAAGTCTACGAGTATAAAAATCAAAATAAAAAGAATCAATTAGAGAATAGTTTAGCCCAGCGATATGCAGCAGTTGACATTTAGCGTCACATATTATTCACTTATGTGTACACAATGAAGTCATACATCCATTCAGTAAACTGAAGCTTCATTGGCAGGCTGCTCAGTTCCCAACCTTCTCCATTCTTGTATTCTGCGTAATTTGGTGTAAGCAAATTGCAGTGTGTTACATGAGAACCAGTGTGTTTGTGTGAGGTAGGAAGAGCGACATCATGGAGGATAATGGCAGAGACAAAGCGAGCGGAGGCACTTAGCCTCTTAGATGTCACTTAAAGGATGGGAGGTCACCTCGTCTTAATTCGCTGCTGACCTAAAGCACACAGCTACGATGGCTGACAATGTCTTTCACATAACACAACATACAATAGAGTGACAGCTGCGTTCAAGGTTTTATTCGTTGACATAAATTTCAATGTTATGGCACTCAGATATTCCCGACAATCCCTTGGGTTACAAGCATGTCTTACAGATATACAATACAGTACAGTTCAGTGTTCACTTTTGGACTTGTAAGTGCTGATGGGCAGGCTGAGCTGGTTAAATACTCTGTGGTCAACTACCTGCTGCCTGCTCAGTTTGGGGAGATTCAGCCTTAGAATGAGCAAATCAGCTTAGCACCATTGTTTACCACAAACTATTCACACAGAGTCTTGTGTTGAGGTCAGTTGTCAGCTGAGGAACACGACCCACTTGATTCCTTTTGAGTCGAACACAGTGGCTGCAGGATGGATGGAAGGCATTGAAAAACTACACTGAAAGCCTTGCTTACAGCACATTAACATATTACAAAAGCCATATCCTGATTTTAAATACACGTGGAGATTGAATACACTGTCAGGGAGGAAACATAATGATTTTCTAACAGTAAACCATGGAGAAGCACATCACATATTACTGTTAGAACTGCATTTACTAGCTTAGTTTATTGGGAAATTGGATTCAGTGTTACTGGTGTATGACGTAAAAGGATGGAAATTTGATAAAAAAAAAAACAAAAAGGTAACACCTTAGTAGCCAGATATCCTGACTAAATATTTGTAGGTATCTCTGATCTATTCTGCCTGTTCTTGTACTACATCATATCCTATCAGTTCTTGAGCATTGCAGAAACAAAATATCTTGTGAAGAATAAATAAAATAAGCAGGATTTAGCAGGAAAGGTTCAAACTGATGAGTCTCCCATTAACTGCAAGTAGAGACACTCCAAGAGTGAAAGTGATTTTTAGGGCCATGAATGTTAGTTAGAAGTAAGAACTCCAAAATAAAATCCCCTATGCATACCCTCATACACTGACATAAGTTGGATATTTATCTCATTTGTGGAGATTTTTAATGACTTCACTCAACTTCTGCCTACAAACTAATTATGTCCAGAATATGGAATAAAACAAATGCAGCTTGAATCCTCTCATGGGGCAAACCTTTCACTGCAGGTGTCATATCCTTAATTCTAGCTGGCCATGATGATACTGTCCTCTATAGTTTCCTTTTGGTTGTGGTGAATTTCACAGGTTTGTACTGCTGCGCTGAGAATCAGCCTGTATCTGCGCCTACGGCCTCTACACGTCCTCTCTTATCTCTGTACCGCCTCTAACCCACAATCTTTAATAGCTCTAATGTCTACTTTGCAGGAAATGACAGTAGGTGCAAAAATGAAAGTGAAGTCTTACCTGAATTCATCAATGATGCATTAAACTACTGGTCTGCCTCAAAACAAATGACAGTTTCTTTATACTGTTAAAGAGAAATAAACTATTTGAAGTCAGGGCATCTTCAAAACTATGTTATGTGAATCCTTTCTAAGCAATAGTTTGCCACTTTATTGGCATGATCAGAGAAAATAAACTACATGATAGCAAACAGGTTGATTTCCCATCATTGTAGAGACTTTTATATAGTATTTAAATTAGTATTTAAGCCACTGTTTGAATGATGTTATGCAATGTCAAAAAGAGATGTTAATTTTAAAATGGGTAAAAATGATGGAGATCACATGTTGAAGGACTAGTTGGGAATATCATATGTGCACATGGATGAGAACCACATTCAGTAAAAGATGAAGTGAGAGTGTAAACTTCATTACAGTGATGGACATAATGTGGAAACAAATGCTTGCTGTACATCGTCTGATTAGTTCTTGTTTTAGCTGAAACCACGGAAGAAGAGGATGTCTGGGTCCTGGGGAGGAGAAGAGCAGGATGGAGATGAAGTGAAGTGTTATAGAAACAGATGAAGTCAAGTGACGGCATGCGGGAGGATGCTGCATGCTGATAGATTTCAGACAGCATGCAGCAGAGATGAAAAAGACCAACATCTTGTGACGTGATATTAAAAAAAAAAACAATAATAAGTTAAATGGAGACTACATGACAGACGGTCGTGAACATTTCCATCTCAGCACAGCCTCGTGACAGACAAGAGAACATGCTGGAAACGAGAAAAGGCTACACAGGTACAAAAGAAAAACAATTTGCTATCAGTCACATCAATACATTTTCACAGTAAAGGACAATACTTGGTCTTAGACAAACAGAGTAATGAAGAAAATTGCTGGTATGGATTGACAGAAGACAGCAACGAAGCTACTGAACAAATACTGTACGCCTTTAGCAGTGCCTCCAGAAAATAACACCTAAGAAAACCTTATAGATTACTGGGTAGTTAACCAAATGTCTTCCTGACTAAAATTGAATTTCATCTAATTTCTACCCATCTTCAGACTAAATTCTGCTGGGTTTTGTTACGACCTCAAAGGTCATTTTTGAGGCTGTGGTTTGTGGTCTTACCCCATCATTTGAAAACTGCTCTTTATTGCTAATGCAGTTATTCTGTTGGTCATACATCACAGTGTATGTTGAGACTCCCACCCTTGATAAATTACATTATTTTTGTAGTTTTTGCTAATGATGAACCAACAATTAAAATGGAGCTACACAAGCAACACATATAATATGAATTCCAATCAACAGCTTTTTGTCAGATATTTTATTTATTTATTTTAATGGTATTTTGGGGCATTTTTTGCCTTAAATTGATAGTGGACATTTCAACAAACCCCTCTAGCCTCACCCCTTACAAATCAAGGCAAAACTATTGAGCAAGTTTCTTCTAATAAACACTTAGGTTTCATCTTTGATTAATCTTTCTGTTTTAAGCTCCATATTCGGCAACTTATAAGAAAGCCGAAGAGTTTATTTTTGCTAAAATTTAGCTAAAGAGAGGCTTATTCCAGCTATTTTCCTTCCTGTGCTTGACTACGGGGGTGTGCTGTATATATGCATGCAGTACCCACATTATCTGGATACTGTACATCATGCAGCTGTAAGATTCATTACAAATAGTAAGGCTGATTGTTCCTCGTCCACCCGGGTAAGCTGGTCCTCTTTAACCTCCCGTAGATTAAAGCACTGGATTAAATTCATCTATAAAGTCATTCTGGGGTTACAGCCACCTTATTTATGTAAGTACATTGAACAAAAATGAATTATGTAAAAGACTTTTGTGTATGCTGCACCTTCTGCCTGGAACCTTTGGATACAAAATTGCAAAATGTGGTTCCACTTCGGGATTTGATTCTTGAACTGGTTGTTGATGTTTTTAAGGGTGTTTTACAACCTAATATGTTAAATTTCATTGAGTCACTGCTTTAGATGGTTGTTTTCATTCATTTATAGTATCTACATAGTTACTGAGTTGTTTTAGGGAATCTTACATTGTCTTCAGGATGCAAGATTTTATATGAATGTATGAAAATTCCATTCATGATTTACATGGCGATGTTTTTCACTATTGTGACGTAATGTGATGACATATTTTGTGTCACTTGTTTTCTGTTGTTTGTCTGTACTCATCGTTGTTGTAGCCTCGGCCAGGATACTGTTGAAAGAGAAATTTTTAATCTAAATGAGGTTTTCCTGGATAAACATAAAGGTCAGGCAACAAGCTTAGAGAGAAGGGGAATGATAACGAACTTCTCCAGTTGGATTCGAACCGGGGACGTTGCAATCACAGTGTATGTACCAGTTTCACTACAGGTATGATAATCACCATGTTTTACTCAGTTTTCACAGCAATGTAAACAAAACAGGCAGAGAGAATTTGATGCATCGCTTAACAAAACCATTATGAGAAAACCACCGAAGGACTATCATATTGTATTGAAAGGGGGTTTCAGTTATTTTGTCCATCCCCTGTAGCTGTGACACACAACTATCAGCCACTTGGGGACGGGAGTTATTCTGAGAGGGTTTTTCCCCCCGCTCAACACAATGAAATATGGATAAGAGTGGTGGGGATAGTGGTCAGCTGTCAACAAATTCCACAGCTTCCCGCCACCACTGATCAATCAGTCCGGTATATGAACCACAACAGCATTGACCCGCTGGCTAGACCTGACATTAATCCTAAATCTTCCAGTCAGTGCGGAGGAATGACAGGACACAATGTGGTGGTGGGAGTGAACGCTGATACGGACTCTAACAAGGAAAGGTGCTGATGCTAATGAGTAGATCTGTGGCTCTTTAACGAGCCTGCGTCGTTTGATGTCCTAATTTACAATGAGCTGTGTCTCAGGGGTGCGGGATAATGAGCTGGCCCGGGATTCCCAGGGCAGCAGCTTGTGTAACCCACCTCATGCAGGGGACACTCACTCCCACCGAGTGTAAGTGAGAGACAGAGAGAGAGAAAGAGAGGGAGAGAGAGAGAGAGGAAGGACATATTGGATGTCTGTAGGAGAGAAGAGGGCGTGAGGGAGGAGGGTGCGGTGGTGGGTACATGTCATCTCTGCCTGATATGCTTGTTTGTACACACCAATCATTGAATCGCTGCAACCAAGTGAGAAAAGCTTGTGTTCTCTGTGACAAACTGACCTCGGGCAACAAGAACACTCAGAAAGAGGAAATGGAGAAGGAAAGCATGGAGGGTGGGAGGGAGAAGTATAAGCTGTAGAGCGCAAGTGTTACAGTTGAGCCTGAGCTCGTGTGTGAGCCACGTCTTCGGCCATGAAACGCATTCATGTCCAGAAGCCTCTCAAAGACTCCCTTTTTCCATTGCTTTCCTGCGCTCAACTCAATCAAAATTTCCCCTCCTCTTTTACTGGGTAACCCTGGAAAATATGGCTCCTACAGCACTCCAAAGCAAATTAGCAAATGTGGAGCTCAGTGACCTCAGTGTGGAGACCATCCACAAGAGTATGCGGCGTGCCCTACCACCCCCACCTCTTACTGCTGCTGCTGCGTCTGCATGGCTGCATTAGTCAAGCTCAAATGGGTTTTTTCCGCCATGAGAAGCAGAGCATGACATGCGCTAAACAATGGCAGGCAGATGACGAGCCAGCTCCATTTGATGATGGCCTCTGCTGACAACGTGGCAACGTGATTCATTAGGGGTGCACAGGTGGCCTGGGATCTAATGAGTCACATTTTGTGCGGTTCTAATGTGCAAATGGCTCAAAGGGGGGGATGTACGATCTTAAAAGCAAGCTTCTTTTGGACAGTTATGATTTTTTTTTTCCAAGTTAGTGGTTTTTTCAGTATATCTAAATTTAATACAATGCAAGACAACAGAACAGCAACAAAGGGCAGGGCATATTTAATCCTAAGCATCATTTTAATGCAACTAAATGCTATTAAATAAACAGACACTGGCTATTTCTATCAATTAACTTACAGAGATCTGTTTGTCAGAGTGAGAATGCCCCTGCTGGTGTTTCTAATCAGTCTCACCCATAAACACTGCCCCCCTCTGGCTAGCTGGCAGCCTGATGAGGATTTTTGTTTTTGCGTCAGTCATTAATTGAGTAAAAAGAGAAAGACTGTGGCCACAGGAGGGGGGGATTTTGTTCCACATCCAATAACGGATGCTCACTAGATGATAAAAAGAAAAAGTTTGCAAAATAAACACTCAGATGTACATTTTTGAAGTTGCAAAAGTGTCCTCAAATGTTCAAACTAACCTGCATCTTAAATCTAACCTCATCTCAGTATCTTCGAATACTGAACATGCTTCAGAAATAACTTGTTTTAGCATGCTAGTCAATTCATCACAGGAGCCACAACAATCCAAATTGTACCTGATCTATTAACTGCTCGCCACTGAGCACCGTTTGAACGTTTGACCTTCTAACAAAGCTCATGACATTATGTTGACATTTAAACTAATCCCTCCCACGGTTCTTAATCCCAGTGGCCGTGGACTGCCCTGACCCATCCTCTGAGCTCAAGCCCCCTTGCATGCACTCGCCACACACTGACAGTAAAAGGCAGGGAGAGAAACACCACTCTGATAGCTGGACAAGTCAAGTTCAGAGAGCTCATGGGGTTCCGAGACATGCAGGCGATGAAAGGGCTGGTTAATTATCAAACACAAACTCAAGTATTAAAGCACACATCAAGATGAGGAGAGCCTCAGTCTGTGGCTCTCATGTATCACCACTACATTCAGGTCACAGAGCCAAGAATCTGATTTTCTGAAAAAATAAATAGGGAAGAACCGGGTCGAAAGTAACACAGCGATTTCTTCCGAGCCCATACTAGTCTGAAATGTATAACTGTCAGCAGGTGGAAAACTTACCAGAACTGTGAAAAATTGCATGGATACGTCAAACTTTCACAGAGTTTTACCTGAAAAGCTGTTTTCGATCACGGTAGGTAAATTCACTCAAGTGGTACATTTTCTTTGAATGACAAGTTGTGTTTATTGTTTCATGTGTCACAGTTATGATCATTTGACAGATTATTTGGTACTTTAACACATCCTGAAGTTTGCCATGTCAGAGTTTTTAAGTATAGAAGCAAGTCAGGTTTAATTGTCAGGAGTCATTGTCGGGTCGATTGTAACAGCTGTTTCTTTCGCCATCTATTGTAATGAGTGTTTATTTCACTATAATTATAATATATATTTAACTGTAAATCACTAAATATGACTTGAAGCATGAATTTAAGGAAATGCAATGTGTTAATGGGCTGATCTACATAGTTCGGCAAATGCGCATCATTGATTGTCAGGCCCAATGTTCTAAAAATGAAATTTAATATTTTTTTATTAAGATAAAGGACACAATATGTTTACAATTACATATTAACAAGGACATTGTTGGACATTTTTACTAAATTTAAGAATACTATAAACCAGAGTTTTTCAAAGTAGGAGGTGGGTCCAAATAGTTTCAGGGGAGGCTCAGTAAATGGAGGTGAAAAAGAAATACATTAGTTATTACATTAGTTATCAAAAGGAGATCACAAAAAGCCTAAATGTGTGTGATTTGGTTAGAGAGATATTTCAGAGATACAGTAGTTTTGGGGAATTTTACTGTTTTTCCCACTTTCCCAGAGTCAGAAACTAACAAATGCTTTCAGTCAGACCTTTTTTTTATGTATTTGGTGTAGTCTGAAGTCATGTCAAACAGCAATATCAGGCTATCTTGGCTCAACTGTTGAGTGTCTGAGTGTCTATGGGACCAAATAAGATGGGGGGAGGGGGTTGTGTTACTTTTGCCCCGACTGACGGGGTCCAAAGTAACAATGTGAAACTTCCATTCAAAGTCAAATTATACCAACATCTTTCCACATTTGTATATGTTTAAGTATATAAATGAGTTGTTGATCAAAACGAAAATTAGTTTCTGTCTGTAACATTATCTTTTATAATGGCGTTGAAAAGTCTGAAAAGTGTTACGTTTGTCCTGGTTCTCCCTTACACTGAGATCTTTGAAAACAGCTCTTACCACTGTTACAAAGATATTTGCAGAATCCTCAATGACTCTTTTACCATCTATATGAGAAAATGTTTCATCTGCTGCACGATAAAAAAAAGATACTTATCCTGCTTCTCTTCTCATCCCAGCTGCTGGAAATAACAATGTCCTTGCTCTTTTTGTAAAATACATGTGAAACAGTAACACATTATTTTGTATTAAGTATAGAATTTTGGAAAGAAACATAAAAATACACCAATAAAAATGATCATAGCAACTTTTAATGTTGATTCACATGGTATAAATTGGGCAAGGACATTGTCATTTCCAGCTGTTTGGATTACGAAAAGGAGGCGGAAATTTTTTGAAGAGGTTAAAAACATTTTTTTTTATCATGCAGCAGTTAACAGCACAACAGTAAGTGTTGTTACATGAACTTCAGTGTTATTATTTTTTGTAAAATTGGATGCTTAGCCGCACTGTAATGGTAAGACATGAGAGGCACAAACTGGGTCTAACATGAGGACTGCCAGAGAGTGATTTACAGGACACATAAACACTAATATGTCAAACTACTCCACAGTCCGGAGGGAAATACAATCACTGCTATTTCTGCAGCTTCTTTGTAGCCTCTTCTTTGCCAGGATATAAGAAGAATTATGAACAATGTGTGTCAAGAGTTGCCTGTGCCTCTGTATGTTCATGTGGCACATACAGATATGATTCAGCCCACCTGTTATTACCAGCAAGCATGTTTGGGTTTAATATCTTCTATTATTCATCCTTGACATTGTTATATAATCCATCTTTCTGTAAAACTGTTGTTATAACCGTCAAGTTTTTTTTCCCTTTACAATGGTAAAAGTTTCACTTGTGCTACAGGCTCAAACAGATTAAAAAAAAGTGATGAAATGAGAGGTACAAGATGACAACCCATTTATTTAGTAATACATTCTGCAAACTAGAAATTTTATTCAAACTTCAAAGGCTAAAAAAATGAAAGAAAGGAGGGAAAGAAGGGGAGAAAATTTAAGGAGCAGAGAGAGAAATGCATCAATTCACAAGCAAGGAATGCAATTTGTTCAATTGACAACACAAATAGTACAATTTAGTTCAGGGAACAAAGCTTTTTTCAACATTTTCTTTTTTTTTCTGCCATTCCTTTGGAGCTAGAACATAATACAAAATATACAGTTATTGAACTTTGTAAAATAACTCACAGAGGCCTCTGAGAAGCATTTGAATCAACATTGACAATACTTATCTACAGCACTCTAAAGCTATTCTTGAATGTAATCATAAATATAGCAGACATGAATGTATGTATGCACATTTTTGAATGCTTACGAGGTTACCATGTTAAAACACTTGCATTTGTTAAAAGTATGACATCATCTGCAGTGAAAAATTAAATAAGCTTTTCAAGACTGAGATTCAAAAAACGGTATCATGGGGGGGGAGGGGGGAGGGGGGAAATAGCATACAAACCAGTGATGGTTGAAAAGTTGTACCTTGTGACAACCAGGACAGAGTCACTTTGTTGATAGTGTAAGTACCCTAACATGGAGACAGTTTTTAAATCTATAAAGAGCGTAATGTCAGCAGCATTACTCTTCCTCATAGTGTTTTGTTGAACAAGTACTTCAGGGGGCAACATGAGATTGGGTAAGGCAAATCGGTGAGCTTATTTATGAGCTGAAAAAAGGTCAGCAAAGTGAGGCTCAGGTCGCAGGGGGCAAATAAACCACCGCTGCTAAGGGTCACACAGTAAACGCCACAACCGAGGTACATCAATATGTACAAGAGGGCGCAAGCAATTAAAATCTCTTCAACTTCTGCCAGGTAGTCCTCCGTACAAGAATATACAGGATGCATTCCAGGCAACCAAACATAACTCTGTAAATAGCTTTAAACTCTTTTTTTTTTCCTCTACAATAACATTTTCTGAGAAAAGCTGATTATACAGATGATCAGTGCATATGACTATTGTCATGTAGTCACACCTATTTTCTCACACATCTCACATTTCTAAAACCCTGAATTCTTGATACAATTCTAGATCTTTTTTTTTTTTTAAGCTAAGTGAGCATCACACAAGTGGACAAGTTGGTGAAGTTACACAGGTGAGGCGTTTGAGGGCGTTTTGAAGGGGCATCAGCTTATACAACAAGGCCAATAGTGTTTCCTAGATGCTAAAAGAAGTCGTCATTCGCAGTAGCCACTTAAATCGTTACTTGTTTTTTTAACATTATTACAATTCAGTCAAATACTATACATGAGCACAGGCTTATCCCACTCAATAGTGTGTTCAAATCCTAAGTTCTAGGGGGGAAAACCACAAGAAAAACTGCTCTCATTAGTCTGCACACATGAACTGCTTTCTGAACAGTTTGGATCTACAGAACACAAGACAAAAACACTTCCTATAAATGTTATGAGGTATTTTAGTTTCATGAAAAATTAAAACAAGGAGAAAGGATGTTGGGATCTTTTTTTTGTTTGTTTGTTCTTTTTTTTTTTGTTGGGGCGGTGGGAGTAAAAGGGATGCATTTGAAACTTCACTGAAACAAAACACCCTTACAAATCACAGCCAAGCCACTGTAAATATCTGCTAACATTCCAACTACAGCAATTTTGAATATTTAAAAAAGTTTATTTCTACATTTATGTTCATTCTGTGGAATGAGTTGTTAACCAGCATCGTCTAAGGGTCACATCCTAAAAAGTAGAATTTGAGGGGCAAGTGCAGGACAGTCCATGGGGGGTGTGGGGGATATAAAGATTAGGTGATGGCCCCAAGTGGCAAAGAAATATATGTTTGTTCCTTATTGAGCTTGAAAAAAAAAAAAAAAAAAGCATGAAAGGTTGCTTTCAGAGTCATCAAAACAAGCAGCTGGTTGCTGAAAACTAGTTGATAAGAGAGACATTTAGTGCACTGGCTTAAAAAATACAAGCAATGCAGCGCAAAATAATAAAACAGCTTCCAGATGCACTATAAACTGCTTATCTAAATTCACACAAACTAATACGTTTTCTCCAATCTTCTGTTATCAAACAATGAATGAGTTTTCCTTTTACATGATATAAGTACAGTCAGTATATAAGTACTGTGGTAGACATACAAAATTGTTTTCCAACACTGAAGTGTGGCGGTTTTGTCTTTTTCTTTATTTCTGGAAAAAGGAAAATTCAGTGAAACTAAGCAAACAAACACACAAAAATAAATGTTCCCTATTTCACGGACATGTTTTGCTTTAGTGAGCCACCACTTTAACAGGGAATCTGATTTATTACAACTGTGCTGCTATTTACGTTTTTAGGAGAGATGACACTGTCTGCTTAAAAGGTACCAGATGGAGTTTCCACTTTAAACTCAGAATTTAATTTACATGCAACATATCTTTCCAAAATGATTTTTTATGCCTTTAAGGCTTAACAAACATGTTCACTGCCATTCCACGTCTCATGAAACCTGCACCTTTTACATTAGCTTGCAGTCTTATCGTCTTTTTTTCTTTTTGGTGCATTGGCAAATTGCCGCAACCATTTGTATACACATTACTGCCCCCTGCAGTCAGAAGCGCACATCACTTCACCCATGTTCGTGTCCTGTACGTTCATTCTTGCTAGTAAAGCAAGGACCCGCTCATCAAGAAATTTCTCAACAGCACCACTGGTGGTCAAAAACTCCACAGAGTACCTTTAAAGTTAACATGACTCTCTAACATCTTTACACTTTAACATCTTCTACCTGGTTACAGCTAGGTTCTCTTTTATATTAATAGTTCTTTTCATATAGGCTTTGCACTTACAAAATCTGGGTGGTCTTTGGCCTTTTTGCCACTAAAGCATATTAGAAAGCAGCTCATTTAGGATTCTAGTCAAAGTTAAAATCTATGTTCTGTTTAACATTTCATAATTTGCTACCCACCACAAACCCAAATGTGGTGAAATAGTTAGGATTGTCATTTTGATAGATGAAGAATTACATTTTTAGTACATTATTACCATCATGTTCTATAAATGAAGCTTTCACAAAGTGTAGATCAGAGACACCAAAGTGATAGAACAGGGAAACCATTTCCAAAGTATTCAGCTAACCATCCCGAGACAAACCAGAATCACATTCTGTCCATGGCAAAAAGCTAACTCAAGCGACATGATTTATTCCTTGAGAGTTTAAGTCAAAAATATATACATACATAAATTTCCAACAATGCAATTTTAGACAAAAAAAGGCAGAAAATAAATCTGAAATAAAACCATTTCTCTTCAAGAAATATATCTACTGTGTGTGGTAAATACAGATTTAGTCAGTGACTATTCATCTTTTCAGAGGGTAAAATTTGCTGAAAATCAACTCGCGAATCAATAGCAGCAAACTGTATTGTGCTCTGGCTTGTGGTGCCGTGGAGGGGGGGAAGGTTTTTGAGCAGAGCAAACCCAATGGGAATAAAAAGATGCTATACAACCATGAGAACTCATTGTAGTAAGCGGATTTGTTCTTAGTTTGAACGTCCAAATAAAGACCATGTAAAAAAAAAAAAAAAAAGAAGAAGCCTTTTTTTTTTTAGAGTCAATAGTTTATCATCAGACTATTAATGGGTGATTTTCTCTAAAATAGTCAGTGCTTAAGCTGTTTACATCAGTCAAATTACCAGATAATGTTAAAGATAGAAGCTAAAATAGTATCTGTACCACACACAAACTGAATCTCATGAAAAAAAAAAAAAAAAAAAAACTTGGCATAGGCTGTCATAAAGCTGAAACAAGTGATCATAAATCATATGGCACCCACAGTGGGCACTGCTAACAATGAATGTTTTAGAAACTGAAATTAAAATATGACACAATAGATGTGTAAGCTAGTTGAGACCTGACTAGCTGCAAACCATTGTACACTGTGGGTAAATTGAACTACTTTTGTCATCTCAGGTTACAGTATAGTTCTGGCTTGAAGTTGTTCAAATAGCGTAACAGCATGTAAACTCTGTTATCCAAAGCTTTTGGAATAAGAAGTAGTGAAAACCTGTGTCGGGTCGATATGAAACACCAGCTGAGAAGGGCAGACAATGGGGTAAGCGCATTGGGATAGCAATTCCCTTAAACTCCAGCCTGGTCTGTTGTCTGAACCACCTAAGCAAAAAATTTTAAATTAAGAGTTGCACATATAGATCTGCCTTTAAACTAACACACGTGCGCACACACATACACACAAGCACCCACGCACGCTTGCAAGTATCTATCTGACAAACGTGTTAAACAGGGGTCTTTTTCATCAGATGCCTCGAAGAAATGAAAAGGAAAAAAAAGAGATTTTTTTTCACTTCACACGTCCAAAATGACTGAAAAACACTTTGCAATTATTATTTGAGCATGTACAGAAAACCACTTACAAAAATAAAATACAATAAAAAAAGCACAGGGAAAAAATAATTAGGATTTAAATGGTTTGATATAGAGAGCTTACTGTGCTGTCAACTATACAATTTACCCGTTTCTTAAAGGAGCATAGACTAACTGGAAAAAAAAACAAACCCTAAAGTAAAGTAAAAGCGCAGAGACATTGTGCCTGGAGGACAAGCAGTAATATTCACTGAATAGACATTTGTTAGAATTCCAGAAGAGCAGGAAAAGGCAGATAGTGCATAAAAGGTTCTCTTTTTCATTTCTTTCATTTTTTAACTTAAAATCAAGCTGCATTAAATACAGGCTGTTTGTACAGGACAATTGCACTTCACAAAAACAGAAATATACAAACACACATAAGGAAATGTGAATCAAATTAATTACAGCAAAAAAATCTTACTACTTAAGCTGATTATTTAACAAAAAAAAAAAAAAAAGAAAACCTTGTGGACTCACTTGTTATGGATTACTTTAGAGGAGAGTATTAAGGTGGGTGAACAAAAAGGGGAGACAAGACGGTGGGGATCCTGAACTCCAGAGTGGACTTGGTGCTGCACTATTCCAGGTTTGTGTGCATGCAACTCCTCTTCCTCCTCCTCCTTCTCCTCCTCCTCCCATGAAATTCCCTTCTTAGAAACCAAAAGCTCAGAGTGACGGAGAGACAGACTGCTGAGCTGAGCTGCTGTGGGTCTTGAGAGGATGGTGGTTTGTAAACTCTATGCTGTGTTAGTGGTAGGAGGTTGTGTTACCACATGTCGTCTGTGGACGCAGAGTCCTTGATAAGAGAGGAGAGGAGGGAGAAACCCTTCAGACTCTGGCTCTAAATCCATGAGATCTCTATCAATAGCTGGACAGGTTTAAGTATTTATGATAAAAAACTGACAGATGATGTAATCATCCAGGAGTTGATAGAGATAGTTGAGTATCAACAACACTTTTTTCCCACCAACATTTTTGATGCTATTATAAATATTTCTACAAACAGACGATCTGGAGATGAAGAAACATAATATTCAATCAAATATGCCTTCGTTGAAGATACAAGATACCTATTTTATATCATGGCCACAGAAAATACTCTTTACTGATTGGCTGGCAGGAGTTGACACACCTCAAACATTACTCTGATAAATAAAGGAGGCCTTGTCATGCATTGTCACATAAAAAAACAACTTGTTTCTTAAGTTTCTAGCCTTAAATTCTTATTAAGTCTCTTAAAAATAGAATCATTGAAGTTACTGGTGCATTTTGACCTTGTTATTTGTTTCAAATATAAAGCAAACTAACAGAAAATGATTTTTCAGTTTTAACAAACCGAACCATCAAGTTCAAAGTGTAATAACTGCGGTACCCTCTCAACCAGACAGCAAATCAGAAATACAGAATCTACAGATTATGAGTCAACCAATATCTATAAATAGTGATAATAGAGTGGATACATTTTGATATGTTTTAACAGATATTAGACAGCAGTAGAGCACGATCTCACAAGAATATGAATGTTCAGAGCATACGCTTTAAAATCCACAGATTATTCATTTATCATACGATAAATATTTGGTTAAGTATTTGATTCGGGTTTGTAAAACAGGTGATTTCTGCCATATGACAAACATCTAAATTCTTTAGATGGCTGATGAGGCATTGACTCTTTTTTAGAAGTTATTATTTATGTTGAGTAATGTTTACATCATATTTAAACAAATGTTCAACTGATTGATATCCTCACTACACAGAAACCCTAAACAATTTTTAGGTATGACACTGTAGTTATCAGGGATTGGGTCCAAGACCATACAAACTCATCCATCTAACAGGAGATGGTCTACGGCCAAGAGAAACAGACACTGCTGGAATTTATTAACATCTCATTTAGACCGACACAGCAACGCACATCACACCTGCGTTGGTGGTCTATCTGAAAGTGTCAACTGTCCTCCTTTGGTGACCTAGCGTTGCTACCATAAATGGAAATGAATTCAATGACACCCACATTTAAATACCGTTTAACTGGCTCACCGAAAAAAGAAAGAAAGTAAAGAGAGAGAGAGAGAGAGGTAAACAGAATGGGCGAAACAGAGAGAGGGAGCATGTATATGAACAGAAAGAGGTGAAAGTGAAATTTAACTTGTATTTGGTAATAAATGTAATTCAGTGTCATTCTGAAATGTATGGGACTACAAAGCAGACTGGAGTCTCTCTAACGGTGAGAAGTAGGTTGACAGCTGACTTAAATGAATGTGCTGAATGCGGGTCAAAACGGCGTAGAGTAGACTCGTCCTATACGCGCCTGCTGTGTGAGAGCGGTATTATATGTACTAGTGATTGATTGGGCTCAGGATACAATCGGTTCAGTAAAGCAGAATCTAAGACACATGACAGCATTATGGTCATATGATTCAAAACCAAATACAGATGAAAGTAAAAATGTGCAAACTGAAAGACGGTCATGAAATACATGCGTGACAAGAGATACCAATCAATCGATAAGGCATACTAGGAGCTTCTTACAACAAAGAAAATGTAGCAAATGCTCCTTTTCTATTTGAGGTTTTTCTCTATTTAAGGTTTAGGGTTGTTTTAGGTCTGTAAGAAAGCGGCAATGTGTGGAAAGCCTGTTATTGACGGTGTAATTTTCCACACGTAGTGGCTATTACAAAAGAACTTCGTTACAAATTTTATTGTGACAGCGCTGTCATAAACAACACGTTTATGTATTAACTTGTTTGATTGACTCACGTTTAGTTCAGGCTTATGTTCTGCAGATTACGTTTTGTGGGTCAAGTTTAGTGGCACAACACAGACAATGTCAACCTCTTAAAGCACCATTTAGCACTAATGTAATGACCTTAAATATAAATATGACATTGATGGGTTGGAACAGTAAATATCAAATTAGTCTACAAGATTTACTTTGTACAATAATTATTCTAAAAGCTAAAGGATAAAATCGCAATGACTACCATAATTTTCATGACTGGAGTAACATCTTATTTCGACACTATCTGCAAGATACACCACTGACTATCATATTTACTGTATGCTGTAACTTAACTTGGCTACAATGAGTGAGCTGTCTGCAATCAGTTAGGTTGCAGGTAGCCAAACTAGCTTCAGAAGCTTTCAAATTCAGAATGTCAGTTTTAGTAAAGGGCTAAAAATGATGCAAACAAATAGGTAACATGTCTGTTTGTCCTGCCTGCATCCTGACTATTTCCCAATTTCCTTTTTTTTTTTTTTTTACTTTTACCTTTAAAAATGTCAGTATTTACTTATTTACAGAATTTTTTACAAAACAAAAATTTCCCTACAAAAATTGACGCAGTTTATTTTTTTCCTGCCAAAGTAAGATGTATTGTTAATTACTGTAATTATATTATTTACTATCTACATACTTTTTTGATTGAATGATTGACTTTGAAAAGAAGAGAGGAACGCCTCAGAGGTGACATACTGTAAAAGCAGTAATGGATATCTCAAACTAGGTTTCTCACACTGTTTAAAAATCCTGTTGCTGCCGTTTAGAAAAATTAGCTTCTGTTCTATTACTTCCACTTCTTTGGTGTGGACCACAACTTTAAAAAAAGAAACAGCTGAACCCAAGGATATAGTCCTGGCAGTTGTTTGTAAGTGTGATTGTTTCTGTTGCAGGCAATGTCATTACTCTCTAAGAGATAATGCAAAATACCTACCGCAGAGTCTCCGAGGTAAGTCAAAGATCACACACAAAGCAACAGAAAATGTATTCAGCTGGGCTAACCTGTAAGCACCTACCGCAGTATGCAGTCATTGTATTCTTGACTGTCTCACAATCCTTTTTTATAGAGATGATGTGCTTTTACAAAATATTGTTTGTGCCAGAATATATAGAACAAATTATGCAATAAATTACGCTGCCTTTATGACATATCTAACCCCCTTGACCTTTTCTGTATTTTGTGGTTAGAGCAGCATGGGCTATTAGAATTTCTTGCCACAGATAAGGATGTGTGTCTTCATAGTGTAGTGAATGTCTTTTATACTCAGCCAGACATTACCTATTAATGTGAAGGTCTCATCTAAGGAACTAAGAAACAAACTTAGCTGAATGGATCCATCCAGGAAAGGATACAAGACAACTTCTACTATGTTAAAATTCTACAAAGCCCAGCAGGCTCCATTACTAAAACAAAAAAATTAAGACTTCATAAAGGTGCTTGTTTATCCAAACTGAGCAACGAGGTGAGTCAGACAGGTAGGGACCTCTCAGAGAAATAGATCAGAGCTATGATGATGTCACTAGAGAAACTTGGGGGTAAAAATTACAAAAAACGTAAACAAAACAAACGGTTGCATGATAGCAACTGTTTGAAAATTAGGCTTGTGAAGACTGAGAGCACAAGAGATCCTGTAGTCTGATAAAAAGACTACTAAACTCTTCAGCCATAATGCTACATGTTGTTGCACATGGTGCTTACAGAATCATTCTGTACAATTGTTTTGATGCAGCAGCTACAGGAATACTTGTAACAGCTGAAGGTAAAATTCAATGCTAATACAGTGCACTAGAGGTGTAACAATACAGTCACCTAACAATTAGATACCGTACATAAGATTTTAACAAAAGAATGAATAAAAAAAACAACTAACAGGTTTAATGTTCACCTAACTTTCTTTAAGGTACAATTAAGAGTAGCTAAGCAGTTTTTTTTTTTTTAATCTCCATGATGCATATCACATATTTAACCGTGGAATACTGTGCAACAGTATATTGTTAAGCCCCTCCTTATGAATACAGCCAAATCAACACTGGACTAGCTTCAGAACATGAATGTTTTAGTCTTTCAGTGGGAAAACCGGAGCCTAAATTTGAATTTCATTAAAAATTATTGTAATCATTTGAAGAAAACTGTTCCCATCCTATTTGAACAAGCTTGAGTAAGTCTGCAAACAACTAGACAATATTCAGATTTATCAAAGAAGACCTGAAGCTACCAAAAGTGGTTCAAAATAGTTCTTGCTCAAAAAAGGTTGAATACAGTAATGAATACTGTATAAGATTTCTATTAGTCACTCTGAATTAATTTGCAAACATTTCTAAGAACTTAATTTCACATTCTCCATGGAAAGCTTTGTGTAAACTGGTGGCATAAAAGAATCTCTATTTTGCCCATTTGTATCCAGGCTGCACCACACAATACAAAGAAAGTCAAGAGGCTTCACAGCTTTCTGAGGGCATCCTAATTTTTGAGATAACTCAATGCGTGAAAATATTTTAAAAAGTCCATCTTTATACAAGCACGAAATACTGAAGCAAAGTGCCAATTTTCACTATCAAGGACAAGATAACGTGCAGAATTAAAAGTAGCTGGCCTAGTGAGCTTATCTGATTAAAATTTAAAAGCTGAATATCTAAGTGAACAAAGCACCAGCTTTGTGGTCTGTTTGTGTATAATTGAATGATGAGCAACGTTCCTTTTAAACCGGTATGTGAGAGAATGCAGGTTTCTATTCCATCCATACAAACAACTGACAATTTCACTTATTAGCTCTTTGATTTAAAGGCAGAATGAGTAGGATTTGTCAGTTGCGGTTTGTAAACATAACATTCAAAGTTGGCCCCTCCTACCTGGCTCAACGACATCAGAAGCACTACACTGCAGTGCTATGTTGCTACGTTTTTATAGAGTCCTGCCCTCTAACCCTGTGCGCTGTTATTGGCTCAGGGCTACACACTCACTGCCAAAAGATTGACACCCAGAAACTTCCTGAACATAGCAAAATAAGAAAATACATGCAGGGGGTAGAGTCTCTGCAGATACAGACACCGCCACACACTTCTAGTGGGTCATAAGTGATGATTGAGAGGGATTTTAGAAAATCCTATTCATTCTGCCTTTAAGGAGCATTAATTATTAACCTATGTTGTATGAGACTGAGCCTTTTGGCACAGGATCTGCATCACAATTGTGTTTGTCAAAATTGAAGAAAGTTATGTGACTGAACTTTTATTAGGAGTATTAAAGGTGAACAATTGGATCATTTTCTGCGGTTGACAGTCATAGAGAAAAACTATAGTAGTACATCAATTTTGGGCAGAAGGCAAAGGAACATCTCGATTGAGGCACTAGCTCATCACAGAGTCAGTTTGTAACTTTTACTTGGCAACAAGCCTACTTGCTTGTTCTTTCTTGTTTAATACTAATAACATGCGTAAAATTGGTTAAAATTTGCTGGTCACACGTCAAAAAGCATGCATACTCCAAACAAGGCACTCCTTCAGGGAGTTACACATATGGGACGACAAGCTGGAATACTTACTGTGTCATCACTTCGGTAGGGGTTGAGTTTGTTGTACACCGCTTCAATAACACTTCGTCTAGGGGGGAATACAGAAATATGATTAGTTTTCACAAACATTTACAAAAAAGTGAAAAAAGACAGTGATTAAACTGACAGACAGAGTAACTTGTCATTAATGGTGTAAATCATTTTACTACAAAAGTCACTCACTTGCTGGCCAGTTCTCCACCAGGAGGGAGGTTAGGGATGCTCTCAGATGCTAACGTCCGCATTACATGGACCAAATCCGGGACACCTTCATCCCCCTGCTTTTTGATGATCTCTGTTGGAAAACAAAATGATTCTTTTGGATTCATTTACAAGAACACACAGGCAGAGATTTTATAAATATATATTTACAGTAGCAGTCAAAAGTTTGAACACACCTACTCATTCAAAGGTTTTTCTTTATTTTTACTACTTTCTACATTGTAGAACAATACTGAAGACATCAAAACTATCAAATAACACATATGGAATCATGTAGTTAACAAAAAAGTGTTAAACCAAATGTGTTTCATATTTTAGATTCCTCAAAGTAGCCACTGTTTGCCTTGATGACATCTTTGCACACTATTGGCAATATCTTAACCAGCTTCACGAGGTCGTCACCTGGACTGGTTTTCAATTAACAGGTTTAACAGGCCTTCTTAATGTGTTTGAGTTGTGTTGTGCCGAGGAAGTGTTGGTGTGCAGCAAACAGCCTTATTTGACTACTGTAGTGATCAATATTACGGCAAGACTCAACTAAGTAAGTCCATCATTTCTTGAGACATGAAGGTCAGTCAATCCTGCTCTCATGAGGACTTCCCCAGGAAAGGAAGACCAAGAGTTACCTCTGCTGCAGAGGATATGTTCATTAGAGTTACCAGCCTCAGAAATCGCCAATTACCAGCAGTTCAGATGAGAGCCCACATCAATGCTTCCCAGAGTTCAAGTAGCACACACACATCTCAACATCAACTGTTTGGAGGAGATTGCGTGAATCAGGCCTTCATGGGCGACTTGCTACAAAGAAACCACTACTGAGGCAGACCAATAATATGAAGAGCATTGCTTGGGCCAAGACACACAAGAAATGGACATTAGACCAGTGGAAATCTGTACTTTGGTCTGATGACTCCTAATTTGAGATTTTTGGTTCCAACTGCTGTGTCTTTGTGAGATGCAGAGAAGGTGAACGGATGGTATCTGCATGTGCGGTTCCCACTGTGAAGCATCGAGAAAGTGTGATGGCATGGGGGGCTTTGATGGTGCCACTGTTATTCAGAAATCAAGGCACACTTAACCAACAGAGCTACCACAGCATTCAGCAGCAACACGCCATCCCACCTGGTTTGCGCTTAGTAGGACCTTCATTTGTTTTTCAACAGGACAATGACCCAAAACACACCTCCAGGTTGCGTAAGAGCTATCTGACCAAGGAGAGTGATGGAGTGTTGCATCAGATGACCTGGCCTCCACAATCACCTAATCTAAACCCAAATGAGATAGTTTGGGATGAGTTGGACCGCAGAGTGAAGGAAAAGCAGCAAACAAATGCTCAGCATATATGGGAACTCCTTCAAGACTGAAAAACCATTCCAAGTGACGACCTCATGAAGCTGGTTGAGATATTACAAAGAGTGTGCAAAGCTACCATCAAGGCAAACAATGGCTACTTTGAGAAATCTACAATATGAAACATATTTTGGTTGGTTTAACACTTTTTTATTTACTACATAATTCCATATGTGTTATTTTTTATGATAGTAAAAAATAAAAAAAAACCTTGAACGACTAGGTGTGCCCAAACCTTTGATCGGTACTGTAATTTATATGTGCAACTGAAAAGCAATTATAGACTGTTATGACACCTAATGCATAATCCCACTGTGCTGTGTATCTTGTGTGTGCAACAATGTGCTGAGGTAGAGATTTATTATTGTTTTTTGTTAATATTGTATCGATTTCAATATTATCATACTTGACATTCTCCTTCATTGATTAATACTTATGAGAGTGGCAGTAAGATAGTAATCCTGTATAATACATGCACACCCATAATTAAATACTGCTACCTTTAATACATAATTCAAAATGTTATGTTTCCTATGCTTACTGAATGTATGTAATGTAACACTCTTAGGGAGTTTTAATGGTCATTGAGGCTGCCTTTGGCCACCTACAGTACCTACTGTAGAAAAATATTAACCAGAAAAGGGTTTTATAGACGAGTGCTTCTTGCCAGTTGTCAAGTCAGCATAAAACAACAGTTGTTAAAGTTTAATACTCAGATGAAACCTTCCTCACTTTTGACTTGCATTCTTTCAAAAAGGGCTGTCACCATGGATTGTTACAGTTATTCACTGGTTTGAGTTTTTTCTTGCTCAAAACATATTTAATTGATGGTTATACATTTTAAACTTTTGACTCTTAAGCTTTATGAAAGTCTACTAAGTGAAATTTTCCGGTCAAAAAAAGTTGTTCAGTGTGGGGGGGGGTCTCTATCTTCTTCTAAGAATTAAAATTTCCCTCAAAATAATAGGACTTCAACTTACAACACTAACAGAAATCTACCTTAAATTATCCATATACAGGTCTATGATCTAAAGATAAGCCTGAGATGTTGTATGTGATCTGAATAAAATACATTAGACAATTACAAGACCCTACATTTAGCTATTATCAAGCAGATAACAATAACATTAGTGTTTGCCTATTTCATATTTTGTTCTTCCTGACCACAGTACATGCTCTCAGAGTGCAGTTGTTTTGCTTTGATTCACTTATGGTCTAACAGACGGGTTTGTGATTGTCTGCCTGGCTCTACACACAGCTGTGGTATATAAACATTAGCAAACTTAATGCTCCACCCCATCAACCTAGATGTTATTAAGTCCTACATTATTTAAAACTTGGAAAACATGGATTTTACACACTGGAAAAGGAAAATATCATAGCCAAAAGGAAAAGGATCAGGAAATCAAAGACTGAATATGTAAAAATATAATTTTCTAGTTTCCCCCCTACCTTCTACTCTGGCCTCCAGATATTTATCCAGCTCAGCCTCCCGTTTCACCGCTTCTGGAGACACCTTTGGGGCCCCAGGAAAGCAGATTAACACAACACTCATATTGTCCCGGCTTCCCTGTGGAAAAATAAAGAACAAAGACAGAGGTTATGAAAATCAACCATAATACCAAAACAGACAAGTGTGAAATAAAATCTCACTGTAGACTTTGTGGACATGCCATACCTTGTACAAGCAGGTGTCAACAATTTCATTGCTGACTCTTTCAAGATCATCCGTCACCTCTAGCCTTGACCTGACAAAGTCACACAGTTCTTCATTGGCCATGACATCCCAGATGCCATCACAAGCTAGAATAATGAATTCATCTTCCCCCTCGGATCTCTCTATTGCATAAACTTCAGGCTCAGGAGAGACAAGCTGCTCTGTCGGGCCTTTTCCATGCACACACTTGTAGTCGAAGTCTCCCAGAGCTCGAGACACAGCTAGGGACCCATTAACTCGCTGGATCATGACTGAGCCACCGGCATTCTGGATCCTTTCCTTCTCCAGAGGGTTGCTGGGTTTGTGATCTTGTGTGAAGAAGTGGACAGCTCCGCCTCGGCTGATGAGTCCTCGTGAGTCGCCACAGTTAATAAAGTAGACATGGCTTGGTGAAATCATCACTCCCACTGCAGTGGAGCCGCTGCGGTCCACGCCGTGCTTCTTCTCAGAGATGGTTCGCATGTGTTCATCAATCTGCAGGAATCCTGTGCGGATCCCTTTCTTCACGCTATCCACAGAGGGGTCCTCCTGCAGAGCACTCTGGAAGTCTGAGTTGCTGGTGATGTGCTCCAGCAGGTGCTCACAGCAGTATTTGGCCACCTGAGAGCCAGCGTGCCCATCATAAACAGCAAAGAACGACCAGAGGTCGAGACCATGAGGCAAACCAATTACTGCTGTGTGTGCATCTTCCATCTCTACCCGCCAACCCTGCATACTACTCAGCCCATACCTCAGGTGATTACCCTCACCAAGGGAATTGTATTTTTCCATCTTTGGTTTGTCCAGAAATGCCCCCATTGTGTCCCTCTTAAAACCTACAAAACAAATGAAAAGAAAGACATCTATATTCAAGACATGGTAGAAATTTTTCTGTTTTAAAATACACCCAACAATTAAAGAACTTTGTGACAATTTACAGTGTCTAGTTATTTTTCACAGGCATGTTGGAGAAAATCAGAATAATTTTCCCAAAAATATACATACTGTACGTCTAGTGTTAAACAGGGGCACACATCTTTCTATATGAATTGGGTTAAGGCCAACAGCACGTCTTCCATCCATTCGTGTCAAAAGATTAGCATCAGCAAAGAGTTCAGGCTGCCTGCTCAAGTCTAAAAATAGTAGACCTGTGTCCACATTTCGGCTACATATTAGGAGCACTGCTGGTGTGGATCAAATTGAAACGCCCTTTTAACCACCGGCTGATCAAGTTTAATATTTAAAGTAATGACACGAATTATTATTATATTATATTTTGAATTCATCATTGGGCTCATCTCTCTGACCTTCGCAATGCAGAGCACTTCAACATACCAGCAAGTCGGGTTAGAAAATGAGTTAAATCTTTCGTTACATGCATGCAGAGCTAACGTTACCAGTTACTCGATAACCAGCCACAATTACAAGAGACTTGACAAATCAAACAGTAGCTAATGCTAACGTTGTGGTAAGTTAACGTTAAAGCTCATTTACATCATACAACCGTTAAGTAAAGGGATCTTTTTGCAGCTGGATTAACGGGAAGGAAAGTTAGCTCTGTAGCAAGTTTAGCCCACAACCCAAATAAACAAACAGCCTTGCCTAGTTGCGGGCCTTGACCCTTGTCCCTCGCAGCTAACTTTGACAGGCCTCCCTCTCACGTTGAGGCAAGCAGAGCCCTCGGCCTTGCTAACATACCGTCGCTGAATGCTAACGCAGCTAGGCTAAGCCAACTGCCTAACGTCCCTCAACAGTTACTGGCTCGAGAATAAACATTTTATGACTTACCAAATATCCGAAATACCAGTTGACAGCAACAGAAGCTGCGACAGTGACTGGCCGCAGTTCACACCAGGGAGGGTCACTTACACCGACGGAAAGTAGGGGAGTTTGCGGCGGATCAGCTAAGGCTAGCTTGGCCAGTTAGCTAGCAACGAGCAATCGTCACTCAATGCTCATATAAATCGTGTCAGTGCGGAGGTCCCTCTTGGCGTACGCCCCTGATGCATTACATTATCTCAGCTGGCGACCTAAAGTATATTCTAACAGATTTTCTTGGAGATTTGTGTGGCCGAGACAGGGGGGAGGGGAAGGGGGGGCTGAAACGTCCGTCCCAGCCTCTCCACTTGACAGCTTGACAGCTTGCTAGCTAACGTTAGCCGCTGAGGAGCGCAGGACCCGGATGTTGCAGGTTGCGTACTCGAAAATATGACATCATCCCACAAGAGTTTTGTTTTTTCTCCAATGAAGGTTGTTTGGGTTTTTTCAATTTTATTAACAGCAAAGTAATGTCACAAGACAAACAACAGTACAGAGTATTGGGGGGCAATAGTATATGTACATATATATATATATATATATATATATATATATATATATATATATACACACACACACACACACACACACACACACACACACACATATATGTATATATATATGTGTGTGTGTGTGTGTGTGTGTGTGTAATCACTGTGTAGAATGATACATGTTCAGAGTTTGACACTTTAAGGCTGTTGTCTCATTTAGTGGAAAGTTACTCTGTGCTCATTAAAAATCCGATTTTAAGGGGTGTATGCCTAAGAGCAGGATTTATGACATCACAACTATAGTTTGGAGCTAATCCTGGTCCAATATCCAATTTACACAAGTGTGATGTGGAAACTTGAAGCCTCCAGTGCACATACACTGAGAGAGGACTTGGACAGTGAAGTAGGAGACATCTTGTGTCCAGCATTTAAACGTTTGTAATTTTTAATGAGGGACAAGGAGGAGATGTAATTTTAAGGATTTTAACAATATAATTTAACTTTTTTGTGGAAAAAACATATCAGACACAAATTATTATGCAGAGTAGAGTATTTTATATACATCTTAAAACATATGGTGGGGGGGGGAATCTTTAAGTTAAAAAGAAAATGAAAAGAGAGTAGCATGGTCTGAGAGATATTACATTATTTACAATGATTATTTACAATGATTATTTACAGCACTCCAACAATTATTCACAGAGCTTCTAATGAAGTACTGGAGCAGAAGTTGGAAGGAGATATTGCACATAAGAAAAGAAACAGATATTGCACCATCAGGGTATGGATATTGCAACACTAAAACAGTAAGCCACTGGGGGAAAAAAGCCAGTGTACCAGCATGTTATATATATAGCTGAACTGATATATGCATAGCCTGCACATCATGACATAGATCACATCGTGACATAGATCCATAAAAACCTCCAGCAGCAGCAGGAACAGCTTCTTTCCAGAGGCTGTTGCCCTGTTAAACAGCTGAACTGTTCTGTTATCAAACTGGACTACTTTGTGTATTTATTTATTTTATTTTATTATTATTATTATTATTAGATTTCTTTTATTCTATTTTGTTTCTTCTATGTTGCGTTTGTGGGAGCAAACGCCAAGACACATTCTTTGTATGCTGCATACTTGGCTAATAATTTGATTCTGATTCTGCAGAGTTTGACACTAGAAGGCAGTTTTCACATTAATCTGCTGAAGGGGGAAAGTTTCTCTGTCCCCACTGAAAACCTGAGGTTAGGGCGTGTACCTACGAGCATGACTGGTGACATCACAACTATTTTGGAGCCAATCGAGGTTCAGTATGTAACTTACACAAGTGTGATGTGGAAACTTGATGCCTCATGTGCACATACACCAAGAATGGACTTTACAGTGAAGTAGCAGACATCTTGTGTCCAGCAGTTAAATGAAAAATATTTGCACATTCATATTCTGGAATTTTTACTGAGGGATAAGGAGTAGGAGTATGCCAAGTTGAAGGACTTATATAAGATGATTGAACTTTTTTTGTGGAAGAACCATATCAGACACAATTTATCATTCAAAGTAGAGTATTTTATACACATCCTAAAACATGTCCAGAGGGGATCTTTAACACTTTAATATGTTTTGCTGAATAGAAAAAGGATGGCTAAAACATGCTTATATTTCTTAAAGTAAATATCATGAAGGGCACCGGTTAGATACCCAGCCCTAGTACCTTTGTATTCATTTTTTATTGGCCTAAGTACATTGAGTTTAAACATACTGAAATCAGCCTGTAAAATAACCACCAAGAACAAGTTTTAATTGTGGAATACAAACACTCCCCAGGTTCCTCAAGTGCCTTAAATACAGAGAAGATGACCTCAATGTCCAGTGAAAGCTAACCTTGCTAACAAGCAATGTCATTAATGACATGGTGAAGAATATGAGAAAACTGGTATCTAGATTTATTAAAATACTTGTTATTTTAAGCCTGAATATGACTTATGTAATATTAATGTTCAGAACTGTACAAGTAACAACAGATTACTTGTAGATCAACATGTACCCCATCAAATAGAGCTCAGTGTCACAGTCACATTTTTCAGCTTTTCCTTTTCATGTAACGTTGGTCTCTGCATTTTTTTTCAATAAGGTCTCCAGACACATTTTTCCATCTCTCTCTTGGTTATAAGGAGCTTTATTTACTGCACCAATGCACATTTTAACATGGTGACCATAGGTTATTTTGGTCTCTCTTCTGAAATTAGTTTGGAAACAATAATCACTTTTGGAGAACCAGTAAGCTTCTGTGTGTAACCGTTGTGGTTGAAGTGCATTATTGCAAAAAGGCCGACATTCACTGCAGAGACAAAATCAACGTCAAGATAGACAGACAGACAGACAGATTGCTCTATTACCTTATCTTGACGCCCTGTTATGAGGAGGGGTCCTGCTTCAAAATCTAGTTTTAAGACCTTCATTGTTTCAGTTGATATATGGATATATGGTGCATATTCCTAAATGAATGGATTTTGATTGAACAACATTAACCTGGGGCCATTTAATATTTCACAGGAAAACTGTACATGTTTTACAAAGAGGGGGAGAAATGGAGGGTTAATGGAGCTCAGCAGCAAATTTTGCTGCAGGCTTGCAGGTTAATATGACTGATTAATATGATTAATATAAAATCTATTTTTACCTCAGGACAGCTGAAGTCAGTGGTTCCCAAACTTCTCACGTCAAGATCCCTAAACTGACACAAATTAGAACATGGGCCCCATTTGATGAGATTTTTGCCTTTAGATGTTTTATTACAGAAAGTGTACGCTGTTGGCTTAAGTAGCCTACTTGGGAATCCGTTCCCCCTGTGTAATGTGTGTTTATAACTGATCGTTGTTATCAAAGACACATTTAAAATGATAACTATTGATAGCTAACTCATCTTCATCATCTTCCACTGCTGCTGCTGGGAAGTGCCGAACTTTAAATGTGAAAATATCAGACCGGAAGTGAGGTAATATCCTTTTAGCTACTGTTTTGTTTTAGTCCAAACCTGATTATAGTATTTAACAGAAGTCCTAAATAAGTCTATGTCGTGAAGCTTCATTTGCAAAAACAATGGAGTTCAGCTTTGTCTCCGCTCTGTGGTGTTTTATTCCTCTTTACTTTTTCATCCACCTCCTGTGTTTCATCTTCGCGGATGCTGACTTCACTCTGTTGCGGGCAAGTCTATTAGGAAGCAGGCCAGGTGAGTTATGAAGCTGCACCTGTACTCGTGTCTTCATTATTGTGTCCCGTTTCTTATTTATTATATAAATGCGTCATGACAAGACGGGGACTGTCCGTCAACGTCAACCCCCAACGACCCCGCTGAGCAGGCTATAGTTGGAAGGACAGTGTGACTTAAACAATATATTCATTATCATAATTAGCTTTTCACATTTGATCCATGACTGTAACTCACATGGTGCCCCTTTGAGCTCCATAAGGGTCAAACAAACAGGCCAGCAAAATAATTGGTTCACCCCAAATACCCCTACTGAACTGTACACTCGGTCAGTGATCAGGAAGGTCACTCTGATCAAGCAGGACCCCTCTCACCCCCTCCACCAATCCTTCCTGTTACTGCCGTCAGGTTGACGCTACAGCTAGCCCGGAAAACATCTACAAAAAATCTTTTATTCCCTCTGCGATCATCACCCTGAACAAACTAAAATAGGCACTGTACTTTGTCCTGTTTAATGTTGTCCTTGCCAATTGAAATTATGACTGTAGTATGTGTTTTTAAATGTGTTTTAAATGTGTATTGTTGAGCCTTGAAAATTACTGTTACTTTGTGACAGTAAATGATCTTATCTCAGCTCCCCTTGAAAGTAAGAGATCTGCTGCAGACATGTATTAAGACTTATAAAAAATACTCTGCTTGGAATAATCATGTGTGTCTGTAAAGGTTTTTCAGCAAAAAAATAATTACCACTTTAAAATCCTTCAATGAACATCTCCTCCTCTCCCTCATTAAAAAAAATCCAGAATCTGTAAATATGTTAATATTGTTCATCTCAAAAGTTTAACTGCTGGACACAAGATGTCTCCTGCTTCACTGTAAAGTCTATTCTCAGTGTTTGTGCACTGGAGTCTTCAAGTTTCTACATCACACTTGAGTAAATTGAATATTAGACTAGGATTGGCTCTAAACTAGTTGTGATGTCACAAATCATGCTTGTAGATCTGCCTCTAAAAATCTGATTTTCAATGAGTGCAGACATCCAACTGTAGGAAGAAAAACACATTTTTGAGTGGCAGGGGACTTTAACATTCCAGTTGAAGTGACAATGCCACAATAAAAACTCTGTTATAAGTGCAAGCCCTGAATGCCAACTTACATTTAAGTAAAAGTACAAATATGTTATACGGGATGGTCCATGTCAGACTGGACATTATTACTGCAATTAATGTGCAAGCAGCATGTTGGTCACAGTGGGGCTAATTCAAACTATTTTATAGACTGTTGGTTAGTTTAATCTATAGGAATGCATCATATTTTATTATATGAACACTATGAACACTTGTTTGGTATATGAAATCTTAATTAGTAACTATAGCTGTCAAAGAGGTATAAAGTAGCAAAACAGTTAAAGTACTTCCCACATAGATGTTTTCAGTTATTGTGGCTGATCAGACCCCTGCTCAGGTTTATGTGGGCGGATCTATACTGGAATTACATGACATCACCAATCTCAGGGAGTAAATTGTCCCACCCTGATAAGTTCAACAAAACTGGAAAAAACAGAAAAGTGAGACAGGGGTCAATCATGTACAGTCTGTCCACACCCACACAGTCCTGAGAAATGGCTTAAACAGGCAAAACGTGTGGGTGTACTGTGGGTACGTAGAGGCTTTAAGTACATTACTTAAGAAAATGTACAAAGTTGTTTTCCACATCTGTCAAGGACAAGAAACAGGGATGAACATTAGTCAAAAAAACCCACTTAGCTTTTTGTTTTATGGAGCCCCCATGCATCAAAAACAATTTTCATTTGCTTTGAATTAATAAACCGTTGTGTTGTAAGTCAGGGGATAGCAAAAAACATGTCAACAGTCATCCTCATCCAGCATATATTCAAACCTTTCTCATTTCCGTGGAGTGAATAAGGTAAGAAAATAAATATTGTTCATTTTCGGGGTACCTGATGTACAATAGAGAAGTCTCAAACCCGGCATATGATATATGAAGTGTTGACAGTTGTTTTTTTGTTAACCAGAGGCCAAGCTGAAAGGGCTGGTGGCATGGGTAACTGGAGCCTCCAGTGGTATCGGAGAGGAGCTGGCCTACCAGATGGCGAGGTGTGGGTCACGTCTCATCCTGTCTGCTCGCCGTGAGGATGAGCTGAACAGGGTGAAACGTTCGTGTTTGGGTGAGAGAAAGGTTTTACTTATTTGCAAGTTAATGTATAGTAACCGTTATGTAATGCTGTATACAGCGTAATTCAGCTGTAACACTGCAGTATTACACAGTACTAACATTTTTAAAACGTTGCCATAGGAATGAGTGATTTTTTTCTTCCTTGCAGCCAGTCATCCTTCTCAAACCACCAATAAATATCCTAGCAGTTTCCATACTTCACTTGAGTTTGTATAGTTTTCAGTCAGTCTCACTCACTTGTGACCGACTGAATTCTTTTCATCGTTTATACTTCAAGAGTGCTCCAACCTCCGAGACGAGGATATTCTTGTACTTCCTCTTGATTTGTTGGAGAGGGCGTCCCATGAGGCAAAAACAAAAGCTGCAATCAAGCACTTCGGACATGTAAGACCCCTGCTATTGCTCATTTTTAATACTGTCTTTTTTCATAATTTCTTTCATTTATTTTTTTATTAAAAACTAAATCAGAATATTTTTACTTACTGGTTTCCAGTTACATAGTGGACATACTCTTTATACTTTATTGTTGTATGGGTCTCTTTTCATGCTACTGTGTGTGAATTGAACTATGCTCAAACTATTCAGTCAATGCATTGTTAATAAAAAATAAATTATAATCTAAATCATGTTATTTTCCAATTCTCTGCTCCACTTTTTAATGCTATTACAGATTGATATCTTGATCAACAATGGCGGCCGAAGCCAGCGCTCTTTGTGCTTGGAGACTAGTGTTGAGGTGTACGAGGCCTTGATGGAGCTCAACTTTCTGGGTACGGTCTCAATCACCAAGCAGGTGCTGCCTCACATGACACAGCGAGGCACCGGGAGCATTGTGACTGTCAGCAGTGTTGTTGGCATTGCTGGGGCGCCCCTGTCCACAGGATACTCTGCCAGCAAACATGCTCTTCAGGTAAAGACAGCGGTCGTTTGGACCAGAGACACAATAGTCACATAACTTCGTGTTTTCCTATAGTTTTCTCTCTGATTTATTTTTTGTGCATGGATGCATTTCATTTACTAAATATCAACTGGTATAGTGTGCGTAGTTTTTCTGTGTGTTTTGTTGTACACAGTAGTACAGAGGAGCAGGCCTGGTTCCTCTAGATCTCTCTATTCGACCTATATAATGAATAAATACCTTTACAAGTGATTACTTGCCTGGGCTCGTGTACATCCAGTTGCTGATAGTTACTGTATTGTCCACAGGGATTCTTTAATTCCCTGCGGACTGAGCTGACTGATTATCCAAAAATACTCATCAGCACTGTGTGTCCAGGGCCCGTGCAATCACAGATAGTCCACAATGCCTTCACAGAGGAGCTGAACAAGGTAATGCTTTGTTTTTTTTGAGAGAGCAGTTGTGTCAGTAGTTTGGTAATATTAACCTCCTTTTCTTCTATTACCTAAGCCTGTGGCCGTAGCTGGTAGCCAGGAGTACAAGATGTCAACAAGCCGCTGTGTGCATTTAATGCTGGTGGGAATTGCCAATGGTGTCAAGGAAATGTGGATTGCACAGCAGCCCTTCCTCCTGTTTTACTACGCCTGGCAGTACACGCCCACATTCGCCTGGTTCATCTCAAACGTGTTGGGCAGGAAGAGAGTGAAGAATTTCAAAGCCGGTTTGGTAGGTATAGAACATCCTGATAAGAAATCTATGTGTACCTTTTAAACCTAACCATAGGCAAGTTGTTTGACATTAGTTTCCCTGGTTTAGAAAATAAACGTGTGTGTTTTTTATCCAATACATCACTAATAATATGGCAGTAAGTGACAAAACCACATAAATCAGTGTATACTTACTGCGTGGCTGTTAGTCTTTATGAGTTGGTAAAACTCAAGATACACTCATCTTAGGTTAACCTGTTTTAACTGTTCATCATCTCACACCAAAAGCTTTATCAGCACCAGTAAGCACATTTGTTATAAATGTATGTAGATATGCAGGGTGTGTTTTTTTTTTTTTTTTTTTTTTTTTGTCCAACAGAGGACCACCTGAAATGAATTAACTTACTTATCCTCCACCTCACCCTCAGGCCAGTTCTGTGTGCACATACTGGCACTAACGAGGACTAACAGGTGGTTTAAATGGATCTTGTCATGTATAAGTTGGGTGGAGCGATGTTTGGAGTTCAAACGTTATCTGTGGGGTTTTTAACCTCTAGTAGAGTGAGGGAGTGGGTCTCCAATTTGTTTGCGTCATGCACGTGGGTGACAGTCCTACCAATCGTTTTCACACTATTCTACTGTAATGTGCCGAGAAACACAGCAATGCACCAACAAAGGCAGAGAAGAAGAAGACTGCAATGGATGTAAACAATACAGGATTTAAAATACTCATACAGGGAACCTTTGAGTATATAGAGGTCACTTAACTCCTTAAACCAGGACCCCAAAACTGAAGCAGCTAAATTGAATTCATCCATCATTAATTTATTATTAATACCCATGCTTTTCCTGCTATGACATGTCAAAATGTCTTCTGTAAATGATAAATGAGCTGCATTTATATAAAGCCTTTCTAGTCTTCCGACCACTCAAAGCACTTTACATACATGCTGACATTCATCCCTTCAAACACACATTCATACACTGATGGTAGAGCCTGCCATGCAAGGTGCCAACCTGCTCATCAGGAGTTCAAATGCTTCTTCTCACACAATAATGGCACAGCCTTCAGGAACAATTTGGGGTTCAGTATCTTGCACAAGGACACTTTGACATGCAAACCGGAGGAGCCGGGAATTAAACTGCCGATCTTTTGATTAGTGGACGACCCACTCTACCTCCTGAGCCACGCCACCTCTTTCACAGACTATGCACACTCACAACGACCTACAAAGAGTTTTAATCAGCCAAAACTGCTAAAAACACCCTTTGTGTAGGTGTGTAAGGACGTTAATAAGATATCCTTTACTTCTCTACTGCTACGGAATTCTTTCCTTGACGCCCAGATGTAAACTCAGTTGAGATTCAGATGAAAGGTCTCAGTTAACACAGAACTCATCAAAAAGTGTTTACATGTGAAAGGGTCTGTTTCTGTATGTTTGGCATTGCTGTTGCATTCTCTATGGTTGACCTTGCTCTATTAGAACTGGGAATGAGGGATTCTCACTGTGTGAGCGGTCTGAAAATACTTGATTAAGGCACTACATGGCAGACACTATGCAGAGCTGTCTCTTATCAGCTGGGGGGCCTCAGCTGTTACTGACCTTGCTTGAGTCTAATAAGAAGAAGGCGGTGGCCAGGGTATGACAGTGAGCATGACTACTTCCCCATGGGCCTGACTGACTGACTGACTGACTGACCAGTGTGTCTGGTGGCCTCTGCTGGACAGTGACAGCTGAGGGCCATGCAGAAAGGTCATGTTCCAACTGGCCAGACAACGGAGCGTCACATGCTTATGCTTTAGTAAGGTCTGTGATGTAGCCTTTTGAGACAAAAATAAAAAAGAACCTGCTGTCTGGAGCCTTTACAACTTAAAAGTCTTAACAGTGAAGTCCCTGCAGTTAAAGCAATGTCAGGGCCAAGCTTGTGATCACAACACAATTACTCCAAATTTCACTGGGATGCACTATGCTAAGATGCTTGAATGAAAATTGCAAAATTTTGATTTCATTCACATAACTTCAACATCATCAGTGCTAAAAGCAAACTTTTTCTTTTGCAGGATGCAGACTCTGCGTACTTCACGAAGCCCAAGACCTCCTGAAGAGGAAAGACTTAAGTTGCATGTTGACCTGGATAGTCATATGGGTCTCCTGCAGAATTAACTTTGTCTTTGCTTCCATCTATAAGGAAAATATTTAAGGGCTTAAATGCTGTGAGAGCTCAGAGTTCTGCTCACAGGGCTTGACAGGGTTTGACAATAATGGGTACCTTTCAGTTTTCACCTTTTTAACATTTCTCTCTAAGACATATTTTGAATACAGAACAGTGCTTTCATCTCAAAATATTAAAGAATGTGCTTGTTAATGTTATTTTTGTAAGTTTTTTTTTTAATGTGGCATAGAGCTCTAACCACTAGTATGCCTAATAAAATTCAATTTCGATCAAATTTCTGCCCTGGCAAGTTTGTTTAATGAAATGTACAAGAAAACTGCTTTTGCCAAGCTATTTTATTATAAGTATATACAGATACACATATAAAAATTAACAATATATACAAGAGACTATGGACAAATTCATCAAACTTTTCATTCTAAATTGTAAACAAGTGAATTGTAAACAAAACAATAGCACTAAACACCTTACACATACAGCAAGACATACCCAAGGCACATCCTCGATATCTTAACAAAACATTTAAATTTCTTGTCCCTTTTTAGTGGACATGGAGGGGTGGTCACCTGAAAATTGTGACATCTAAAAAGTACAATAAAACCAGAGGTATTCAGCAGGTGGGTCCTACAGGGGAGGTGGGCAAATGTATTCACTTCTTTTTTAAGCACAAACATTAATAAGCAAACCACAAAACGTATGTGCTTCTGTGGAAACCAATCTGTGGTTAATTCTGCTTAAAAGATCCAAAAAAGGAAATGTATTTTCTTGAATGTGCTGTTCTAGGAAGTAGACCATGTTGTCAGTTAGAGTCTGTTAATAGAATTTTGCAACTTGTTCCAGGGAACAGTGGTGATGCCACTGCTTCTTCCTCTATGATGCAGGACCAAAGCACCAAAAAGTCAAAATGTGGAAAACAAAGTAGGTTTCCATAGACATTACTCCTGAACTTGTGTTTTCGCAGTTTCAAAAGTAAAACTCCCAAACTTTTGAAACTGAAAACTTTTCTTGACTTTGCTATAGTGTCCACGTGGATTTCCTAACAACCATTAACCTTGGAAATGGACATTTTGCTGCGGACTGAAAAGCATCGTCCTCCCTCTCAAGAGTTATGTTCAGCAGAAAAGGCAGAAACCAAAGGTCAGAGGCAGGGGAAGTGAAGGGGCGCAGAGGAGTAAATGGGGTAACCTAGAGGGGGATCGGCTGCCTGAACAGTTAGGTTCCTCAACATGAAGGGGTGAGCCTGGATGCTGTAGCGCTCCTCGTCATCATTAGTAGCATACAGAAGCTCCCAGGACAGGTTTGCCCACTGGCCTCGCACCCCTTCTCCATTCAGACGGCCCACCTGCACCAGCTGCTCCTGCAAGGACAGGACTCGCCCTGTGTAGGTACCCTGTGAACAAGCAGTCATATTGTATTTCCCTGGGATTCACTTCTCTAAATTGCAATTTTAAATCATTTCAATTTAATGCCAATGACTGAATAAGAGAGGGCTGTATGTAAGGTAACAAAAGAAATTTTGTGTGTGTAATTACCATAGCAAGGTCATGTCCTAGAGAGAAGAGGAACGGTTTCTCCTGAAGGACGCTGTCATGCCAACCTTTCTCTGTCACCAGTCCGATGTACCAGTCCCTTTCATATTCCTCCAAGGTGCTGAACAGCTCTTCAGGGGACTCCATGGGCCCTAAGCTTGCTTGATCAAACAGCAGCTTGAAACTGAACCTGGAAATAACAAAATCACAGGTGCAGAAGTCAGTGAAATCATGGGTCTTCTGGCAAAAATAAACTCTATTGATTGAATCCTAACCTGCAATTTACCTGAAAGCCCGAAGTGCAAGCTGGTAAAGTTCTTTACTTGAAGAGAGCCAGTCGAGTCCTTCTGTCCATGGCACATCTCCACAATAGAGCCTGTAGACGTAACTGGGGCTGGTGAAGGCAGACTCTGCCCCCAGGGAGATGAGACATGAAAGTGCAACCTGAGCGTGCAGCTCTTTCAAGGCTTCATCCTCCTTCAGAGCTTTGGTCATGTCCTCGGAGGTCTCGCCCTGCACAGCAGGCCCAAACCGCCCCAAAGTAAACCTAAACCAGTCCTCGGGGAACAAAGGCCTGAGCTGCAGCAGGCGGGACGGTAGTAACGGTGCTGTCCTCCATCCTGTTGGTACATTGAACACCTCTGACTGGGGGCAGCTGAAATTTAGATGAGGGAGAGAGCCTGGACTCTCTCTGAAGACCTCTGGGTTACAGCCTTTATCCACTGCTGGCATCCCGATGCCCAGTCCCAGAGGCTGCAGCGGCTGCAGGGCCGATAGAGCCATGTTCTCAAAAAGACTGTCCATCTCCACAGAGCCTGGAAGAGAGGCCCCCGTCTGCAGCATTGTGTGTCCAGGCTGGGCTTCTGCAGTCACTAATGCCACTGTCCGCCTGGCTGGTTGGGGTCCAAATAAGTCATCCTCATCTGACCAGTCACCAAAGGATGTCAAGCTGGAGCTGTCCTGTCTGAACCTGAGAGAAGATACATTAGATTCCACCATGACAGCCTCCGGTTGCTGGTTGCAAGTAGTCTGGGGCAGCTGTGAAGACTGGGACTTTCTGCCTCCGACACCTGGCCCTTCTTCAGTGCTCCACAGGAATCCTTTATGCTTCTGAACACAGTATCGTAGGAGCAACCAGACCAGCGCTTTCAGAAAGTCATCCTGAAGTTTCCTCAAGTTGTCATGAGAGTCAATGATGCCGGAGAGCACATTTCGGGCGTCGGAGTAGACTCGCACTGCAAGGGCGGCGCAAGGCGTTAGAGCATTCCCCCAGTGCAGGTTGAAGCCCTGAATGAAACCGAGCCGCTCGGGACGTTCAAAAGCAGCCTCGAACACCTCATCCACCCTCCGTGCCTCTACCGTGTGGCAAGATGTCTCCTGAAGCTCCAGACCCTGTAACAAATCACATCAAACTGTGTAAATATTGTTATGAATAATTGCACTGATTTATAATATACAAACAGAAAAAATACCTTAATGTTGACAGTGCAGTAGCCATATCCTCTCTCCAGGATCATTATCCATACCATGCGGTCCTGAAAGCGGCCCAGAAAATGAGAGCCTGGGGCTAAAGAACCTACAGTAGGGAGAGAAAAATCATCAGCCATCCATGCAGCAAACATGTTAGAGAGATGTGATATGTAAATTGAGGCCAGGAAGAAGGAAAACACACAACATATACATCATGTAATAAGTAAGGGACTATTGGCGCACATCCCTTTCATTTTGCATCAGCTGTGCATCTCTGCTGACTATGTGGATAACATGGAAACAGGATGAGCTGCAGTGAGACATGTACCATCACAGTTGTAAAGGAAGGTCATGATACTGTTTTCACTGGCTGACTGCACAGCGATCTAAATATTAAATCTCTTCTTGGCCTTAGATTTCCATTAGTCTCTAAAAATTCACTCCTTTTATCCAACATGGGATTTTCATTTTTGAAGACAGGAGACAGCAGACAGACAGTTTAATTCAAACACAGATGAACCGCAGTGGCAAGGTGATGGAGCCTTTTGTTTTAAGTTGACTAGTGCTTGCTTGGCTCAAGGATAATGTCATGTCCCATAACGACGCCTCAGAATAGTCCCAGCCTCTACCTCATGATGGGAAGTGACATGCTGGGCAGACTCCTTTCCTGCTCATTGCTCACTGCTCTACAGCCCCCAGTGTGAGCAAAGCAAAAGAACACTACAAACTGCCATCGTTAGATTGTGAGCATCAACCTAACAAGCTCTTTTTCTGAATTATACATCACAGCTACAGCACCCCCAAGCTCACAGAAAAAAAAAACAATAAGATTGAGTGACGACATTACTTCAGCAGTATTATTTAATTCTGAATCATCAATCCATAAATAATGATTTTCTACTTGCACCGTTTTTTCCCCCTCCTGATCGAGACACAGAATAAAATCCTAGAAGCAGCTCCGTTTGGCCTAAGAGTATTACGTGGTTAATGGTGTGGAAACATTTGGATGTAATGAATACAGATCAGAGCTTTTTTTTGGGGTCACTTGACAGGAAGCTCAGCTGGATCATACGAGCTCGCATTGCTGCCAGTAACTCCAGAGAGCTGCTCACAACAACATTCCTCTTACTGTTAGACCATATGAGGTGATGTTTCAGTGTTATTTGATCTACATACAGTCCCTACTTGGCCCACTGGAAAGTTCAGTCACTGCAATTATAGCACAAGTCAAAATATACTGTACTAATGAAAATATTTTTTTTAATGATTTTGAGCTCTGTAAAGATGGCGTTTGTGGTGCTGGGGGCTGAAAAGAGCAACAAATCTGAGAAATACTGTGTGTGACTGAGAGCAGAATCTATATTAAGTTTGATGAGATTTAATTTTAGATACTGTACTGATACTTTTGATTAATTTGTCAATTAACTTAAAATAATCAGTTAAAATTCTGATAAATGATCATTTCAGGCACTCAAGTAAAAAACGCCAAACATTTGTGGTAACACTGGGTTTTTAGGCTGTGGAATAGACTAAGTAATTAACCTGTGTTGAGCATATGTCATTATTTTTTGATATTTTAAGTTATTAATTGATTATAAAAAAGATTTTTGGTAATAAAAACAACTAATTATTAGCAGTCCAACTTTGTTGGAAAGATGTAATACATGTGAAAATATTCTGGCGTACACTAACCAAACACTACAATGAAACATGAAATTTAGATTTATAGAAACACTTTTTACTCAGAACATTTGAGGAATAAAAAGAAACAAAAAACATCACAGAAAAGACATAAGGCACGGACAACTAACCCAGTGACCCTCTTGCAAAGGCCATCCTCAGAGCAGAGGCCAGGCTTCCACTCATCTGCTGGTAGAAGATGGAGTCCGGGCAAGGACAGGCGGTACCTACGGGGCCTGGCCAACTGCGCTGAGGCCTGGGGAACCCCACCAAGAAGATGGGCAGCGTGAAAAGGGGCAGCAGAGGGGCAGAGAGCAGGGCAGATAGGGTCACCACTGCCAGCAGCAGCGGACAAAGGGAAGCGTTAAGAGCCAGCAGAGTTCCAGCTGACTGACGGCGCTGCTTCTTCTCAGTCCAAGATGTCACCAACACAGTCAGGGTGAACTTTAGCTTGGCCAGGAACTGGGTCAGTCTGTCAATCAGGAGGCCAACCTGGATCACACAAGCAGACATTACTGATTATACTAAACTGCCATGTGATCTTATCAGCTGATATCTGTGTAATAAAATGTATGTTTTGGTGATTTTATCTGCAAAACAACTCAATTTTTGGCAAAATAAAGTCTGTTTTTAAATGCATACACTATTTTACTGCAACAAATATGTTATATTTTATTAAAAAAGGCTTTTTAATAAGCTATAAATGTACAGTAAGTTGGAAAACGTTTTGATAGGTTGGAGAAAAATGAAGGTGGTAACAGTATCCATACTCAAATTTTCCATGAACAGTAATATTCAGAGAGAAACATATGCCATATGTGAATATACCATATGTGGGTGATGTAGAAGCATTGTTTTGGTCAGTTTTAATCCTGTGCAGATATGATATATAGCACATATATAGTATGGAAGGGTCTTATGTGTTGAGATAAGGGAACACGTTATGTTGACCTCACCAGAAGGAGCTGAACTCCAGTGCCCAGGTTGTCCCACCCTGGTAGCATATTGTTTCCAGCTGCGAGCCGCACCAAGATCACCACAGCCATTTGGAGGAGAGCATCCTCTGAGTTCTGCCACACCTGCACATCAACAAAGAGCCAACCACTGTGCTGAGCACCACAGGCACAAAAATCACGCATGTTTTATGTTAAGCTGAAAAAAACAAACAAAAAAAAAAACTCTGAAACTAAAATCTTGCAAAAGCAAAAACAGACATGATCTTGCTGAAAAATAACACTGTATTTAAAGATGACAATAATCCATTAGTATTGTTTCAGCTTTCTTTTGAACAGGAGTTCTGTGGCAAATCTGCACCGAGTTAGAAAACAAAGTCCTTATTGTAATTGCATGCTTTGTTCACATTGATACTTAATAAAAGCTGTCAGCTAGAGTGTTTTGTGTGCGTACCACTCTAAAGGCTCGTGTGAATCCCACACTGAGAGAAGCCCTATGGAGCAGCTGCAGGGATTTGTCCATGGACAGGAAAGCAATCATTGCAAATGGAGACACTGTGAAGATAAACACACTGTAAGTACTTGGTGACAGACACAACACATTCACATACACTGTTGTTTTCATGTAGAGAGAGATGTGTAGTTTGGAAAACATCAAAATTAACATTACAACAATCTCACCAAGATAAAGAAGGACTCTTCTGATTGCTGCAGCAATGAACAATCCTCTGTTCCTCTGCTTGAAAGTCTGCACACTGGACATGCCTTTAGGGTACAAGGGATTGAGCAACACCCCTCCAAAAACATAAGCCCCCTGGATCTCTCTGAGAGCCCAGCAGAGGGAGAAGAGTACCAGGAGGAGGTAGCTGACAGGAGCCTGGGGTCCAGTAATCAAGCTCTGGGACTGAGCTGAACCAAGGAAGTGATGCAACAGCCCTGCCCCTGCCATTGCCACCAGTAGCAGGCTCAAATATAGAAGCAGCTCCCCGCAGCCCAGATTCCACCCAAAGGAACTGGGAGGAGGAGGTGGCGACACTCCTCTACGCAACCCACGGTCCCCACACGCTGCCCTGGAGCCTCTGCAGAGTGTGCCAACCTGGCTGAGGTCCAGGCTCAAGAGAAATCCCGTAGAGATGGAGAAGAGAACCACACCCAGCGTTGATGGGATAAAGTAATTACACACAGCTACGCCAGCGGATACGCCAAACATCAGCAGCAGCCTGTGGGACAGAGCAGACAGAAAAAGTCAGGGCTGATGACACACTGATGATAGAATCTGATCAGGATTGGTTTCTCACATAATGTGACCATATGTGAATGCACAAAAATTATGTTTCGCTTGAACAGCTGATGTAAAAACTTTAAAGATGCTGCTTCGGACTTGAACATCAAGATGTGAGACTCACATTATGATTGGAATTACAGTATATTCAGCTAAGGCAATGCGTACTGAAGTAATCAAGAGACATGGAGTAAGAGTACAGGAAATGCAAGAAAGATTAATTTCAGATATACCACAGACAAAAGGAGACAGGCGGCTATTTTTAGGAAAATTTTAGATAGACAAGTGCCATCTAATAAAATACTATGTTTGAAATCAGAACTAAAAGTTCATGGTGAAATGATAGCCATAAATAAACTTCATAGAAAAAATAAGATCTAGTGTTACAATGGTACTAATACCAGAACTTCAAAAAACTAATAAAATGGTGATTGTTGTCTTGACACTATTAATTATGATCTAAATATTTAGCTTGCACAGACACATACAGCATACTAGATATATGACATGACAAATACAACCATATACTTCATCATAGCCAGAGATTCTTTATATTAATCTCAAGGACTAAGAAGGAGCCACTGGTGTCATTTAGAAACATGTTGTGGCCATTTATGTACATTACTACTTTCAAATTTTCAACTTTTTTATTATTTTTTAGCTCTTTGTAATTCTGTTAATTTCAATATGTACCTGAGGTTGCTGGACATGGGGGAGCCTCCTAATCCAAACACGAGAGCCTGCTCCATGCCCCAGAGGAGCAGGGCATCCAGGGGAGGCAGTATGCCCAGCGCCCACAGCAGAGGTAGGAAGAAGAAAAGCACGTGGAGAACCTGGCTGGCCAGTTGGAGCTCGGGCACAGGGCCTGAGAACCTAAATTAGAGGAAGAGATTGACAGTGTTATGGCAGCACTTTCTTAGATGATAAAATACAGCAGAATGCTATAAGAATTGACAAGATAATTATGTAGCAGTGGCTCACCTATCAGCCAAGTCCACAGCAATGAAAATGAAAATGTAGAGGGGCCGGGTTAGTGGGGTGATTTCATAAGTGTCCTGCGCCTGGAAAGTGGCTGTCTCTGTGGCTGTATTTACAATGAGGGAATACTCTGCTATACACAGAGTCACCCAACTCAGGACAAAGACTACCAGGGATACACCTATGCTGCCGTAGAGAGCAGTCAATCTGCCAAGGAACAGATACCATGTCCCGAAGCCACAGAGCACCCCAGCTAGTACTGTATGCACCACCATGTTCAGCCCAAACCTCTTCCCAGGGGCTATGAATCGCACTGTCTCTGGGCTGACACAGTGGGTAAATTCTACTTCCTCCTCATCAACTAGGATGTTGGGCGCACCAAGTCTCTCCACTGTGCCACTCCTCCGTGCAGCGTACAATGCCAGGGCCTGGACACCCGCTGCAGCCCCGAACATAAGCATACCAGAGAGCACTGCGGCGTGGAGTTCCTGAAGCAGCTGCAGCTGGCAGAGCAGAGTACCAATGCCCCCAAAAAGCCATGGTGTCAAGAAAAGGACTGCCTGATTGACATAGACATACGGCGGGGCACAGTAGCCCAACTTGAAGCGTGGACCCCCCAACACTGTCTGGGGGAAGCGCTTCCAGAAGAACTCCTGCTTATACTCATTTAGAAGGGGCACATCTGGCCCCATTCTGACCATTCCCGAAAGGGTGGCAGGTCATCTCCACACAGCTGAGGGAGGGTTTCCATTCATCATCCCAGAGACAATGCGAAATCTGAAATGAAGCACACCTTTGGTTAGGCATGGAACAATAATTGTTACAAGAAAACTTGAGATGCACCAAATACACCATCATGCAATGATAATAATAAGAAGTATAATAATACATTTAATTTGTACCAGACTTTTCAGTCATAGTGAAACTGAAAGTGCTACAGTTTTAATAACACAGATTACACAATATAAAGAAAATAATGAGTTAAGATGAAAAAGGACATATATTACCATCACACAAACTCAAGCTACAATAAAAGTGACTAATAAAAGTTTCAAACAGCAATAGGATGTCAAATATTTTTGCTGCCTATATTTGGGTGATTTGGGAATTTGTGGGAACTTCTCACAAAGTATCAAAGTCACTTATTACAGCTGTCAGACTATAATTTTACAAAACCATCTAACTACCACTGCACAGGCATGTCTGAAAATCCTAATTAATATGCACTTGGACTAATATTCTTAATCGGTTGATAGGTGAGAAAACAATAGATATTGGTAACGTTAAAAGAAAAAAATACAAATCGTTATGACAACATCCACGAAACTCTCCGTGAATGGGTTGATTGTTGAATTTATTGTTGGCATTATATGCACTAGGTGTGCTTTTGACGGTCAGTTTTAATAACAAAGGATCCATCAGTAACCTGGGTTCATCCAGAGGAGCAACAGCTACTGAGTTGCCATGAAAACATAACACACAAGCAGCACTACGTGGGCAAACATGTTAAAGCTAGTCCTCCCTCGCACAGCCAAACTAGGTAAAACGAGAAAAGTAAATAGTTTTTCTGGTCCTTTCTGCTTCTGCTATTGTCTCTTTACCTTAGCTAGCTAACGTTATATTATTGTTAGCAAGCGAAGCCAGCAAGTCTTTTTCAGTTTGACCATCCGTTAGCTTGCTGTTACTAACAGGTAAAATATCAGCGACCTGCAGTGTCACTGGTGTGCCATAAACTTACCGTTAACAGCAGAATATCCGACTGCAGACACGCTTTGTGTGATATTTGACGATATAGGTAATAATGTGTGGAAACAGGCGGAAATCGCAAGCATCAACATTAGCGGTTAGCTAACCGTTAGAAAGCCAAGCAACACACATCGGCATGGACACAGACAGATTATAGCCAATGACAGTGGAGACAAGGGGAGAGCGAGGTCTCTGATTGGACGGAAACTTATAAACCCCGCCTCCTAAACGCCCAACCCCGTCCCTTCAATAACTACACACACACACACACACACACACACACACACACACACACACACACACACACACACTTACTATTACAAACATTAACAATAGAAAAAGGCATTATTTTTAATCATGAATATTTACAGTCTCACAGTGCTGCATTACAGAAATACTCAAGGAGCGCCAAAAATAGTGACTATAAAAATGTGTTTGGTTTATAAGGAGTGAATCACATTCATACACAGTCGTAGAGAATAGCTCCACTATAAACTGTATTGTGCAGAGTTGACATACCATATAGATAATAAAAGGGCATATACCCCTCCTCAACAAACAAGATTTTACCACTCCAACTTGATTTCCACTGAACAATGAAAAGACCATCACTCTTTGCAATTATAATTACACCAAATGACACATCCCACAAGGATGTTTATCCTCCTTATTCTAAATAATTTTTTGATTTGGCACTTGCCAGCATCTTTAAATCCTGAATCTAATGCGCTTAGTTGACCCCCTAAAATGACATAGGATTAGAAATATTAATATTACATTCTAAATCCTTGTTATTGTGTTCTTAATACAAAAAGAGCAAATCCTAAAAGTATTTTATTATTTCAATATAATGAAAGTGATTGTGGCCAAGTGTCTGCCTCCTCAAAATATTGATTTACTTAGGAGGAAGAAGGGCAAAAAGGAGGATCATGAAGTGATCAACTAAAAAGGCCACAATATCAACACAACAAAAGACAATAATCTAGAGCAAAGGAGATTAAACTTGTTGTTGTTGCTATTCTTCATTGTGGCTGAGGGGATAAGGGTGGGCAGGAGGTTGTGTTTTCTCGTCATCTTGAAAAAGCAATTTCTGCTCTGTGTAGGATACAATAAACCATAACAACAGAAAAGCCCGACAGTCACAACAACATGTATTGCACCCTATAATCCTCCCATAGCACCGCTCATTCAAAATAATTGCTCCGTTTTTGTTACAGCTGCCTGATGAAGAATATCTACCTGAATAAAGACTTAAGAGTCATTAAAGGAGAAACACAAATGCAATTAAAGCTGCAAGAAGCGATGGACAGGCCCTGACACCTCACGCCTGTCGGAGGTAGCAGCAGCCATGATATCGCAACTGGAGGTCAGTTGACACACAGCAATTCATTTACCAGAAGGCAACTGACATAGATATACATTTTCATGAATATTGGATATTGCATGTAGGTGATAACTATCACTTCCTGTGTCCACTATGTGGTGCTAGAAAACATGCACCAAATGTACATTATGTTGCTGCATATCAAATGTAGATCACACACTTTAAATTTCATGTAAATAAAAGGAAGTTTGCAACATACACTTCCTGTTGCCATTGGGCGGTGCTACACAAGTGGGTCATTAATGCAGCAATACATGTAGTAGAGGTCACCTGACATGCATATGCATTTTCATGAATATCGGACGTTGCATGAAGGAGTTAAATATCACTTCCTGTGTCCTCTATGTGGCACAAGAGAGCACTCACTAATTATACGTCATGTTGCTGTATATCGTGTAGACCACACCATGTAAATTTCATGTAAATCAGATGTTTCTCACATAAGATCGACTTCCTGTTGTCAGTAGGTGGCGCTGTGACTATGACTCAATATGAGCATATGTCACCAGATGTCTCCAGGCCTGGACTTTTATCCAGCATATGAAATTTGGGGCAGATTGGGCAAAGTACAGTCAAGTTACAACAGCTTCCTCTCTCATGATGAAACATGCAAATTTTCCACATCACCACTCAGAGGTATTCTGAAAAAAACTCAAAACCTTCGCAATTTGGCACTTTGAAGGTCTTGAGATTTTACTGACCAAATTTGAGGTGGACCTGTTGAGTCTAGGAGTTTTGAAAAGTTCCATACCTGTAAAGTGCTTAAATGGTGTGTTGTCACATGACCTATGACATTATCATTCGAGTTGTCAACTATTTCTTAACAATTTAGTATCACATTGGTCTGAGCGTTATACCAACCAAATTTCAAATGAATCTGATAAATCCTCTAAGACAAGTTTGAAAAAATTCATATTTAATACAGGAAAAACACACAAAATTCAAAATGTCCGACCTCCAGTTGGGCAGAGCTAATGAAAGCCAATGTGAAATGTGTCGGAAATGGTGAGAGCAACATGAGTACCAAATTTCATGAATATCAGAGCAACTTTATCAGGACTACGGCCTCCCATAGGGTGCATTAAGGGGTGTTATGAAGCCCGCTAAACACGCATGAACCCAATCGCTGTATATTCTTGCAATGTTCGCGGGTTCTGATGTTTCTTTAGTTGTTAGATACCCCTAGCACCTCAAAAATACTAAAAGTAATTAGGGGGAACTATAAAGCTGATGTGCCACGCCCAAGCCTTAGTTTGAACATGGGTGCAAAATTTCATGAGTTTTTGTGCATCCTAAAGGCCTCAAACATGTGCTTGTAAAATAAAAACTGATGCACGAAATTCAAATGTACTATGTCCAGAATGATGAGAGATCCCACTGAATTTCATGAACATCAAAGCAATTTTATCCCAACATGGTCCTGCATTTGGGGGCACTATGGAGCCTGCTGACCATACCTGAGCCCAATCACTACAGAACTTTGCAATTTTCGCCACTTCTGATGTTCGTGCCACTTTTTGTCTTTTATCTGTTTTATTCCCTTTTAGCTTCTTTTTATTTCCAAATTTAACTTTTTTAATTGTTTTTATATGTCTTTTTAATTGTATTGCTTTTATATTCTGTTTTGATGCCTTTTTATGCTCTATGTAAACACTTTGAATTGCCTTGTTGTTGAAATGTGCTATACAAATGAACTTGCCTTGCCTTTTGTGAGTTTTCGAGCAACTCAAGTTCCTCAAAAATACAATGGCGTACTAGAATAATAACAATCTCCTAAAAAACAATAGGTACCCTGCACTTTCAGGGCCCAACAGTCCCCGGTACTTTGATACTCAGGCCCTAAATATCATAGAGTAAAAAAAGGCTGATACCAAATTGGCCTATCTACAAAAAGCAGACCATCTAACGGTGCTCTGAAAATTGATTCCTGATGAAATTACAAAAAATAGGTTATTTGTCTGTTGTTTGTTATTGTGTTACCTTGTTTTTTTGCATTTGTACCAAGGAACACACTTTGAGTGATTGAAATAATGTGATAAATGACACACAAGTTCAATAATGTGATAAATCACACGCACAAGTCCAGAAATGAATAGCAGTTAAGATTTAATGTGCTCGCATGAGGCGTGCTCTCACCAAAAATGTTTACACAAAATAAAAGCATTTTCCTTTTCATTCTAATTGTCACTCTCAGTCCCTTCTTTTATCTGTATTTTCCTTCTCGTTCCCTCTTTATTCCAGGGAGCCTCACTGGAAACAAATTACAGGAAAATGACAAGCGACAACAATAACTCAATGACAGATTTCAAGAGAGGCAATATGGCAAGATTGTTTTTGAATAGAGGATGTGTGTGTGTGGGGATGAAAAATGAACTGGGGACATAATATGCACCTTCTGAAAACAAAATAATTTATATTTTGCTGATGACCTGTAGCTGGTTGCCATCAGTAGCCAAATGTCGAGAGAACATTTCATTTTTACAGCCGCAATTTCAAGTCAAGTGAGGATGTTGGTGTAATTGTAACCTCCACCGGAGCACTTCTGAAGTTAATACAAGCTGGTAAATGTGTAATGCAAGTGGAGTTTAATGTTGTTCCATCCATTACGTATACTGCGCATAATGCTTCGATAAGCATTGCACAAGATGCAGTATTATCTGCGGCATCAAACATCAATCAATGTCCTCATCCCTCTCACTTCACCCATGACACAACCCCCAACACTGGAACCTGAGTAGATAGCAGTGAAAACATGGTCCATTCAGCAATTATTCACAGAGTCTTGGACTAATGGTGCTCTGAATGCACAGACACAGCAAATGTAGGGAGTTAGTGGACCAGCAGTAATGGCCCCATACAGAGCATGTGTTTTTCTATGTGTACATGTGTGAGTGTGTGTGTGTGTGTGTGTGTGTGTGTGTGAGTGTGTGTGTGTGTGTGTGTTGGTGAGGATGGGGGGGGGGGGGGGGGGGGGGGGGGGGAGAGCATCATCTCTAACTGATTCACGACAAGCACAAACACATCTAATTATGAATCCAGATTACAACAGTAGAGACCAACTCCCTCACCGTCTTTCTCCCCCCTCTTCCCCCCATCTCTCTTTCTCCCTCTTGTCCTCCTCCCACCCGGGCCGGGCTCCATATCAGGCAGATGAAAACATAACCTGTCACATTCCATCCCATTAAACCGGCTACGAACCATGTGGTCTGCTCACATGGAGGAGCGAGGAGAGAGAGGGAGGGAGATAGACAGAGAAAGCAGTGCATCTGGGTTCACTCAGAACTGATGAATTATTCACAATCTTTATGCTAATGTCATTTTAATGTTAGAAATACTGACAGATATGCAAAGAGAAACATACTGTATGAGGTGGTATACTCACTATACGCTTACTCTACATAGACATACAATTGCATTAAAAACATTAATACTTCTAACATATCCATACTGCACATACTGTACACAAATATAAAATGTGTAATTATCCTTTGCAATACCTAATGCATTAGAGCACTCTCACTGAGCCCCCAAATCTGTGCATTAGTTTCTTTTTTTTTTTTTTTTTCAGTGTGAGTCCATCAGATGCCATTTGATGTCAGGCAGAGCAAGGTAATGACAGTGCACTCACTTGCACAGTCATTAGCCCCGCTTAATGCTGGGAATTAACACAAATTAAGTGAAGTTAAGTACATGCATTAGAGAAGCTTGTTTGGGGAGAGCTTTTCACTTTTGCTGCCTAGAACTGGATGTTGCCTAACATGTTCAGCAAAGGCTACACAGACAAGAAACACAAATACACAGATCCGTCTTCCACTGATAAATTATTACCTGCAGGGCTAAAGGTGAATTCATTGATGGCTGGTTAGCAGTGTCATACAGGGAGAGCTAATGGAGCTCTAAGGACACCTAGTGGTCACACTGACATCACTGATGCATAAACTCCGCAGCTGAGGTTCGTGGAAGGAACATTAAAGGAAATGTTGCTTCTTTTAGCTTCAATATTACAACTCGTAAACAAATTCAAAGTGGTGTCCTTTGATGAAATGCTGATTTCTTTGCTTTTGGTGTTGTTTCATTTACAATTTAGGACATAGAGAATATTACCTAAGACTGGGTCCCAGCTGAATTATGTGTGTCTTCTAGGCACACAAAAAAGTACAGGTTTCAGGAAAAGTAAGACAGTAATTTAACTTTACAAAAGGTTGTTCAGATTGGTAAGAGCGGTCTGCACAGTGACAGTGAGAACAGCTTTCTTTCTCTGCATTGTGATATTCATGCCTCAGTTGATGAATGAGAATGAATGTCATATTATCTAAATATTTTCACCATACATTTATTAGAGGTCCCAGAATGAAAAGGTTTTTGATCACATAGTACACGTCATATCTTCCACATTTACTGTGAGGATCATACTGGTGTTTCTACAGGACTACTAGACTAAACTGAGAGGATGTCAGGGAGGATTATAATCTCATGTGCAGCAGAACTAACATCATAAATGTCGAGTGGAGTGGGTGACTGGTTCATTTCCAGTTACAACACATGAGATTTGCCTATTAGAGGCGAAACCGCGGTGGGCTTTTCGAAAAGAGGCTAACATGATGAAACTGACAATCTCTGAAATCCATTTGGACCTCATTCAAGATTACATCTTTATCTGAGTGATTGCAGATTATTGTCCGCAGAGAGGTGTGCTAAAGCTGGATTATCCACTTGTTGGGGATGCATTTGACCCGATGGATGCAACATGCCAGCCTCACACGCCCTTACATCTGTGGGTGTTTTTTCACTTGTTTGGGGCCAAGGATGGGATAGCACTAGAAATGACACCAAAACCTCTCATCCTCAGATTACCATGGTTAGTGATCCACATATGTGGGTAGAAAATAAAATCACAGTCATTATAAATGCATTTGAAAGGGATGCACTACATGCACCCTTTAAGAGGCCTAATTTTCTACATATATATATTTATATAAATATTTCAAAGAGCAGCAAGGGTTAATTTATTAACATGTGAATCCGTCAGTTTTAAAAACTTTAGAAAGTTATTTATTGTTGTGTTAAAAAAGAAAAGGCACTTGAATTGCCCTAAACTCAGAGAGGTATTTAGATGCTCATATTCATCAAGGAAAACTTAAAAACACCATGTATATATATATATATATATATATATATATATATATATATATATATATATATATATATATATATATATATATATATATATAAATGTCCTGCATTCCATGGCAGGACAAAAAACATACTATGGTATTTTACCACATCACAATCAAGTCTGTCTCATGTTCACCTTTGGATTGTGTACTGACACGGAGTATCTTCTGGCAGCTACATGGGTGGATGTTTACCATCATTTGGGAATCTAAAATACAACAATGTAGAATTTTAGACTTTTTATTTTTTCTTAGACAGGTCTGACACATTTTAAGGAAACACAATCATATCTCTAGAAATTGTGGCTTTACCAACCTGCTGTCTTGCTCCTGGTTGGGATATGTGATGATGACTCTGTTCCCATCCAGAAGGAGACCAGCGGTTGGCAGGTTGCTTCCTGTTCTTCGGATATGTCTGAAAGTGATGTCACTTTGGCCGGTTCGAGCAGCATTACTGTGCTTGTGCTTCTTGTCTGAGATTGGGAATAAACATAGGAGTGAGGGTTGGATAACTGGAACCAGGAGTGCCAATTATTAGGTACACTGTAATACTGAAAAGTCAGTCCTTTTTACTGTGCTAGAACTTGAAGAAACACAACCCTCCATTTAATCTATACATACCAATCTCAAGGCTAATGTTTTGCATAATTATAGTCATCAAGAAACTCATAATTTGCAAGAGGAGAGATGTCACACTCACACTTGTATGTGTAATGAGGTTGGGCCTCGTCCATGTTACTTGGAAGGATATCGTGGCCATGCATAAAGTTCTGCAGTCCTCCACTCATACTCATTCCTCTTAGAGGGGTGTTACGAGGCATGAGGGGTAGAAGTCCAGGTAGGTTTATTTCAGTAGCAGGAAGAGACGCTCCAGGGGATTGGGGCCATGGCTTTAAAGAAATATTAAATAAGGACCATAAGGGAGACAAATAATACTCCAGAATACATAATCAAATATTCAGATTATGTGTAAAATCGATCTTTTAAGTGCCCTAGGGGCCACATCAGTGTCTTTGCCCTTTCTAACATGTAACCCTGTTTCTCTTTTCTCCATCCTCCTATGTCTACTACTGTCACTACAGTGTGCCCCTTCCACCCACACACTTGGCAGGGGATTTGTGATTAGATTGCTTGTCGTTCCACATATATAAGCATCTTATAGGGGAATAGTAATTACTACTCATCAACAACAATGTTCAAATTCAAACAAAATCAGATGCAGGAATAAACTGAGAGTGACAACTGAGATGGCAGTTATGAGTCAATAGGGGGTCTGTGTTTGTGTTTTTTAATGAGAAAACCCAGGATCCCTGCTCTGTCATTTCCACATCTACGATTAACAAGCAGAGGGGGTCGTGTTGACCTGGCTAATAGGGGGTAAATCCACTGGTGCATTATCGGCCGGGCACATTTCATCTAATCAGCAGGATGATGCCAGCAGGCTTAGGCTGCTTTTAATTCAGAGCTGCAGGAGAATTACTGCCCTGGTCTCTCATTACATGAACATCAAATCAGTCAGACTAAAAGAGTTTGATCCATGCTTTTCCCTTTTTTGGATTGCTGCTGTTGGTTGTTGTTATTGTTGCTTCTTTTAGTTGGACTAAATCTTACACGATATGGCCCATTATGAGGTTTTACACAAAGAGGGTCTTTCTTTATTTGTAATTCAGTCATATTCACTGTAAAATACAAGGAGGGAAGTAGAGCAGGAAAGTGTGGAGATGAAAGATTCCTTTCCTGCAAACTCACACTCCCTAACCATACACTTCTGTTTGATATGAAATGTGTATATGCATATATGTGTGTGTATGTATGTATCTGTGTGAGTATTTCCAAGTCAGTATGCATGTATATGTGGAGTTCTCACTGATGCATCTGCACTGAGGAGTTCAGCTCTGGTCCTTTCCTCCAGTGTGACCATCACTCCATCCAGGACCTGCAACCGTGACAGACGAAGCACGACTGCTGGCCTGTGGAGAGAATTGCGCGCCACCTGAAAGAGAAAAAATGCACCTGTTTTATGAAATAACCAGTAATACATTACTCTGACCCTAACTAACATTCGGCATTTTAATATTGGAACCTACTGAAGCCTGCCCTGAGACATCTGGGATAAATATGATGCTATGTGGGTCCCAACATAGTAATCATGTTCCTAACAGCTATTCCAGTGACCCAGCTGACAGCAGCAGATAGTTCCCTGCCCAGCTGAGGGCACCCTCTGGTACCCTCTGGGCAGGGTACAAATCCAGCCTGTCCAGCGACAGAACTGTTTGTTCCTCCAGGATACTGCTGCTGTGACTAAGTTGTGAGTGCGTGCCAGTGGATGTCCAGTGGAGAAGAGGAGACAGACTTTGGCGAGGGAACATGGGTGAAGTAGAGATCTCATGCGGGCAACAGCAGGAGTATTGTCTCGAGGGTGGCTGTTGGCCTCTACCCCCTGGCAGGATTAACCCCCCCTTATGGGAGGAGAAGGGGGATGGGGTCGAGCAGTAAAGAGGCCACCACAGCTGAGCATGGCCCTGTGGACGATGAGGAGGCCCTGGGCTGCAGGCTCTGCTCAGGCCTGATCCATGAGCTCCAGATGGGTGATGTAACTGGTCCAATAGCGGCCTGCCATTTGGTCAACAGATTTGTCTCTGATGCCGGCCAGTTTGAGGCAGAGCAGACGGCCCATCATGTAATCGCTTAATTTGGAACCACAGAGTTGCACTGGGTTAGTGTTATGGATTGTGTAAGTGAGAAACTGAGCCTATAAGCTTTTGATAATTTGTTTGAAAGTGAAAGAGTTCTAAGAGTCCTGTGACTGACAGCTACTGGATTCATGTCAACTGTGCAAAGCTTCCAATAGCAAAAGGACCACGGACACACACCTCATTCTGTTTAATGCACAAACAAACTGGGAATACTCACAGGATTGCCAACAACAGAGAGCTCGGTCAGCGAGGGAAGAACTTCTAGTTTGTCGAGCTCTGTGATGTCCTACAAGAAGTAGAGAAAAAAAGATTTTTTTCATTACATACCTCCTTTTTTACCTTTACTTTCCCACTGGTTGTAGCTGGCTATGTGTTGATAATGGAGACATATGCATCAGGGCGGAACCTTTCATAATTTTGGTGTAGGGAGGATAGAAGCAGCTGATGGGAGAGATTACATGTGTGAGCTCTCATTAATCTCATGAGAGAGTTTGGGCACGCAACAGGGCATGGGGGTGTTTTCTCTTATTCCCAGATTTATGGTTGGACTTGGCTGTGATTCAAAGACACCCCCACTGTGAAGACCGGTGTGCTGGGATGATTGCTGTATTTTAAGTCTTAATTGAATGCATGAAAACATTAAGGAAGTGAAGGAAAGAAGGAACTGACAACAAAAAAGCAAATCACTCACCCTGTGTGAGAAGGAGATGCAGACTGAGAAGCTGATTACACGTTGTCCTGATTGTTCCCCTCTTTCTTCATACACACCGCCCTGACCTTCAATCAAACTTGATTCTCCTTAATGCTACCCCTCGCATGCCACAGTGGGGTGGTAATGACTCATGATTACTATACTTCATGTCTTACTTTGCAAATGCAGGGGAAAGTAATACTGCTGCGCGCTGAATAAAATATATTCTTAAACATCTGACACATTTCTCATATGAACCAATCAGTAGAAGTTGGTCGTAAACCAAAGAACTACACAAAAGCTGACTGTGACCTTGGTCGTCATCTCAGGAAATTACTGTGCAGTGGCAATTTAATTGAAAGTCTGAATATGCAGTTTTAAATAAAAATATGAATATGCATAGAAGAAATCCAGCATGTGAGGAGGCCTGACAGTGTACCTGCAGCTTGTTCATGCTGAGGAAGAGCTTGCGGAGTTCCGTCAGAGGACCTAGATGGTTGAGCTCCCGGATCCGATTCTCTGCTAGGTGCAGTTCTAGCAGGACACTCTGGGCTATGAAAGAGTTCTCAGCCAGGGCTTTGATCCGGTTCCTGTCTAACACAAGCTCTCGGAGCTGGTGAAGACCCTCCAAGCCTTCCACCAGGCTGATCTCATTACCTAGAGGGAGAGCAAAACTTATCAAAACAATAGAAATTAATCTCAAACAATAATCTAATATTTTTATAGACAAAATAGAGTAAAAGAGAAGAAAAAAGAAGAAGAGTAAATTACACAAATTCCCCCAAAATTGAAGAATTTAATTAGTTTAAGGCAATACAAACATTTGCAGGGTGTTTGTTGTTTTCCACTGGTCTAAAAGGCACTGAAATTACAGAGACAATTTTGAAGGGTTTCTAAGCAAAAAGGAAGAGAGGACAACTGCTGTAAGGTCGCCTTTGTGGGACAAATCACCCTGACAAAGCAAAACTCAATCAAAAGCCATCAAAAGCTGTTGAAAAGAAAGTCAGTCATTCTTTTCTTCAACTCTCCCACCTGGCCTAAGGTCTATGGGAGGCTTTTGCTTGCAGTGCTTGCCTTTTCACAGGCTCTATACACAGTACTTTCAACAGGCTTTGTATGGGAGGGGTGGTACGTGAACCCTACATACCTTGAAGGAAGAGTGCTTTAAGATTGGTGAGCCTGCTGAGCTGCAGATTGGCCATATTGGAGATGCCATTGTAACTCAAATGCAACACCTCCAAGCTGCCCATCAGCGGCTCGAGGCTGCCAGTGGGCCCAGCTTCCCTTAAACACAGTCACAGAATGACAGTTTACAACCTCTGTGGTTAAATGAACATCTCATTCTCCCCCCCGCTGCCTCATTTAACTGGTCAGACCTCACAGGTGCAGACCGCCTCAAAGCAATCACAGTCAGGGCGAACAAAAGTGTGACAGTAAGAGCGCTGCTTATGTACTAGTTTCTACAAAAGGACAGTGTGATTATTCCATTATTTACATGATATACCTGCAATATAGAAACTTCAAAAATATAAATTGATGTTTCAATATTTAGTTTATTTAAGGGATAATATGGTATATATAAAACAATGTTTTCACCTAGATTTCATTTGGATTTATGGGCAACAGCTCTCACTAAAATGTGGTTTAAGAAGGTTCATGAGAAGGTTCATACATTAGCTGGTCAGTGCTGCCCCCTAATGGCCACAGTCTACAATCGTAAGTTGAGGTAACTGTAAAATGTAAAAGGAAACACGTACATCTCAGTTTTATGTAATAACCCTTTTTGACCCTTTACTGAAATACAAACTATAATATTACCTGTTGCCTTTAGATGGGCTTTGTTGGCCGTAACCACTGGAGTGGACTTTGCTGTATAGCATCTGTCTGTTTGTCAGATGAGTCTTCTGCCTGGGCAGGATGGACTCAATGTGGTTGTAGTTTAAACACAGAGCCTGCAAATAAGACAACAGATATAATTTAGTTGTCCAAGGCTCAAGTGTTTGTCATTCTCATTTTTGAAATTTAGTGTAATTTGTACTTTGATGTTGGGCAGGTAGATGAGGCCCGAGAAAGAGGTGAGGTTGTTGTGGTCTAAGTTGACACTGCGCAGGCTACAGAACAGGTCAGCTGGGGATAGATCAACCATCCTGTGGGAATGAAAAGCGCTTTTTCTTAGCTTTGTCTTTTAACACCTCACTTTTTAGTATTGTAAATTTCAGATCCAGTTTATCACCTTATGGAGCAGGACTGCAGGGTGAGGTAAGTGATGTCTATATAGTTCGAGTGGCCCAGCTTCTCTGCTACCATGTCAGTGGTTAGGCGTCCTCCAAACATGTCCTTCGCACTTTCACACTCAGTCACTTCCTAGAGAAAACAACAGCAAATAAAACACACTGAATATAATTATGTTATCACCACTACATTTTTTTTACAGGTTTCATCAGTTGCAGTTATTGTCACATACCACTGCAACCCCATCCAGTGCTTTTAAGGAGGGCAGGTGGAACACCACATATATCCGGTAGTTTTCTAGTTTCTCCACTAAAGGATTCCCATAAAGATCCAAAATGATGAGATTTGTCAATCCCTGAAAAGAAGGGATTACATGTAAACCAAAAGAAGAAAGAACTAGAGTATATGAGCTCAGGCAATACAACAAAAATAGAGGCAATACAAGTATTTTTCTAAAAAGTCATGAGATGTAACATTTTCTTATTTTTACAGGTTATTAGATGCTCACCTTCAGATAGTAGATGTCTCGTGATGTAGAAATCTGGTTGTTGCCGATGTAGAGCTCAAGAAGGGAGCGAACTCTCTGGATACCATGCAGGGAAGTGATACAGTTATTCTCCACAGACAGAAAGGACATGTTGGGTAGCTGGTCGAGGACTGAGGCGTCCAGACTAGAGAGTTGATTTCCATCCAGACTCAGTTTATTTAGACAGTGTAGGTTTGAGAGGCCTAGAAAAGACAGATAGAAGAGACACACAGTAATAAAGATGGCTACTGTGCTTTTAGGTCTGGGTTTCAGACATTAGTAAAAAAATTGTAAATATCTTAATGCTGTGATTTTCCAACTTCATTGTCAAGTTGATATTGTGACTGACCACTGAGTGTGCTGATGCTGTTGTTGTTGAGGAGGAGCTCCTCCAGCTTCACGCAGCTGTCCAGCCCCTCCACTTTAGAGATGTCATTATTGTTAAAGGAAGCCCAACGCAGGTTGACCAGTTTATTCAGATTGATCAGCTTAGAAATCCTCTGGCTGTCAAGGTTCAGGGTGGTGATCTGGTCAAAATTCAGGGCCACAGGCACATCAGAAATGTATAGAATATTGAAGATGTTAATCATGTGATCATTTTAATTCATAATTGTCATGTTATCAATATCATGCACCCCCTGGAGGCAGCAATCTTCTGAAACATTAAAAATGCATTTGTGTAATCACTCCCTCATGAGGAAACCTACATGCCCTTAGCTCACCTTTGCGGTCCAGTCTGGCTCCAGGTCTCGGCTGAGGCTCCAGGGTGCTGGACTGAGTAGACACAGGAGGTGGGCTGTTGACAGCAGACTGAGACTGCGAGGACGTTCACTGTTGGTACGTGAGTGAGCCAGAAGAGATGTCTGCGAGCAGAGTGTCAACAGGTCTGATTGAATTACAGCACATTCTGAAATATCAATGTTCACATACTGTAACCTTCTCTGGAGCATGTAACTACTTCACTAACGGTTTACACTTTGCATAGAAAAGCCCAAAGAAAATAGAAACTATACATTAAATATCTGTATGTAAACATTAACATCTGCAAAATCTTCACCTGGTTAATCTTGGACCCAGCAGCCATCTGAACAGCATCAGCAGCCTCTTCCTCTGCTACCAGCACATCATCCAGGTGTGTGAGAGTCCTGAGACGGCCCAGTACGGTCATTCTGACTGCCTCTGACTGAAAAGGAGCAAAAAAGCTTCAGTGTACATCCAACATGTGCCTTGCATACCATCCATAATTACAAGCCACTTACAGCATAATGCAGCACATACTGTATGTATATGCTGAATATGCAATTAGTATTATTATTTTTGAGCTTCAACCTGTTTGTATTTAGATTTAATTCCATTTTTGATCACAGAACGCACCCTGTTCCAGGGGTTGTATCGGGTGTCTAGTTTCAGCAGGGCAGGTGTGTGTTTTCTCAGCACAGCCGTATCCTCTCTGGCGTTGGTCAACTTGTTCCAGCGCACGTCAAGCTGTTTGAGCTGCCCCAACCCTCTCAGCCCCTCTAGGGTCACTAGGCGGTTATAGCTAGCATCCAAAAACTCAAGGTTGGGCTGCAATTTAGGTAAGAGAAAGAATGAATGTTTCCACTTAATATTATGGTCCAAAACCATAAATAGTACATGCAAATAAAAATGCTGCTTCCTTGTGACTTTAAACACACTCCTTAGTTTAATTTTCTATTGTCACTCTTACCATGTGAGAAATGTCATCCAGGCGTGTGAACTCATTGAAGCTGATGGTAAGATGCCGCAGAGCTGTGAGGCGGGAAATCTCCTTTATCTTGCTCAGACTGTTGCCGTGGAGGTTCAGCACCTGGAGATTCAACACATTGATGACAACTCATTATGAGTGTATGAATTGGCTTCAATATCAAACTGTCATTTGAAAAGCCAGAATACTTACAGTGATCTGACTGAGGACATTGGCTCTGGCCACATTAAGGAGAATTTTCTCATCCAAGCTCAACAACCTGGGCTGTGGTTTCAGCATAGGGTCCATGTTGAGGACTTCCTTGTCCAGGATGATATCATTGGAAGGAGTACCATGTCTGTCTGTGTTACGGCCCAACAATGCAGGATGTTCTCGGTCCTAATAACAGCATGACAAAAGGCTTAAACGATGAGTATTCCTAGATAGGTTCATAATTATCAACTTGTGGTGAGTGTTGTGGTGAAATCAATTATAAAATGAATGTGCAACCAGTGAAGAGATATAAAAATCAGAATTATGTGTTATCATCTGTTAGGTAGGAACACTTAGGATTTAAAAATTGGCTTCAATTTTTCAAAAGTGCAGTAGAATAATAATACATCCAGTGCTTCCACTATACGGTTGTGCATAAAGTTATCTGTAAATTGTATATTATATAGAGATGCTATCTCTACAGGATGTAACTATGAGGAAGTACACACAGAAAGAATATAATTAGTCCAGTTATAGATGACCCATGTAACATGTCATGTTATCAAACAGTAAAGAAACCAATTGTTTACCCCAGTGATGTATTCAAAATATATGATGTACTCAGGCAAGACAAGCTCATGGTCAAACACAAACCACTGTCTTCGTCGGGGACTGCACTCAGAACCAGTGTGTGTTTTGGAGGAGCGGGGTCTCTCTGAATGAAAAAAACAATAAACACAGATTACGACACAGTAGTGAGTGAAAAATCTTTGTTTTCGTGCCTTCTGATATACCTTCACTCATTGCAGTTCTATGCTTAGTGTCCACATTGCGATACACAGAGAAAGCTCTGGGATAGCTGCTTCTATCCACCGGTTCTCCCTCTCGGATTGGCACGCTGTGACCCACAAACACTTTGCAGACAATAATCTGCCCTATGGACAAAAAATGTAGCATTTTAGCTTTTAAGAAAAAAGTCTCAGCTAAGAGGAATTCAACGATATGATACTAGGAGCAAAATTAACCCACCATGTCTGAAGGGGATTGCGTCTGTACTGTTCTTGGACAACCCTTGGTGGGTCTGGCTGAGTGTATACTCAATCCTGGGCTGTTCGGTCACAATCAGGCTATTGGATAAAGGTATAGCACCTTCTCTTCCCAAGGCCTAATTCAAAGTCAATATGGTAAAAATCAGCAAGATTTGGATTTCACGGAAAATAAGATAGATATTGTTTAAGTACTCGTGTAATTATTTCTGCACATAACAGAGAGGGATTGAAGGTGATGTGTAAAAATTCACAATTACAGTAATATACACACCTTTAATTGTTCTGGTGTTTTGAAGCCTTCCTCTAGAATGGACAAAATGTTGTCCTTCTCACTGCTTTTTTCAGGGTCAGCAATGTGGAACAAGTGCTCCAGCCGCCGTCTGTAATTCCTGCTTGAAAAGTTTATATTAGATTCAAACTAATAATATATGGTCCTGTAACTGTTACAATGATGACAAAAGTCATGTAAAGTTATTGGTAAAACCTCAAATATCATTGCTTTTCATTATAGCCCAGTTTGACTTACTGTGAAAAGGTAATAGACTCTTCACTGGCTAGCAAGGTATGAAGTCTGTCCTCAAAGCGAAGCCTCAAAGCACTGTTGTGGATGCGGATAACTCTATTGATCCTAATGCCAGTGATGCTGTGAATCTTGTAGTCCAAATGAGAGAAGCGGGAAAGCAAGAGGTCGCAACAGGAAGTAAACCTGTTGAACATATAACACAGAACATTGGGGCGGTCAGTGAAGTCTGCTTTAGATTTCCCCTTTACAACCATTAGTTACATGAGGATTGTAGTTACTGTACAATTAATAAAACCACATAAGTACCATGGGTCTGTGGAGCAGCCTTCTTCCAAACGAATATTTCCAACACTTTCTAGCTCCATCAACAGAAACTGGACAGTATACTCCATCCTGTTTGTGGCTCGGGCCAAATCCCGCTCATACCAGACTTCAATTCTGCATGTAGAAAAAGAAATATTACTTTTATGCTTGTAAGAAAAATGTAATGTATTGTAGGAGGATAAATTCTATAAAGCATCTTTAAATTCTCTCTGTATCTGATCTAAATATGCAAACTAACTCATCCAGTCTCCTGGTCCATAGCATCAGCCTCTCCTTCAGTAATTCTATCTTTCGGAGTATTTTGTGCTCCATGGTGGGATCACAACTGATGTCAGTTGTTGGGTCACTTCTGTCGGTTAAACCTTCCACCGGGTGGGGAGGTCCATCTTCAAATGTGCAGGCAGACTTCTTGCAACCAGCCGGCCTCTTGTACAGCTCACGTTCAAGCTAAGAATGCATTCAAATAAAAACAACTCTCTTAACACAAGAACAGCAATCTGCAGCTGAAGATCAGAGCTAAATAACTTACTTACCCTATTCTCTTATTACAGCAGCTAAAATAATTTCTAAAATGTTTCTAGAATTGTACGTACATTTTTGAGGGTGTGATTGAGTGTCCTGATGCATTCTTCAGGTAACTGCAACAGAGTTTTCTTCTTCTCTGTAAGACTGAACCGGGTCTCTGCCAGATTCCTCTGAGCAGTGCGTACACGCATGTTGTAATACATCATCTTCTTCATTACAGTGGACTAAAAGAAAAAAGAGAAGACTTTATGAGCGCTAAAAGATTCAACAAGATGCATAGATACAACAGATAAAAAACCCACAGAGCTTCATTTTAAAATGTGTATTTGTGATGCATAAGACAGAGTAAATTAACCCAAAAGAGAATGAGAGGAGCTCAGTTTAACGCAGGGTATCAACTAGTCTTCTCAATACCTCGGCTGCGTCCTTGACTTGCTTGCTCGAGACTTCGTAGGTGTCAAGACGCTGGAGGCCCGGCATGTGGTAAAGAACGTGTGTGGCATAGTTGCACAGCAGACACACTGGGTTTGGGGTTGACGTGGGGTCCTTCAGTGCCAGTTCTCTCAGATGGGGCAAACGGGCAAGCTGGGTCAGCTCCTGTTACAATAACAACAGAACACACAGGCTTGTTAGTCAGTAGGGTTTCTGTCAGTCCTGAGTCTGAGGTTGTGCCCTTAAAAAACCCCACTGCTCCCCAAAAAAAAATTAAGCTTTTTGATTATTTTTGTTTCATTTTAAACCAGAAAACCAGAAAATGTAAAATTGGTTGTTAGAAGCCAGATGATTTGGCACTACTGGAGAGATATGACATTTATTTTACAATGTGCCAAATGCATCCTTCAGTTAGATTATCAGTAATCAAAGAGATGGGTAGTACAATAGACAACATTTACACCAATCAGATGTATTGTGGCAACTTCTAAATGTAAAATGTAATCGGTAAAGTATTACAAGGAACTGTCGATAGCTCCTTTCCTGTTGACTGCACAGTGAAAGAAACTGTAAATATTAAACAGATGCCATAATAAGTCAGACACTTCTTTTGGAACTTCCGTTTTTTTTTCTACCATTTCCACGGTGCAGCAGCTAAAAAGAAATGTCACATTGTAATGACAAAGGGACTTTGACGAATTGAAAAACACTCATGTTTGATTTCACATTTGTTGCAATACCCCGGGCACTCAGTGCAATGAAAGATATTCCCACAATCCACCTTTTGTCCCATTCCAGCCTTTGCTTTAAAGAATGCAATTATTGTCCGAGGTCGAGGTGTTAACTTCAATCACAGCTAGAGACACAAAACTTTTTTGTTTCCTGCCAGAATGTCCTTGAACAAGACAATGACTTGACTTGGTGTAAATGCTCTGAGTGAGGAAGTGTGTCTGCTGCAGTATATGTCTAAAATGTATAACTGAATAAGAAGAACTCAATCCACATATAAAAAAAATTATTCATTTGTTTAAATAGATGCAGTTATGAATGCATATCATTGAATCTAGAATAGCAAATAATGAAATTATTCTTCTCAATACCTCAATGAAGGTCTTGTGCACCCAGTCAACTGTAGAAATTGAAAACCTGAACTGGCCAAGACCCTGACATTTCACAATAATTTTAAATGCCCTTTTTTCAGATCAAGGATTTTGTTAAGATTTTAAAAAATAAGTATGAAAACTTCTTTACAGAAGGAATTTGAAAGCATATTTCTGTTTTTAATCTCACCTTAAAGGAGCTGATCTTGTTCCCGGACAGATTAATAGTCTGAAGGCTGACATTAGGATCAAGGCGATGCCCTTAATAGAAGTAAAGAATTATTTAATCTTTTTCAAACAGCTCACTGAATCTCAATCAATCTTGGCAGAGAAAATACAGAGGATTGTAAAAACCTACCAATCTTTTCAATATTATTGTCAGCAAGGTTTAGTTCTTTGAGGTTTTGAAGTGTGTTCAAGCCCTTCAGAAAAAAAAAACACAAAACAGAGAACTGATCAAAAGTGGGAGCATGCTACTCTGACAAAACATTTACGGTCATATTAACTAATGTGATAAATTGTGTAAAAATTCAATTTTGGTGAGCTAAATAAAAAAAATCAGAAACTAAATTCCCAGAGTAACATAGATAGATAGATAGATAGATAGATAGATAGATAGATAGATAGATAGATAGATAGATAGATGTTCTCCAAACCTGTATCTGTGTTATGCAGTTATTGTTGAGCCACAGGACTTCTACGTTGATCTGCAATTCTAAATTATTTATTTCACAGATTTGATTATCGTATAGATAGAGTTTCTCTAGTTGAAGGCAATTCTGCAATCCGGATATTCCCTGCAATAGGAAGAAGATGGTGAAAATTACATATGTGCAGGACCTACAACATACACTCAAAATATTCTTTTCATTTGATTGCACAGAGGGGGAAATCATGATTACAGAACCCCTGCAATGAAACAATAAATTGTATTTATTTTCAATATAAACCTTGGGCTGTAGTAATTAAAAGAAGTAAGTATTATTGTTATGAGTAGGGTAACATTACTTGACATTTTACCAGCATGAAAAACTTACAGTCAGATGACACTGGACTACCCAGAGCTCTCGGAGCAGAGGACAGCACTCAAGACCCTCAATCTGTTTTATGTTCTGTCCTACTATGGTAAGTTGGCAGAGCCTTGGGAAGAAGGAGAGCCCAACCATGCGGGGAAATCCAGAGAAGAAGATCTCCAGGGAGCTGATATTACTCCCTTCTTGAGCTATTTTTTCATAGGAGACTCCATTGACCATGCACTGTTGAGAAAAATAATTGTTTTTAGCAAGGCCTCATCACTTGTGAGGAATAAACAGAATGCAGTAAAAACATAATGACAATGGAAAAACATTTTAACGTTTCAGCTCTTGTATTCAGTTGTTGGAAGTAGTTAGTAGTAGTTAACATTGGATATTAACCTAACTTAGATACCATTTATAATGTTATACTCACCAATTCTTTAACTACCTCCTCGTCACCGCGTTGTTTGTGTTTCTCACTCTGTATCATAACTTTCTGTACTGAAATTGAGTGCAGCTGAGCTAAAACTAACTAATTAGCTGTTAAAAAGCACATACTTGTATTGTATTTTATTGATAAGTCTATTGGGAAACTAAAAGAAAAGTCGTGACAGTTAGCTCGCAGAGAGGCACCGTACGTTACCTGTAACTGAAGTCAGTGAGCAAAACACAAATTAATGTCGCCACACATGAAAGCTAACTGTGGCTAACTGTTTAGCTCACGTCTCAAATGCCTATATTCACCTAAATTAATTACAAATTCAACCTTGCGTGGCGGAAAGAAAGCACTTATTTTCCGAGACGAATTACATAACACACAAACTCTCCGGCTCGTCTCAGTTCAGCGGTGTTTGGCATCATGTCGGTATCCAGGTAGGAAGTCTGGTTGCTAGGGAGCCATGTTGAAACTTATACCTGCCGCGTGAGGGCGCCACACTGCAAGATATTGTTTTATTTATTTATTTGTTTATTTATTTATTTTCTTATAACAAAACCATAAAAACACTTACATACAGTAATGTATTCTTTTTATAGACAAAAAAAACATTACACGTGAAATTCGCACAGTTTAATTTATCTTACAGACCCGCTAATTCCGCTGTCTTTATAAATTTCACTGACTTCTGCTTATAGAATCACTCCATACCAACCGTAATATTGCTGTCATTGACAAATACTTGACTTCATTTGAACGTCTTTCATATTTTTTTATACATATATAAATGTGTAAATAAAGTGCCAACCCTGAGCCTCTCGGACAACATGACGTCACCGCCGGAGCACTGAACTAAAAACAAATCCACCTCACTCCTCTCCTCTCCTCTCCTCTCGCTCACCCCCCGACCGACCGACCGAACCGCACCGTCTACAAACACCCAGCTGACAGACGCCAGCCAGCCAGGAGCCGCATTGTTGTGTGTGTTTATGCGTGTGTGTGTGTGTTTGTCTCCGTCACCCATCCTAGCGCAAAGGGTCGCCACCGCTCATCTAGTTTACCGCAACAGCCCCTGTAAACGGCAGAGAGAGAGAGAGGGGAAGGAGCCCAGTAGCTAGTAGGCTATCTTCTGTCCCGACAACAGGAAAAAAAAAGCATGTCTGCTCAGCCCGGTGAGGAGCTAGGCTCAGAGGGGAAGTGGTTTGGGGACGACTATGAGAGGAACGGTCTGCTGGGAAACACACCGACCCGGTTCGACGAGCTACGGGAAGATTTTAAGCCGAGAGGCGGCGAGGAGGCGAGCGACCTGGATCAACAATTTCATCCTTTCCAGGACGACGGGAAAAGGCCTCCCGTTGCTATGGAAACTGCATCTACAGGTAAAGCGGGCACTTATCGCGGTTAAGTCTCAATATTTATAGATGTTGTCGTATTTCAGCCACATTAGGTTTCACTTGACCGCCTATCAAACAATCCCACATCGTAATTCAGGTGCAAATACAGCTAGACAGAAGCAGCCATTTGTGACAGATTTAGACGGTCTGTCTGCCAACTTCAGTTAAAAACTTCTGCGTTTGAAAAAACACAGAAACAAAGAGAAGCGACTAACTTCCAAAGAATTAAAGTAAATCAGCTGTCACAACAGTTATACGTCTTAGTCAGACTTGGTTGCAACACCAGCCTTTGATAATAACGAGACATCAAATATGGCCCACTGTTTTTCCCCCCACTGGTCTACATAACTAATTTTATTGATGAGATCTGAGTCTGTCGAAAGGGTTCAGATGGGATGCAGCGTGCATTAACAAATAGCCTGTTGAACTCTGGTATAACTGATGTACCAGCTCTCACATGAAGGCCTATAGATATAAATAAATACCTGCATTCTTGATATAGTGAGAGTAGAGAGAGAATAAGTAGATTAAAGGCATAAATCCCCCAGATTTCATAGCCAGTGAATGGATAGAAAATAACTTAATCCTACAGTTTATCAATAGACCAAAATATGTTGTTATTATCCTACATTCCTGTTTTGGTGTCAATGATATTGTTACATTATTTGTTGAGGAAATGATGAATAATGTGATATTAAAATATATGATGTTTATTAAGACCAGGTCTTGTAGAGGCAGCATGAGGGTCTGTGTCTCTGCTGGGAGGATATTGTAGTTTTAGGGTGAAGATAACAGCAAGGTCACAGCAGTAGCAAAAGAGCATACGGTTGCATACCATAATTGAAACTTTCTCTCACTATAATTGGACAATGGAAGCTGTGTTTTTGTTGGAACATCATGCAGACCTCAGTTCTAAGTCCGTCACTCTCCTCAGCGCAGCCTGGCTCATACGCTGCTATTTTTAATCCTGAAGAAACAGGGCTCACTATTCGCCTGGCGAGCAAAACTAGAGCCCTGCACTTTCATTCACGAATTCACTGAAAGATTCATGAGATGATGATGTTTTAAAAAAAAAAAAAAAAGAAAAAGAAAAAGCTGCCTAGTTTCCTCTCTCTGCTCATGCCTTTTTAATTTCATTAGCTGCTGCTGGGCCCAAACAAGAAACATTATTATTATTTTTTATATATCCATGAAGCACAATAGCATTATTAAATGCATAAATCAGACTTTAATCCTTTTTAGGCATAGAATTTGGCAAAAAATTAGAAATTTAACATCCAAAGCCAGTTTACTAGTAAAGCTAAAAATGATCCTCTTGAAGCAGACTGAGCGTAAAATGTGTGTGAAATGATGAACTGGCTAGTCCGTGTTTGGCCTACACTTTCTAGAAGAAGTCAACAAAGTACATGCCCTACTTTTATAACAGTGAGCCAGACAAGACCAAACTTTTGTAGGTGCACACACACACACACACACACACACGCACAGAGAGACTGTGTTTTGATTCCTAAACGAGGGCTGTCTCTTTTGCTGCGACTCCCGCTGAGCTTCGTCCATACGAGTGAAGTAATCTACTCTGTCACTTAGGTTCTTGGTAGGAACAGTGCAGATCTCATCACATCTTAGCAGGGCAGGGTGGATATTTTCCTCTTGACCAGACATGTTATAGTCTCTTCTGATCTTTGTCAAAGGCATTAACTCCCAACAACACCCCCCCCCCCCCCCCCCCCCCCCCCCCCCCCCCCACACACACACACACACACACACACACATCACATACACTTTCCTCCCCTACTTTACTGGTAGATAAGCACAAAATAATACCTCAAGTGTCTGAAGTTTGGCCTTTGAGCAGAAACCGTATCCCTTCAAGATGTCTAGAATTGCCTCTCTCAGTAATCGATCCTTGCCTGTCCTAAATCTTGTTCACAACACTTATCTGGCCACAGGACCCTGATAATGCTGATTTCAGCTGTATTAAATTACCACAGGGCAGAACCTTAGCCTCAGATCACAGACAGTACAGTATATCCTGTTTTATCTTCACAAGTTTCACGCCCTGTGAAGTCTTCAAGAGGCGTCGTGACGAGGTCTAAATGTGTTGTAAAAACCCCACAGTCAAGTTTGTTATTAGCAGATGGTGAGTCTAATAGCTCTCCGCTGCTCTCTGGCATAGAAGAAGTGTATATTTATGCACTGTCACTTATAAACAAACATAACGAAATCCTTCTTTTTTCCCAATAAGCTCTTTCTCACCCCTTACAGTGCATCATAATGGTCACTTTATCATTTCTTAACAAAGTGCATCAGTCATGAGAAACATCTCCCATAATCCAGTGCCCGGAAGGTGGATTAAACTCTCCGTCTCAGCATATCATCGGTGACAAGGATGAGGCAGCATATGTCTGGCTGGGTCTCTTCCATATCTTTTAGATAGAGAAAGCACTTAGTGGACTCGGCTGGACTGCATTTGTGCCTTTAGCTGGTGAGAGCTCTGCTCCTGTTCCCGGGGGGGGGCAAGCAGTGCGAGGTCTTTTCAGACTGGATGATAAAGATGCAAGATAATACAGGGGAGGAGGAAAGGGAGGAGGAGGAGGCAGGGGGGGGAGCAGCTTAATGGCAAGAGAGGCGAGCCTGTGATGAGAAGGCTGATATTTCAAATGCCCAGACCAGATAATACAAAGAACTGCCCTTTCCTTCACAGACACTCTCAGTTCAGTGTCTTCCTCTCAGAAAGGCTTTTAGATGTCTGAGGTCAGCAGAGAAGCTGCCGGTGTCCGAAAACCTTCTTCATCTATTAGCACTTGTGGTTAAAAATATGTTGTCTTGCACCTTACATAATTAAACAAGGCTTAAAGTGTGTGCAATTCATGCTTTTGTGTCTGCTCTCCAGGATGATTTTGGCCCACATCCTATGTGTTACCTGCCGGGTTTATAATCTCATTCATTTTCATCTGTGTCCAGGACCAATTAGCTAATGCTGAGGGATAAAAGGACAGATAAAAACATAACAGGCCGACTCCAAAAAGCTTCACTGCAGGGGGACAACAACAAAGCATTACTGCTATCATTATATCAATAAATTATAATTTTTGATCCCATGTGTTTACCCTGAATCGAATTAAAAGCCAGTATGTGAAATATGATGCTGTGTTTGCAATTATTCTGTCTCAGTCCGGCTCTTTAGCCTGTGGGCAGAGTAATCCCTGAGCAGAGTATTGCAAAACTGCTCATGGGATTAGAGCTACTATCAGCAGAGGCACTTACAAACAGTATAGTCCATTTATATATATAATTTTTTGTTTGTAGGTTATTGTAGCCTATGCACGCCTGCTACCCTGCTTGCGTCTGTGTACTCTTGAGTGCCAAATTCTGTCTGTACAATGAAAGCGAAACACCAATCCAAAGTCGCAATGAATTGACAGCTTTGACCCAAAGCAGACAGCTTGCAGACACTCAGTCTGGATCCTCCCACATCCTTCCCATTCATCCACAAAGCTCTATCCAAGCAAGAAAAATACAATCAATACAGGGAAAGGCAGGTCCTACTGTAAGTACCACGGCTTCGGAATCTGAATGGGGGCAGATTAGCTCTTATTTAAACTGTCTCCAGATTGATTTATCTTTGTCAAAGGCCACTGGAACAACAACATTTCTCCTGTGTGGCCTTTGGTGATTTTTTTTTTTTTTTTAAGAATGGTGGACGTTTCTTACAGTAATTGTATGTCTCTTTTGTCTTGGATCAATGCAGCTCAGAGCAGTTGAATCCCTCAGCACAGCTGTTCTCTTATCGACCTCTGTTAGTAGTTCTGTTTGTACCTCAGCTCTCAGATGGCCTCCATTTCCTGCTACTTAACAGACGTTAAAGTGGGGTAGTTAGTCACTAGCATGCATGTGTTTGTCCAGCCAAGGATATTGTAATCAATACATTATGAACATAAACATCATAACCAAAGCTTAAAACCAGAGACCATTAAAACTGTGACAAGTAAGTCACATAATGACAATAGAATCACAGTATGAATCACATTTTGATTCAGTTCTTTTATTCCACATTAATAATAAAAAGATAATACTAAATGTAACATAAATTTCAATATCAATTAGATTTTTTTTTTCTTATGATCAACTGTAAAGTAACTGCATATATAGCAAATTTCTTATTAGGGTGCGACAACAGTGCGACATTGAGAAAATGATTACACTAACAATAACAAAGCTGCAGCATATTATTTAATGTCAAAGGCATAGATGGCTTTTGAAAAGGGAGCCCTGTAAGCGTCTCAATGGATTGGTTTCCACAAGGTCATGGAGTGAAACAGAACTCCTGAAAGACAACACCACAGTCGAGAAGGTCATGGATAGAGTCATCCAATCGTTACCGTGCAGCAGATTTACAGATGTTTAAAAGAATACTGCTGAAATACTGCAGGGATGAATGATGACGTGTGCTTGGACAATACAGACTGACAGATATTGTTCCTTTGAAAGTCACAGCAGCTTGTTGGAACCAGCGGCACCATCTCTTCTGTCTCTGCACTGGACTCGTGGCTTGCAAGAAGTGAGACAACATGACCTTCTCGAGTGTGAGAGACACTGATATTTCTCTCCGCAGTTCCTCAATTTTAAATCCCTTTTATGTTATCCAAATTAGTTGATTTACTTTATTACATTTTGAATAGCTTCAGCGAGTGTCTTGAAGGGGGGAAAACCCTACTGCGCACTGAGTCCCACATGCAGCTCAGCTAACCCTTCATTTCAAAGTGATAATATATTCATTTTGCAACTCGGGCGCTTTTGATATTGTCTGCGCTCACATGTTTTTGTCTGTAGCCTGATAATTAGGAGCCCATGCCTGGCATAGCACAGATTGTCAGGCTGCATTAGTTTCGGGGCTGCACCAGCTTTGCACAGAGGACAACAAAAGGACTGCCCCTTCACAGGACTTATTTATCTAACTGCACCATCCTTTCAGTGACATGATTACGTTGTGTGGCCACAGTTTGAGCCGAGAATTCCTCTGTTGTCACATCCAATCCCATCCGAGTGCAGTAAAGCATTTGTCTCCGCCTTGTGGGGTTTTTTTTCCCAGTGTCTGAGTGCTACGCCATATCAGCAGATTCAAAAATGCCCTCAATCTTAACACACCAAGTTTGTCAGAGCGGCTGCACTCGTGGCAATTAAAGATGAGCATCCAGCCTCTTAATTGATGCAGATGACTTACGCAACTGCTGGTGAGTTTACTCTGTGTTGTTACGTGGAAAACGGGTTGGATGGGGGAGAGGGGGTGTGTCGCCTACAGTAAGGACTCAACAGGATTACTGGCAGTTCACCTCTCTTCACAGCTAGTAGTGGCTCTGAGTGCTTCCCACATCTGCACAGTAGGTATTTGTACAGTGAATCAGTGAGTGTTAGATTATGATGGTGTTGCCAGGGTGATGACTGAAGGGATGTATACCATCGTAGTAGACTAAGAGGATTATACGTTGGTTTGCTTTAGTAGTTCACCAAGGGCATTTGTGTCACTGAAATGGTTTTGTCTCAACAGCTGTGCTCATCTATTTTACACACCGTTTGGATCCATAAGCAGTGCAGTTCTGTAAGACATTTGAGCATAAATACAAAATAACCTGAAGCACAGGAGCATCTGGGCTTTGCTTTTTCACCATGTCACGCCATCCCTCCGCCTTGTGTCCCAGCTTGGGTGTGTAGTGTTTATGCCATTGTACTGCAGTGTGATGTATTGTTATTGACTGTGTGCAACAGCATAAGCAGAGTGAGCAACAGCAGTAGGAAGGACAGCAGAGGGGAAGGGTGGTGGGGCTTTTCGGAGGAAGCAATGGGAGGGACGGGACGTCCTGACCTGTTGGGTCTTCTGTCAGTCAGTCTGCATCCTCCAGAGCTAACCCTAAGGCTGCTATTTTAAATCTTCCCCCCTATCCAGCCCAGCAGCTGGACTCAGCCTATTTAAAGCACTGCCACTGCCCTGGGAGAAGCAGGGCTGGAGAGCAGGAGGAGGAGCCCAGTTTGTGAAATTGTAAACTCAGACTTGTACACAACAGGAATATCAACATTGTGTGTTAACGTGTGGGTACTAAAGGCTTGTTTCTTTGTGTGTGAACATGTGTGGGAGTGTGTTTTTCTATGGAGTTAGACCGGAAGTCAGACATATTTGAATATTTGACTTGACCTTGACTTCTGATCCGATGATTTAAAATAACATTCCTATCAAGTCTGTCTCTTCCTGTTTTGCAACACATATGTAATACCAGCGTCCTTAATGCTTCCCTGCAGCATTGTAACAAATTATTCAGTGAGATGTTGAGTGATAGTTCACAGCAGAGCAAACACAAATTCACAGCTAACACCAACACTGGCTGTCCATTTCAGATTCTTAATGTAGCTGTAGTTGAATTAACACTGCGATTGTGGCTGTGATTATTATTATTTCAGGTTTGCATGTGTGTTGACAATGACGAGTGTGTGAAATATTCATTTTATACATTTATTATTGAACTGTTTTGTCAACCTAGCTTTAACCATTACATTTTTTGGAGAAGCTAGATACTAGCTACGAGCTTGACAGTATATTGTTAACATCTATGTGTGTGTGTGTGTGTGTGTTCATTTTTGTGACACTTGTGTAAGTTGTCAGGGGAGATGCAGGATTAGTGATTACAGAACAGAGATGTGACTATAGACAGCTCTTTGCCTGCGTGATTCAGAACAGACTCTGGTTGTGGCACTGTGTTTTTTTGGGGGGTCTGAACAATCTCCCTTTGTACCACACCGGGTACAAGTACCCTCTGTTACTGCTGCCTCACTGATCTGCACAGCCATGCACCCAGTGTGACTGTGCTGCTCTCACAGTGCCACAGTCCCTCTCCCTAGCAGTGCCACCAGCAGAAGCATAGCCTTGTTTAACTAGATGTTGTTATTAATCAAACAGCTCAGGCACAGGATGGTTTGATTTGAATGAGTGACACAGACGTTGGTGTCAGTCTGTTGTTCCAAGCAACCTTCCATTCAGAAAGTATAGCTGAACCAGTTCATTGTATGATATGATGATATGAGAGTGTCTATTGTCAGTGTTTCACTTCTTTCTTCTCTCTTCCTGTTGGTCTCTGTAGATGACTCCATGTCTGGCCTGTTTAGGAAGCCTATGAATGACGATGGTGATTTGTACACTTCCCTGCGGTCCAATCAGAGCTTCACATCAGACAGAGAAGCCTCCTACTTGTCGGACGACCTGAAGCCCTCCAAGCCCTCCTCTGGCTCCTCTGACCTGGATCACTTCTCCACTGACACCTACAGCTTCAGCTCCAGCACCAAGATGACTTCTGACCTGGCCGATGACATGCCAAAATCTCTGATGGGCTTGGATAAGACAGATTCCTACAACTACATGGACATCAGCCACGGGGATGAGCGCCATGATCAGCACCAGGGGGCTCTGCACAGCCTGATGGACACAGGCTCAACTGGACGTGACCTGCTGGGCAGCTACATGGATAAGAACCCTGGAAGAGATGAGGAAGAGGAAGAGGAGAACTTAGGTTCAGCACTGGGCTCCTCTTCTTTCCCCTACGTGGAGGAGCCATCTGATGAAGAGCTGTCAGACTACCGCTCCTACCGTAACCTGGGCGGCACTCCGCAGACAGCCAGCCCAGTTAAGATCACTTTGACCGAGTCCCAGCCTCCAGCCGTCAAGCCCGAGCTCCAGCAGCCTCCCCCTCCAGTCACCGTGTCTGAGCGTGAAAACGTCCTGAGTGTGGGCTTACAGGGTGTTCCCACCGTGACACTATCAGAGCCAGAGGACGACAGCCCTGCTTCCACTCCCAATGCTTCACCAACACGTAGGCACAGCACACACACACACACACACACACACACACACACACACACACACACACACACACACACACGTGTATCATGATAATGAATATATCTGATAATAGATTGTAACTCATCTGGAAAATCAATTGAGAAACTGTTTATGGGTAAATTAACCAGATGGAAATCCAATATAGCCCATGATCATTTCCCACATCATCTTCAGTGACCTAATACAACCAGAAATATTGAGAAGGGTCACTAACTCAGCACAAACAGTGTGGCAAAATCTCTACATCTCACAGTATAAAGCATATTGTCATGTCTAGTGCTGCAACTAACGATAGTTGTTTGGTCTAAAAAATTTCAGAAAATGTCAGTCACTGTTTCCCAAAGTCTTGTTTTGTCCTGACCAACAATGCACAACCCATGGATTTTCAGTTTTCTATCACAGATGACTAAATTAACCAGAAAATATTCACATTTATGAGGCTGGAGCTTCAGATTAGTTGTTTCTTTAAGCAAATCACTCAAAATGATTAATCGTTTATCAAAATAGTTGGCGATTAATTTTCTGTTGATTGACTAATCAGTTGATTATTCGACTAATCTTTGCAGCTGCATATCCCCCACCTCTTGTCAGATATATTTCATATTTATGTTGTAAATGCCATAATGAAGGAATGCTACTCTAGCACTTGTCCTTGACTGTATGTCTGGATTTATAATGTGAATGAAGACTCTAATGCTTATTTATTTTTCTACATTTCTCTGTGAGCAGAAAAAGAATTCCCCTCCCATGACATGTTCAAGGCTGACGCAGTGAAGCCTGCAGATCCCAAGAGCAGTCCAGGCACAAAGGCTAGCAGCAGGGAGCACGATGGCAGCAGTGCAGAGTCTGGAGACTCAGAGATTGAGCTGGTGTCCGAAGAGCCTCCCAAGGCCATCAGCAACCCATTTGCCCAGCCGCCTCAAAGCAAGGGTACTTTCAGCCAGCCTAACAGCCCTTTTGACAATCCCCCGGTCGCCAAGGGTGGTTTCGGCCTGGCTGGCAACCACGCTCCACCCACGGCCTACAGCATTCTGAGGGAGGAGAGAGAAGCAGAGCTTGACAGTGATCTCTTCATTGAGTCTGCGTCTGAAGAGAGCCCAAAGAGAGAGCAGGGCTTCAGTGGCCCCAAACAGGGAGTAAGTACTCCCTCTCCCCTGGTTCCCAGTACCGTCCCTCCCCCCAGTGCCCCTGAGACGGTGCCAGCCGAGCCCCTGATCACAGAAAAGGTCAAGACCCCAGTGAAAACAGAGGAGGATCGCCTCAGCAAGCCCAAGCCCCCTACTGCTGCCGTGCCCCCAGAGGTGCGATTGGAGAGGCCCCACCAGGACGACATGTTCAAGCACACCACTGAAGGCAAAGAAGACCTAGGAAAACCTGCTGCCTCAATCTTCCCAGAAGGCTTTAACAAACAAAAAGGTTAGTCGGATAAATCTGGATTTTTAAAATCTTTCAGCCATTCTTATTCATTCTTTGCATTCTACTTCTTCTATTGTAAGAATTCACATTGTTACTGTTTCTTTGTGGAAGTATTAAGGTTTCACAAAACATGTCTGTAATCTTTTCATTGTTGCAGTGGTTTCACCTTGGCTAATATGCCACTATCTTGAGTACTGGCTTTCCAGAAATAATGCAGTCAGCTTGTGGAACAGGTAGCGTTGTATCTGCTGATGTGTCTTTGTGCCTGAGTGGAAAAGCTACCGCATGTGCATTTCTGTTCTAAACCTTCCCCATCATATTTAGGGATAAATAAAAACAAAAAACAGCTTGGATATCACTGACAGCATATTTCTAATCAAATCACGTGCGCCAGACTTGTATTTGTTTACCTCCCGGTAGCAACCTGCATGGTGTGCTGTGGCTTTGTTTTGTTGACAAGGCCGGAAAATAAAAAAAAAAGACTGCTAAGAGAGATGGGATGTTCCACTGCTGTGTGTGTTTCTGTGCCAGGGGTGGGTGAGAAGTGCTCATGTTGTGCTTGCCTGAAGTCTGCTTCCCCCTGGTGGTGCATTTGAAGGGGGGGGGGGCGGGGGGGGGGGGGGGGAAGCAGAGTGAGGATGAAATGATTCACGTTCTGGCAATAAACCTGACAGCTACACTGTCAAACCTATAAACAGTCTTCTCTGATCTCAGTGGAAACATGCACAGAACAAAATATAGAATTGCAGATGCTGTGAAAAAAGATCTTTCCGCATCTTCTTGACAGCATCTGGCTCCTTACATCACTCGTTAACATCCTGGGATTAGATAAGTCAGACGTGCCTGTCACAGTCAGCAGGAGTTAATGCTGTCTAAGCTGCACATTTGATATTGGCAAGAGCATTTTGACTTCTATTGGCTGCTCTCTCTGCCCTTGTAAACAGTGAGTTTACATAATCCTGTGATGCCAAAACTGGGGCACGCTCCTACTTCTGAGCTGTGAAAGCCTCCACTTAAATTTCAGCTCAACAGCTAAAGAAATCACATTTAAATTAATGTTGTTATTTGCTTTGTGGCCTCCAAAGAGACGAGTGCATAGATGTCCCAAAACTTACAAATGAGGCTCCCTGCTCCAATATTACGTGACGATTGAGTCAGATGAATAGTAACATGTTTGAAATGAATAATTTAACAAGCTGACGTAATTGAATACCAGCTGATGACGCTCCTCTTTGTTTTGTTTACTCAGACAGAGAAGGTTCTGGAAATGCTAAAAAGCAGGTCACGTGTATTTTTTTGTCCGCCACTAGAGGGCGCAGTGCACCTTTGTCATTGCTGCTCCGATGAAGACTAGAAGATATTATTCTCATCACTCAGTGCACTTCCACACGGGTTGCCATGGCAACAGTGATGGGGGAGTGTGTTCGGTCTGTCTCAGAGAAATCTGTTTTTTCTTGGTTGGTACTGGCATTGAGGCCTGTCACGGCTGCAGAGAGCAGTAGGTGTGAGGTGTGGCTGTCTGCAGTGGAGGGGGGGACAGGAGACAGTCCTAACGGCTTTGATAGGGTTGCAACATGACGTTATCCTCCTAACTGTACTCGAGGGAATCGTTTTCCGTTCGATGCTGACACCACAGTGACTGTGCTGTTTCGTTTGCCCTCAGCTTTCAAGCATCCTGTGTCGCTTTTTCAGTCACAGGCCATGGGGAGGAAATCGTAAAGCACAAACACATCCTGAAGGCACTAAACAAGGAGCATTGTGCTGTAATGCACAGTGTCTCTCCTCATAAATTATTGAAGCACAAAGTACTTTGCCTCTTCAATTATCAGTGAGTCATAGTGGAAACAGCCATTTGAATCTCTGGCTACAACCTTAAATATTGTTCTGTGCAACTAAAGAGCAACAGAGGTGGGTGTTTGCCATATTTTCCCTCAGCAACATGGTGTCAAGTCCAGCCATATTCAGCCTTCATAAAACACTATTGCATCCTGTCTGGGGTGTGACATGACATCAGACTATTAGAAGACCTGCCGTCATTCTTTCTGATTGCACAGCACGTGGTATCATGCAGTATTTGTAGCTTATATTAAAAAAAAGTTACACCAAAAAAATGTAATTATTTTACACTGTAAATATCAACAAGCTACAAGGAAGGTTAGAAAGTTAATGAGTAATGCATCCAGCTGCTTTGGTGTCTCATCAAAGCGTATGTGGGAACCCTCCCACTATTACCAGTCAGTTCTGAGACCATGTTAAGGGGATTTATTGTAAACACGAGGGTACCTTCCCTTTCAAGAAAAAAGCTTATCCTCAGACTATCACCACCCATCCTCTCACCCCTCTCTTAATCACTGCATGGATGGTTTGCTGCAGCAGCAACTGTGGTGTGGTGTTTACAATTTGACCCCCCCCCCCCCCAACCCCCCCACCCTACATCCCCCCCACCCCCTCCTCCCCCAGCACACACGCACACAGACGCACTTTCCCTGCTCCTTCTGTTCTAGCCAGCGCTGCTCCACGGCATCAGTCTGTGTGCTCCGCAAGCCGGCAGCACCTTGGAAACCTTTTCCTCCCTCCCTCCCTTCCTCCCTTCCTCCCTCGCTGTCTATTTGAGCCTCGCTCCCCGCATCCTTTTTTTCGACCATTCATGCCTTTCTGGGATGAGTGAGTGAGCCGGTGCGACCGAAGAGGGAGACAAAGAAGAAAACGGAGACGATACAGAATAAAAGAGAGAGTGGGAGAGAGAACAGGGACAAAACTGATCACCAGCATGCAGGCCACTGCAGACTCGACCAAGAAGGAAAGCTCCTGGAGCGGCTGGAAGGGCCAGGGTACTGATGTGTTTACTGTGATTTACTCATCAATTATCTGTGTTTTTGTGGCTGTGAGAGATGGACTGGTATCTCTGCATGTAGGTTAAATATTCATGACACTTTAGGCGTGCAGTGTTGAACGTGTGTCTGTGCGTGTGCTCTGCATGTGTACGTTTGCCATCTAATCATATTTGTCAAGTCTCGGGGAATCGAACAATGCCGTTTACCTGCGCCCCCTTTTACAAGGACACGCCCTAATGACAGATCCTTTTTTGCTGCATGTGTGTGCGTCTGGAAAAAAAAACAAAGAGGGAGAGTGGGTGAGAGACGCTGGTGGGTGTTTTGGAAAATAAGTGTATACACACTAGCATGCTGGGAGCCATCTGTTTTGGGTGCATGTTAATATGGATGCCAGTGTTGTAGACTAAGGCGTGTCATTGTTATCGCCCTCCCCGCTTTGCAACCGTGCAGGGGAGCTGGTTTTATATGGCGTATGCTCTGTTTTTGTGTAACGAGGCAGCCAGAGCATCCGGACGGCACTGACAGACTGTCTCCATGGTAACCGGGGCACACCCATCCTGATTACATCAGCCCTATCTCCTCAGCTGCCATGGCACCTTGCAGAGACTGGGCCGGAGAAGAGCATCCTCCGTCTGCCTGTTTCCATAGCATGGAGGGCTCGTATAAAAGGGAGCATGAGAGAAAATGGCGCCTCTTCCTCCACTCTGGTTGTGGTTTATTATCTGCCATCTTTTTAGGTTTGGGAGAGCAGCGGAAATGCAATCGATTAGTCTGATTATTATTTCCAAACAGAGACCACAGCAGTCTCTGATTTCTAGATGTGTAGCAATCAAGCAAAAACATCCCAATGTCAAAACCCCCAGTTGTCATTATTCCACTGAGTCATTAGCCATTTAATTTAGCCGAAACTGATGTCAGAGACTGTGAAACACAATAATCTATCAGATCTGAATCTCTCCACAACGTTATGAACGCATCAAATTAAGCTGATACAGTCAGCACAGCAAAAGGATGAAATTGAGCAGATTTATTTCCTGCACTTGCATGTTGATACATCAGCCTGAAGCTGAAGGCATTTTTATGTTTAGTCATTCTCATTGCACAAGCACAGTGCTGACTCACTGCCACCAAACCACCCAGGAATGTTGACAACGATGCAGATATATCCAAAACTGAGTCATCTATGTATGATTTATTCAAAATAAATTATACATCAGGGATTTAAAATGACACATAACCACTAATAGATCTTCTAATGCATGAACATTATACTCTACTGTTTACACGTGCCTTGCGGCGGATGTGTGCCAACTTGTGAATTGGGGTAGCCTACATATTCTTAAATATACGACAATAAGTGTCAACAGCACAGATAGTTAGGTGAGTGGATGTGGCTTTGCTAAATAAATATGTTGGCTGCACTGGTTTCTATACTGGTTTCTCAAAAAAAGTGAACATAGTCAAATCTTAGAGATTCTCTGTGGTCTTACGTTGCATATTTGCAACTTTGTAAAGACTTAGGAATACTTTGATTTGATTTGCAGTTATTTCATATTATTTATATGCATTTGGCAATATTTTGTCTTTGACACTCAGAAGAGAGGAATAGTTCGGATGTTTTGACTTAACGTGGTATGATTTACGCTTAGAAGGCAAAAAAGTGAAATGATACATATAAGTCTAAGAGGAGAATCAAGCAGTAGAAATACATTCAAGATTGTTTCCTGTCGAGGATGCTTGAAATTTTTCCTGCTGTTGGGCAAAATGTCAGATTGCTGACACACCTTTGTCTATCATGTGAGTAACTCAAACTATTTTACAAATCCCTTTCATAACAAAAATTGGACATTCATAATCGCCATGTCATACTCAAGTCCAGGTTACAGTCTCAGTCTGACACTCAAGTCCTACATGCTAGCTGAAGTCCCTTTCCATGTTTGCTCACTCCGGCTGACGGCTTGTTTGAGGCCACAAGGATGTTCTCGGTGATTTAATGAGGTCAGGCTAAACTAGTTTCACTAGAGAAAAGGGGGAGGGGGGGAATCATATTATTGTCACTGGTGTTAATCATTTGCTCTGGTTTTCTCTCGGTGTGTGTTGAATATCTGAGGAGAGAATCACGAGGCTGCATTTGCACTTCCTCTGTGCTTTGATCCGACATCCTGTGTTAGTTCTGCATGACATGAAACTGTCACCTGTGCTGTCTAGTCAGAATATAACTGGGTTTTCTATGTCCAGTACTTGCCTTAATATAAATATCAGTATAACTGAATGTAGACACTTGAAATGTCAACAGAAAACCAGCTGCCCCACACAAATTAGGCAGCGAACCTCTTCAACTGTCAGAAATGAGACTCACAATTTGGTCAAATCTAAGCTTTATAATGTGACCCTGTCTGTTAACATTCTTTAAGGCTTTCACACACACCATTTTTCTCATTTCTTCACACACACTTGGCAACTAGCTGGCCTGGTGTTAAACCTGCCTTTGTCCTTTTGTGTCTCACAATAAAGGGAGTGGCTGTCTTCATGAGTCGGGGAGTCGAGACACATAGCTGATTCCCCAGATTCGGAGCAAATCAATCTCTCCCCGCTCCCAAAGGAACGCTCTTTTCGCCGCTCCCTCTTCCTCTTTCGGCCCCTCCCTTCCTCTCCGTCTCTCCATCTCTCCATCTCTCTCTCTCTCTCTCTCTGTGTGTGTGTGTGTGTGTGTGAGCGGTGGGGAGAAAATGGAGCACGGTAACTATGGTAACTGCATCAGGCAGGTGCTCGGCAGATCCTTGCCACCCAAGCGTTTTAATGGAGCAGTAGAATATGGCTACGGTCTGCGCGGTAGTTTTCTCATCTTTCGCCACTGAAGTCGTATGATTTGGTCTTTATATATATAAAGAACTCTAGTTTTGTTTTCCATTTTGATACACTGTCTTTTATTCTACTCACTGCTTGGCAGTCTGTCACGTGTCAGCGGGGCTGCCTGAGAATAAAAGAGCTCACAGAGAGTGTATGTGTGTGTGTATATGTGTGTGTGCTGGATTGCAATGTGGTTCTTTGGCAACCGCGCCCCATAGACGCCCCCCAACCCCCCCTCCCCTTCCCCTCTCCCTCCCTCCCTCCCTCCCTCAGTCCCCCTCTGTTCAGGCGGATGCTGATTTGCTGGTGTGGCAGTGGCCCCTCCCCTCCTGTGCAGGGGGGGACTCCCCCTTCAGTGCTCTCCTTTTGTCCGTGAATAAAGCAACTGCCTCTTTCCCTGTTCAACCATGGGAGCCGCAGGTCAGTACATGCTTCTACTGCACTAGCTAAAGCTTTTCAGTCTGCGTGCAGCCTGTGCGGCGCATCACAAGGCACGGTCACTGTCGCCGGTCTACACCTGTCTCTCGAGCCAGGGCTGCTGTGTCTGCGGATGTGTCTGTGTGTTGTTACAGCTGCTGGATGAGCTACCTGTGCCTGTTTGTGTGTTTGTGTGTGTGTGTTTGTGTTCCTCTCACAGCATCTCCATTCAAATTTTCATTCAAATCAGTCAGTTTGGCTTCTGTGGGGAGTGGTGCATGAGAACAGCAGCGAGGGCACATGGATCTCACTGTTACTGAATGATAGTGTTTGATTTGATAGTGGGGTGGGAGGAGGGCAGATAGGTATGTCATTATTGTTTTTTGATAAGAGAAGACATGTTTTATTCTTCAGTGTAGGAACAGTTATGGTGCGTAGAGAAGTAGAAGTAGAGATTCACATAGCCACAATGACTTTTCTGCCTCCCAGGTTTAGCCTGCCTTTTTGGCATCCACAGATGCCTTTTAGTGGAGAGCAAAGATGGCCGTCATCACTATGCTGCTCACAGCTCCACAGCTAAAATTAGAGCAGGCCGGCAGGCGGACAGCTCAGAGAGGAAGAGTAAGACACACAAGGGATCTCAGGAGCTGTTCTCTTCAAAAACTTCTTCTGCTCGCCTCCCTGTGACATGAAGGATTTCCAGGTTTCCGTACTTGCAGAGGAACGGTGAGCTCAGCTAGTGCTGTTAGAGCTGCAGTCGTAGTGGGGGAGGCAGCTGGTTCAGCAGAGGTAAAACAAGCAGCCGACAGTTCTCATGGAAACAAGCCAGTGTTGCCAGCCGACACAGACGACTGCCAGAGGACGACCATGTCGGCCACTGGAGCTGTAATGGTACACTGGGCTAATCCTCACTTCTCACTTGTCTCTCATCTGTGCTAGCGGCTTTGAATTACAAGCCCGACCAACCAAAGAAGACAAGAAATATTAGAATGGAAGGAAAAGAGTGCAGTATGATGTACGGGTGCCTGTGCTGGTGTTCAGACGTATGTATGAATGAGATGGTTTGGAGGAATCGCATAGGGAGTCACTGCATACTGAGATACTGCATTGAAGCATCGTCATCCTTCATTATTGACCACAGGAAAGCTTTTCTGGCCAGGTCACATTGAACCGTTATCTGAGCTGCTGATAGTGCGTCTATTTCTACCTCTGCCTTCACGGAGCTATAGGTCAATCATTAATTCTGTTCTGCAAGCCGGCTGTGCAGGTGTACTTTCAGCGTAACACGGTTGCCTCTGCTTGTTTGTATGTATGTTTGTGTACGTATGAGAGCAGACCAGGTGCCACTTTGGCGATAAGCATACGTCAGATGCAAATATGAAGCCCCACCAGTCCAGCGACTGCTCCATAAGTGAGAGTCAGCTATTATCTTAGCAAAGGTCGCTCTATATATAGGGGTAAAGGAGCCCGAACTGACGAGTCGTCACTCAGACACCTTCACCTTCCAGATCCACAGCTCCTCAGTCTAACCTAATGAAAAAGCTGGGTTAGGAAGCTGGGTTAAAACAGAATCACGTGACAGCCGGAGCTCTCCAGAGGACGTTGGGTTGTGAACAGCTTCCAGTTATTTGACCCAAATGTGTGGTGTGTAGCGCGCTGCAGCCTAATCCACTTTGAAAAGGATACGGCTTACAGTACATGTCACAGAGAGTGAGGTCAGGTCATTCGGTGGGTCCTAACTCTGTTTCTCCTTGTTCTGTGCTTCTTTCAACCCCCCCTACAGCTATTGACCTGCTCTACTGGAGGAATGTGAAGCAGTCGGGAGCCGTGTTCAGCAGCGTGCTTCTGCTCCTCTTCTCCCTGACCCAGTTCAGCGTGGTCAGCGTCGGAGCCTACTTAGCCCTGGCAGCCCTCTCTGCCACCATCAGCTTCAGGATCTACAAGTCTGTGCTTCAGGCTGTGCAGAAGACCGATGAGGGACATCCATTCAAGTGAGTAACAGAGAAGGTTGAAGCACAACAGACTGTGGATTTCATTAAAAGGTCTTTGGCATTCAAGTGTTTTCTTTGTTTTCTGTCCCTGTATTTGTTACCAGAGCCTACCTGGAGATGGAAATCGCTCTATCCCAGGACCAGATTAGCAAATATGCCGACAAAATCCTGCTGTACACCAACACCTGCATGAAGGAGCTTCGCAGGCTGTTCCTCGTACAAGATCTGGTCGATTCCTTGAAGGTTTGCCTCATACTTACTGTACATACCATCACTCTTTGCCTTTTCACTCTGCTATCAAGGGGTGACATCATCTGTCAGTTGGTTTAATTATGTAAGGATCAGCTCTCAGGGCTTTTAGCTTCAGCAGCAAATCATAAAACTAAGAAAGCTGAAACCAAAATAATCTGATAATACATGTTTATAATGTCATGCGGGCAGGCTAATTAGATTAAACTGTCATGTATGTGTGTGTGTGTTTCAGTTTGCTGTTCTGATGTGGCTGCTGACCTATGTGGGCGCTCTTTTCAACGGCCTGACACTGCTCATCCTAGGTGAGGTCATCCTGACTTGATACACATCTCACTCTTCTCAATTTTATCCAGTACAGACGTCCGGACACCACTGCTGTGACTGAGTGACACTTTAGTTTTAGTCTTTTCTGTGTCAGAAGTTCAATCATCTCATGAAGACTTGGATATTTTGTTCTGTTCATTCTTTTATGTCAGAGCTAAATCTGTTTGTTTATCGGACACATTCACTTCACTGCCGAATATGTACAATATGTTTACTTTTCCAGTTTACATTAGATAAGTGTAGTGGTTGAGGTGCGCCGGGGAACTTGCTGACACCAGTGTGTTCTTGTTTGAGCATATTCTCACTGTAGGTCAGAATGTTTTAACCTTTACTCTCTCTCTCTCTCTCTCCCTACAGCTGTGGTCTCCATGTTCACCATGCCTGTGGTCTATGAGAAACATCAGGTAATTATTTTCCATGTCATGATTTCTGATTTCTGGTTTGGAAAATGTGGTCTGATATTTATATCCTTTCTTTTTTTGTTCTGTTTTCAGGCACAGATTGATCAATATGTGGGACTAATACGGACCCAGGTCAACTCTGTGGTGGGAAAGTGAGTGTTTGCCAGTCAGACTTTTTGTTCGAAGTTCACATACAATGTAAGAACAAACTGTACCTGTAAACTACAAAAGACAAACAAGAGGAAATGAAATTGGGTACAGTACCTACAGATAAAGTGAGAACTTTTTACTGACTGAAGTCTGATCATGTTCAGACAAAACATAAAAGAGAAGCTCCTCCTTTATTAGAACCGCTGATGTACTTTTGAGCAAAGTGCTTTCACAGCACCAGTGAAGCTGCTCAGTGGCCAAAATGCAAGACAGGGCAACTTCCAGGTGTTAATCTGTGTACCTGAAAATGTGTGGATGAGGGTGTTGCTGAAAATAGCATTCGTGCTCAGCAAACCATCTGTGTTGCTACCTTCATTCATCTCACGACCAAACAGTTTAGGGTATCAAGTCTGTTGAATAAAAATAAGGGTTACAGATATTAACAAAATGTTTTTGACAAAAAAGTCTGAAATGGGCTATTCTATATTTACTGGGTCCTACTTAACCCAGAAAATTCAAGAGTCAAGTTTGTCTGTAGGTATCAAAAGGGTCAATTGATGCCAAATTGATGGGTAGTTTTTGCACAGACCATTATCAAGTTTCCAATTTCAGTAAAACTTGACTCTTTGGCTCTACTGCCTGCCATAAAAGGAGACAGAACAAAAACAGCAGGTGCAGAAGTAGAACAAACACATCTTAATCTTGAATAAACATCTTGTTGGAAACATGATATTAACGCTGGTTTTTTCTCTGTGCAGGATCCAAGCGAAGATCCCCGGGGCCAAGAGAAAGGAGGAGTAGACCTGTCTGTCTCACAGAGAAGCTGACAGTCCAGTCCAGCTCAGAGGCAGGCAGCCCGCTTACTGTTGAAGAGCCTGGTGGTCATCTGTGGAGCGTAGTGCTATGTCATCTTGGTGTTCTCTAAAAGCATCCACTGGAGAAGCCTTCACCCTGTCTATAGCAGTCTAAACACTAACACACACAAGTCACACGTACATAATCCTGTTTCTAGGGTAGACAAGTTCACGACTCGAAACAAAAGAAACTGACTTTTTTTGTGTTGCTTATTATAAAAGTGCATGAAGTCGAGCCTTGGGTAAATAATATTTGATATCTTTTGTGCCGTTTTTAATATCACGCTACATTTTTGCTTTGCAGTGCTTTTACCACAAACTGTACGGTTTGGCACAAAAAAAGCTTAAATGCCCACAGACGTGCTCTGCTGCCAATGTTAAATACTGCTTCATGTTTCTGAGTTAGCAGATGGGGCTTCTCTCAGTATATGTCAATATATATAAATATCAAAAATTATTTCCTTTTGGTGTTTCCAAGCACAAAATAATTTAACAATATGCGTCTTAGATGTGGTAATTGTAGGGTTTTTGCTTTTGTATAACCATAAGGAACAATACACACGCTCATGTTTAGGTAGTTGTACGACTACTATGAAGACGAGGAGTATCTGGTGATATTTAGCTTGTTTGAATAACTGTCCAACTTTGTACTATGTTCAACTATACTCTGTAGTTCTTTAGACCCTGGACTCTTTAACTATTTGCACTTACAGTATGTATTTAATTACAAGAATAAGAAAAATAAATGTACCTTGATGTATAACTCTCCTCAGCCACCTTTACTGACAAGTTTGCCTTCATAAGACGACCATAAGTTGAAGATGAGTTTGTGTATGACGCTACGGCTAAGTTTGAGGTGATAACGCCTCATGGAACTGTGCAGAATTTACAGTATACAAGGAAAGCATTGGACGGGACACTTGGAATGGGGAGCTATAAATACATGCCAGTGAATTCTGGCACTGACACACTTCTGGTCTCGTAGTAGGAGAGAGAGAGTGAGTGCGTGTGTGTGTGTGTGTGTGCGCGCAACAAATTTAACTTGGGTTACAATGAGACTATGTTTGAATGGAGACTGATTGACAAGCCTCATCTGTTGCAAACAACTATTTTAATGGACCAATGGTGAAGCACTGTTACAACAGGTTACACAGGCTGAATCTCATCAGCCAAAATTAACTTTTCCTTAATAGCAGCCACTTATTTAAACAGTGAAAAACTACTTCAGTGACAGTTGCTAACAACAAAGAAGGGATTGCAGATTTTGCAGTGCTGCTGAAGGGGTCCCATTTGAAATTACAAAATAAAATGCTCTTCTGAACATAATTCAGTCAAATTAAAATTCTGGGACTGCTAGTATAACAACATTCAAATCATTTCCTTTTCAACACAAGTGCAACAAGTACAAAGGCTTTTTAGCTGTTGAGCAGAGTGACAGGATGCAGCTGGAAGAGAACTCCTCTGGTCTTTCCAGCTCCAGGCTCTACAATATCCATCTTCAGAGAAGGATCAACCTGTGGGACCAATACACAAACACGTTTAAACACAGAGCTTGAATGATGAAAATAGCATATAGCAGGGTTAATGGTCAAATGAAAAAAGAAGCACTAATGTGTCCCATACCTGGTTCCATTTGTCTTGTTTCTGGTAGTACACTGGAGTGACATCTTCCCGTGGTGGTGACTTGATGAACAGTCTGCATTACACAATATAAAGTTCAGATCAATAATTGTGCACACGTCGTTTGAATATTTAAAACTTATTACTGATTTCTGTGGCTGTATGAGAGTGACCTCATGAGGCGCTCCCGGCAGTCCTCCTGCAGGTGGCTGATCCTGTCGGGCCCCAGATGCAGAGTGCCACTGGGCCCTTCACACACCAGACGGTTTATAGCCACTCGCAAGGCATTAATCTGAGTAGAAGGAGAACCCAGAATTAAACCCAGAATTAAAGGGGACCTGTTATGCTTTTCCATATTTTCAGTCATATATATATATATATATATATATATATATATATATATATATATATATATAATCATCATATATATATACATATATGTATATATATATGATAAAATAATGTGTTACAATGTCGGATGTTCATATTAAACTTGCCCAAAGTGTCAAATAACGAGGCAAACATATCTAGAAGTAATCCCTGTGAGCAAAAAGCACCAGCTTCAAACTGCTCTGAATGCTCCGTTTCCAACAGTTTTTTCTACTCTCAGCCTGAGCCGATGTCGACTCATGATGGATTTCTTTATATGGTTATCTGCTCCACAGCACACCAGTTCACTGCTCCACTCCAATAACATTATGGCATTCCTCCATTGTTTTGGGGGTAGTTATGTCGAGCCATGACTTGAGTCAAGTTGGCACGCTGTGAGTGTTTTCCATTACACAGCAGGGCAAAGTGAAACAAGTATTTTACCTGTTGGAGGTGTGCTGGTCATCTGCAGCTCTGCATCAAACAACATCATCACAGGCTGCTTGTACTATTGCTCCCTGTATTATTTCTAACTGATCTGCTGAACAAAGCGCTCCAAATATGTTCATATCTTGTTGGGTCGCCTGGTTTTTAGCACCACTAATGAGGCTCTGCTAATTTGGTGAGACGTTTAATTTCCTGTAAATTCTTCACAATAAATCACAAAAAATCTCCTGTTATTTAGTCATTTAAAAGCTTTTAATTTTTAAGCAGTAAAGCAGGAAATGTTGGGTTCAAATCAGCGTTAACTTAACACGACTCTGATACGGCTGCCCCTCAGCAGGCTTCTAGAAAGCTAAACAATCAGAACAGAATGGCCTCATCGGGAGGGAGGCCTTAAAAAGACAGGAGCGAAGACTGCCTGTGAGAGACAGAGGTTGAACTGAGAGGCTGCATTAAGGGCCAGTATAAGATAAATAAGGTTTTTTTTTATCTGTGAATCATGCAAAACTAATCTATTGGCGTCCCAGAATAAAAATATAAAGCTGGAAATCAGCATAATAACTCAACTTAATACACATTGGGGAGTGCTTCAACATGTCATACTGACATTGGCGAACTACTGTAACTGAGTGCCGTATATAATCAGCAGCATACATACAAATATGATTTGTAATATGAAGACTTTGATTGTAATACTGCTAGTACATCGAAGTTTTATTTTGGATATGTACTATTAGTTACTGGGGTACTGAGAATTTCTCAAAGACTTACATTCCATGAAGAAAACACTTCCATAAACCAGGTCAATTCCATAAAGTGACAGATAAACTATTGCTCTCTCTCTGAAAGAAAGAAATGCTTTCTAAATCCCATGTATTTCAGTGATGTAGCATTTCCTGTGCAACTGGGCTGTGTTTGGTTGTTAATGTGGCGGAGGGGAAAATAGTCTTAACTTTTGAGGAGACACAGTGTGAATCACCTGTCAAACCCTGAGAGGCAACCAGTGACAAAGGATCCAGTAAACTCAATCGATGTGTCTATCTACTTTTTCACTGCAGTCAATCACATCACATCTGTCTCTCTCCTCTTTGGAGATGACTATTACCTCAGTGATGTCTTCAACATCAAACTTGACGTCGAAGGCGAGTTCGATGTCGTGCTCAGGTAGGATGCCCTCTTGTGTTTGACTGTTCCAACCCAAACCACAGAGGGCTCCAGTGTAGCAGGTCCTCTCTTCATTAGTGCTAAAAAAAAAATGATCAAAGAAAATATTAGCATGTGTGTTTGATTGTGCTGTCTTTAAGGTGTTAAGTGCTAAGTTTGTGTGTCTGACTGACCGTAACTCCATGATGGGGGTGAAGAGCATGGTAATGAGTGCAGGCAGTCCAGGGATGTCGGGCATGAGGGACGTATCTCTCAGGAGAATATGTGTACCTATAACACAACCCTGCAGTAACTGATTTGACCACTTAGAGGAAGAGGAATTCCACAACAGACTAAAAAAAACATACAGCTCCTGACATTCTTAAGATTTATAAAATCTTTGTGGCTAAAGTGTTAGCAAACAATGGCCTAATTAGACATTCCGCAGACACAATTTGGAGTGGGCACATGCAAGTCCAATGTTGTTGGTCTCTATTACCTTGTTAGGTAAACATCTGGTTCTTTAGCTACTAAATGCTCCAGTATGTTCACCAGCTAGTTGCTAACTTTATCTGCTGTTTGGTGCTGGGCAGGTAGTGTTTTTTTAAACTTTTTCTAGAAACAGCAGCCTGCTATTGCTGGAAACAAGGTTTAAATGAACAGAATTTGAGGGCCGTAAAACAAAGAGAGACTGCACAACTCGGTAGTGCTAAGGGGAACTCCAGAATAGGTTGATAATTCTCTGTTGGGTCGTAACAACAAACAACTGCAAATTAGTATCATTTATTAGTGTCAGTTAAAGCTATAAATTAATGCCCATTTATCCCTGAGTGCAGCGTTATCTGGCACCTGTAGAGTTGACGGACACAGTCCCAGCCACCAGCATTCTCTGATGTTTATAGTGAGGGTTTTCATTCAGAGCCAAGGAGTTGATGCTGCTCCTCTCTATACACACTGTCCTGGGAGGACGACACACCCATGAGTAGTTAGGGGTGGAAACAACAACCAGCAAGTTTCATTTGGTCTTGTTGTACATGAGACTTACTTGTAGGTCTTGTGGCTAAAGCTGTGGAAGTTGATTTTATGAGGACTATGTGGCCCATGCAGGTGAACCTAACGGTGTCAAAAGGAAGGCAGCATTTAGACACCACATGATGTATTTAAGTATCGACTGATTATTGTGATTCACAGCTCAAGTCACTGTCGTCATTGTTCTGGCTGGCAGACAGAATGGGTGTGCCTCTGGCTTACAACCTCAAAATGAACAGCACCACATGGTCTGCAATGGCTCCATCTGCTGGACAAACTGAGAGAAACATATAGTGCTCTCATAATGCATCTCATGGATGCCATCATACACCCAACAAAGTATCAGTGTCTCAGGCATTCAGATAGTGTCCTCTTAAATCCCTCAAAACCAATTTTTATTTTACAGCTTTCTCTTAATCCCTGTTAGTTTTTCATTAGATTTTCAACCACTTCTTAACATTGCTTTTGAAAAGTGTAACGTAATCAACAATAGACAGATATTTTGCAGCTTTTTTGAAGACTAGATATTTTATATTATCTTTTATTAAGATACTATCAAAATGTGCTTTAGCCTGCGGTGTATCTTGCCTTTGTCTTGGAATAAGACTGGCGGCTCTTGGAGAAGTGGGCAAGCAGGTTGTCGATGAGCTGCTTCTCCTCTTTCTTGCGCTCCTTCCAGGAGCTGCTGGCAGCATTGGGGACATATGTGCCTGCTTCCATGTCTTTGTACAGGGATATCAGCGCCTCATGGTTTTGCTGCAAGAGCACACAAAAATATGCAGAATGAAGAAGGCACACAACCCCGGTACATGGCTGAGGTATTTTAGTTCAATTGTATGTTTTGTCTCAACACATCAGGTTTTCCTGCAGTGCTTTACGGTCGACTTGGGCCCAAAAATCCCCAAACAACTTCATTATTCATTCCTTATATTTTCATTAAGACAGGGCAATGTTGCTTACAGTATCCTACAACAACATCTGCTGGGAAAGATCAGTACTGCAAGTACAAAGGGAAACATTTTGAAGAGTCATTGTGTGAGCAATGCAATGTTAAAACACACACAATAATATCAGCATACCTGTAAAAACGTCACAAACAGAAGCAGTGTATTTAGTCATATTTTGTTTCCGCCGATACAGAGCATTTAGATTGAGAGCAGAGAAGTGAAATGGTACCAAAGTGGTTTATGAAGTTTGAAAACATAATGTACATTTACATTTATTAATTTCATATTCACTATTAACTTTTGTCCAAAGCAACATACAAATGAGGTACAATCCAAGCTATACTAGATCGAGGAGGAACCATTCAGAGTGACTCAGCATTCAGTTCCACGTTTCACCTGACACAAGCACTTGTAGGTGTTTGCAGTAACACATAAACACCAAGAAGAAAACTTTTTAATGAGAAAGCGAGCCTGAGAAGGATCGAGTATATCAAGTGAGAAAATACTCTCAGGGGAGGTAGCTCTGTTTTCAAGCAATTTTTGAAGATAAAGAGCGATTCTGCTGACCAAATCGAGTTCAGCAACTCGCTCAACCATCGAGGGAGCAGGTAGATGGGTGCTGTGGTGGATGTTGTGATGTTGTTTTTCTACCCAAACGTGTCACCTTTAGAGCGCACTGTATCTTACATGAATCCTTGCTGACTACAGCTGCTCTTCTCTCAGGAGAAGGAAACTACAAACTGTGAGCACACTTGTCTTTGACTCTAAAAAAAAAACACATTTTGCACTGCCTAACTAATTTAATGTGAAAATCCCAACTGTTTTGTCACCTTGGAGTCAAAGTTCTCTTCGACATTCACTGCATGTCCCTCCGCCACCAAGATGTCTGCCACGCTGGTGTTTGTCGTCTCTGTGTTGATGAGCAGCTGCACACGCATCACGCCGTGGAGGATGGAGTACAGCGACACGATAAGTGAGCGGCCTTTCACCAGCGTGATGAATCGGTCGCGGGCGCGGCTGCTCCACTGGTTCCCCAGGATGATGGACTGGGCTGACGGACGCATTCCAATAACTTGGAACTCCTGAGCCTGAGACCACCAGCAGAGTGCCCTTGTTACTATTCATTCGGTTTGGACAGAGAGCATAAGGATGCATTTGTTTACTTGAAAAATGCCTCTATTTATAGTATTACTACCTGGAAGGGGTGAGACAGGAGGTCAGAAGGAAGCTCCCTGAGGCTGCTGCAGGCAACAACTGCTGTGTTGCCAAAGTCCAAGAAGAACACCTGCAGAACAACAAGATATACTTTGCTCTGCTCATTATGTAACATCAACAACTGCTATTATACACTCCTGTTGAGAATGATTTTCCTATGTTCAACCCAACAGTGTCAGTGGTTGACATGATCAGTGATGCTTTGAATATTGTAGTTTTCTACTTATTCTTTCTTTTTCCCTCTGCTTTTCTTTCAATACCTTAAGCTTTTGCTGTTGCACGTGTAGTGAAACACATGAAAGACGCTGTATTGAGCTACCACAAACACATTAATGGAATAAAACTGTGTAATCCATTCTTCCAACATGTCAGAATTCTGCAAGCATTGAAAGAATAAATATTAAGTAACTTGCCAATAAAATAAACATACAGTGATATGATTTTTAGAGTTGCAATGACTAGTTGATTAGTCAATTAATTGACCGACAGAAAATGAATTGACAACTATTTTGATAATGCAATAATTGTTTTAGTCCGTTTTTAAACAAAAACGCCAAATATTTGCTTGTTTTATCCTCTAAAATGTGAGGATTTGATGCTTTTCTGATATTTTATAGACAAAACGATCAATCAAGGAAATAATGGGCAGATTAATTGATAATGAAAATAATTGTTAGTTTCAGCCCTAATAATTTTATAAACTGGCCTTTTATCACCAAGCAGGCCATTAAAAGTCTGTATTTGCTGGAACAAGGGTAGGAGCACTGGACAAAAGGCAATTTAAAATTTTAAATTAGTAATTTAGCTTGAATTATCTTCAATTTCTTTATCACACTACAAGTTGTAAGGAGTGTGAAAGCCATAATGTGCTGACAATGTTTTTCCTTTGGCATGATTAAATAAGAGAGGTGCTGCCAAAAAAAAAAAAAAAAAAAATCAGACAAGAGAGAAGTAAAGGAGATTGTTGTAAGTAATTAATGGGTGCCAGAGAATGGTGTGTATGAGTGATAGATACCTCGACTGTATTGCCACGCATGTGCAGGATCTTGGCGCGGTAGTACATACTCTGCTCATTGATCTCAGAGTAAGGAGCCAGACACAACAGGTTGGGGTAGAGTGACACAGTTACAGGATGCAGCGTACGTATGTTAATCTCTGCTGTCAGATGGCGCTGCTTCTCCAAACTGGCTTCATCTGCCTGGAAGCCCCAGAAATGACCCACCTCCACCACCTGCAGTAATCAGAGATCATGAGAGGTTAATTTCTTTATAGACTTAGTCAAAACCCTAACAGCAGCTTAGATGTAGAGGACTGACCTCTGTGATGTTGACAACGAACAAGCGGCTGAGAGGAAGCTTGTCTGGGTCAATGGTGCTGCTCACCACTCCCACTGGGCAGACGGTCTGGCTCTGGAAGTCTACGTTCACTCTGCACATCAACATCACACAGAGAACTGGGCGTCATTGTGATGTGTGCTTTCACTTGCACTGAGCTCAAAATGGCAAACTGTATTTACTGCGGCTGTGACATTGTCTGTCATAACATTTTAATTATTTTACAGAGCTGCCTGGTAAGTTCCTTTGGTTAAAGGTTGAAGCATTAAAAAAGATGCCAAATAATTACCATGGAAAATGTATGACATTACTGAAATATGGCAATATTATGTAATATTTTTTAAATATTACTGTTAAAAGGAACACCCTGAGAATAGTCAGTGAGCTGCATTGTTGTTTCATAGCTAATAATGTGCCAGTGTTAACATATCTCCTGCCTACCAGAAGGAGGGAGGATAGCTGGTGCTGTCTCTGCCTAAAACTGCCCGTCTTTGAGTCCAAGTGATTGCTGTGCAAAGTCATGCAGAGTGCTAGGATGTCAGATTACATTAAGGCTCTGTGCAAGGGCACTGACCAACGCAGCCTGTGGTGCAGTGGGTCCCACTTTCCAAAAAGACGGTCTCAGCCATCAGAAGAGAGACAAAGCTGAACCTTTGTTCTTTGTTCCTTTTATGAAATTCTCTGCTAATATAACATATTTTAATTCATGAAGCACCTGATTTCACTCACTCACATAGACAAGAAAATAGTTCTTTTCCATAATGTGTGAATAGAGCTGTACCGTGAGTATTTCAGGTGAGTTATGTTTCTATTCCCAGCACAGTTTTCTATTTGTTCAAGGGGGTAAACAGACAGCTCCATGGGAGGATTCTGCTGGGCCAGGAGGAGGGCAAGCGACACCTCAGGCAGCACCCCCGAGTCCTGGGATGTCCTGTAGAACTCCACATATGCTCTGAACACGCACACACAGAGTCAGATCATGATGAAGTCTGTACATTTCAGTGTTCTACATAAAAAACTCATCAGAGTAGATGCTGAGACATGATGTCAGATTCAGCCTTCAGTACCTGGAGCTTTCAAAGGAAATGGTTTTGACTTGTCCACACAGGCGGAAGAGAGACTGCAGCTGCTTGTAGTACAGAAAACTGTATGGAGGGAGGTTCCTCACCTGGACACAAAATATAGCCTGATGTTACACAAAATTCCAGCTTATTATATAGCAACACTAAATGGTCATACTTTATTTTATGGAATACTATTAAGACGTACTTTGCATCAAAATCGACAAAAACTAGAAATATTTTCTTTATTAGACAGTAAACAAACAGTTAAAACCTAATTAGACACCATATACCTAAATTATGCTGTAATTAGAAACCACATAATGCTGTATTAGACCCAAAACATACTATACTTGGAGAGTATTTTACCAAATTATACTCTAGTCGAACCAAATAAGAGATCCTAATACACTGTTAGACACCATTTTACAAGATCATAGTCTAATTAGAAATCAAATATAATGTCATATCAGATCAAAAATATGCTTCAGTTAGACACTATTCTACTCTTAGTACCAAATTATGCTGTAATTAGACACCACATCTAATGCTACCAACACGGGCCTATCATTGCTTAATTAATTAGACAACACAGGCTGTAATTAGGTGAATTTAATGCCACATTGGGCATAGCCTTTATAACAGTCAGACCAAACACTGAGAGCTCAGAGGAAAATACATTTATATAACCTTTATTTAATAGTTTCAATTTCTTACAGGGTCATTTGTTGCTCATTAGAAGAAAACTCACTAAAGTCAAACCACATCAGGACACGTCTAGTCGCTACTTCATACGTCCCTTATAGCCTGGATGTTCACTGGAGTCCTGTGGAGTTTGTAGGTGGTAAGCCTAATACATGCTTCCTCAACACTCTACTTACATACCAGTTAAGACATCAGACCCATGTTAGTATCCGACCCCAGTAACATTAGGCTATGGAAGCTGCCAGACATTGCATCTTTATTTCCCACTGTTAGATCCTCAATAGACTTTCTTAGAGGGTAATTTGTGACACTTTACAACAGAACTGTAAAGTAAAGTGAAATCACATATTTGCTTTATGTTTTAAAATGGTCCAACCAACTTTCTGTTTGACCCAGATGACTGTTATACATCTTTACGTGTCACTTTCAGGATAATCCTGATAATAAATTATATATAATCACATATTAGACACCACATACAATACTGTTATATTTTATATATATATATATATATATTTTTTTTTTTTTTTTTTTAAGTACCTATTAACAACATGAAATGTTCTGCCTGCTCTAAAGATTTCACAACTGTGGATCATACCATCACTGTTGTTCTGGGGTTGAAGCCACTCAACTCTCTGGAGGCCAGGTCTTCATCCATTTCCCCCTGAACAAAGTAGTTGGGGTAGTAGGCACCAGCGATAACCACCTAAGACAAGGAGAAGTTCAAATAACTGTTATAGGTGTGTATATAAAACTTGGACTTGGGAGATCATGATGTACATCCCACCATCCATGTCTTGACCAGACTCATACGCAACACTGACTAACTTGTAGAATGAACTTCTGTTTGTGTATGCTGGTATAATCCGAGGGTTGAGCGTTATCCGGCACATGCATGTTGAACTGGTGCACACGTCTCTTCAGGTCCTCATACAGCTCTGCAACCTGGACAATGAGGAAGGCTGAACTACAATATTCTACTGGCAGCTTAATTTCAAAATATTAGCTCATTGAGAGCGGAGAGTATTTTTTACATATGAAAAACAGCACTGTGCAGCCACAAGCTATAATCAACAGTAGCATTCAATTTTAGCAAATATTTAATTTTAAACTTAGTCAATAATAACTTTTATCTGACTTAATCACATCTGACTTTGTTTACACTTGTCAATGAACTTCTTTATAAACTGTTTAAATCTTGCCATTAAACTTTAAATGAAAAAAACATAGGAAAGTTTTTAGCTTGGCTGTACAGCTGCTACTGAAAAATGACACTGGCTTATACAGATGACATATTCCCAGTCTGTACCAACTTCAGTAAAGCCTCTGAAAAACACCTAGAAGACTTTAAAGACTAGGATGGGTGATGACAAAGACTTCCTGTAAAATGGCGGCATGATTGTGACCAAGCTCTCTGCATCATCCTGATTCTTAGAGTTGTCTCCTTACCTCTCTGATCCTCTTGATCTGAATGAAGTTCTCTTTTCCCCAGTCCAGCTCGTCCTAACAGGAGAGAGCAGCAAAGGCAAAGAAACATTAGACTTCATGGAAAAATACAAAAGTGGACAGGGTGCTGGACTATTTATGATGCTCAAATCAAATGTTTTAATATTTTAAATTTTAACATAGGCAGGGAGACAATTATCCTCAACTTATTAGCGATTAAATAAACCATCTAAATAGGGAAAACACTCATTACATCTACTACTCCTTTGCAACTGCTCTGTAAGCTATAGGACTGTGCCATAGGTCGTTCACACAGTACTATATTAATTCATTACCAAGGAGACAGATCAATCGTGTATATATTTCATAACCAATCTTGAAAAAACATTTGGATGAATAACTGCAGTGTTCAGTGGTGGATTTGTAAAACAGCAGGGGAAATTAGTTCTTTTCTACCTGTAAATAATATGATCAGCACATTTTTATGTATTTGTCTTTACAGTGAGTTCATTTTTGGCTGTTTGTTTTGTTCACCTTCGGATGTCTAAGGTGTCCTTTCTTTTTGGAGGTGTGCCATGCCTAACAGTAAGAGACAACAGGGAAGTGATGTCAGCCATTAGGCAAATATGTAAATACCTCAAACAGCACCTTGCCATTGAATTGGCATCAAACACGTTACCTTGAAGACGTTGACAAAAGCTATGGAATCACTTGGAGTGCCACGAGCAAAGGCCAACTTGCTCCTGGAATTTCAAATAATTTTCATTACGTAGAAAAAAAACTGGGGGATTACACAACAACATGATGTCCCAAATACCACTTTGTTGGGACACAAAAATTATCTATAATGACAGCACGAGAGTCTGAATTGGAGCAGCTGTTGAATGTGACTCACCTTTGGCCGGCAAGCTGCTGCATGGATGGTATGGCAAAGAAACTCTTCAGAGAGTGCGAGGCAGCTGAGGATAGGAGCAGTTGTTATTGGAATTCGTGCAAACAAGCAGGCACAAAAATATGTTACACGCACACAAACATATTTCCAAAAGTGCAGTCATGATATATCGATGACCGAAGAGCAAAACCTTCTATCTGAAAAATGCACTTTTTTGAGAAAACTTGTTTAAACAAAACTTGTTTTCTTGCAGAATGCTATTTGTAAAGGATACCCAATACATAATACACTGTTTTTGGACTATATTACTATATTATGTGGTATTGTTTACGGTATGTTTGTATGGTTATTACGGTATTGTTAACACATAATGTGGTAATATAATCCAAAAAGAGTGTATTATGTATTGGGTATCCTTGACAAATAGCATTCAGCAAGAAAACAACAGGGTTTTTTTTGTTTTCTCAAAAAAGAGAGCTCTTCGGCCATCGATAATTGTTGACCAAGCTATGCCTCTATGATTGTGAACACTCATATGCATAACTGCAGCAAATATCAGTAGGATGATGACAGACTGACCTATGATAAGACACTCATCCAGACAGCCAAAGATGTAGCCCAGGACAATCATCTTCCCTAGGTACAGGTCCACAGGCAAGTGGGCCAGCACTCGGCCCAGGAACGTCAGCTCACCATCCTCATTCTGGCCCCTACCATCACTTTTCGAAGATAGGGCACCCATCTACAGAATAAAATATCCAGCTAGTGTCAAGTCAACAGATTCTTCACAAGTTAAAAGGTGTCTAACCAAAGTGTTGAATGCATTTCCTTCCTCATAAAGCATTTGCAAAGGCAATTTTTAAAATATCTTAAATCCTGCATTGTTTAAATTCATGTTTACTAGTTTGCAGTCTTCTTCCCTGCCTTTTCTGGTACATTGCTGTGTTTCTTGGTGAATTACAGCCACCAGTAGGTCACTGAAGTATTGTGAAACCATTGGCAGGACAGTAGAATGCATCACCCACGTACACGCTCGCTCATGTTTGTCCCTGTGCGATTTTCAACCTTTCATCTAATTTTCATCTTCCCAAATATCTTGCTTGCAGAGGTCAATCTACATATGTTCTTGATATTGTGAATATACTTTATCATTTCAGTAGAGATAATAAAAAGGACAGTGTAGAGGCCGATTGAAAACAAAGGGGGAGAGAGGAGTATGACATGCTACAAAGCCTCCCGGCATAAATAAGCCTTGGGGTTCATGTGTTTGGTTGTGTGTGTCCGTGTGTCTGTCTGCAGCTAGTCTCACACACTACTGGACCCATCAGGCTAATATTTTTTGTGCAAATTTATAACTATATGCTCAAGGACCTCTCGTGGTTGCAGTGATTCACAACTGTTGAAATTTATAATGAGTTTTCCGCCGTCACTGACTGCTGACTCCTCACTAGGGCTGAATAATTAATTGAATGTTTATCGAAATCAGAATATGTCCTACTGCAATTTTCAAATCACAGGAGGTGCAATGTTATCATGTTAAGTTACCGCCGATGCAAACCCAACATTTCCTGCTTCTGCTTTCCTGCTTTATATTAAAAGCTTTTAAATTACCAAATAACGGGAGACATTTATTGTGAAGAATTTACAGGAAATTAAATGTGTTCTTCACCAAATTAGCAGCGCTTCATTAGTCGACACAACAAGATATGGAGAAATTTGGAGCTATTTGTTCAGTGGATCAGTTAGAAATTTTCAGGGAGGAAGAAGACACAGTGATGATGACGTCTGATGAAGAGCTGCAGACAACCACCATCTGCTGTGTGTGCAGCAGATGACCATATAAAGAAATCAGTTACGAGGTGATGTCAGCTTGGGCTGAACATAGAAAAAAAACATTGGAACTCAAGCATTCAGAGCAGTCTGAGGCCGGTGCTTTTTTCTAACAGGGATTACTTCTACATACATTTACCTTATTTGACACTTTGGCCAAGTTTAATATGAAAATCTGACATTGTAACATTATATTACATATATATATATATATATATATATATATATATATATATATATATATATATATATATATATATATATATATATATATATATATATATATATATATATATGTATATATATCTGACTGAAAATAAAGAAAAGCATAACAGGTCCCCTTTAAAGGCTAAATGTGTGTCAAAATAGCATTTTAAATTAAATATTGCCATGCTGTAGAAATGTCCTGGCCTCCACATCATATTCTATAGACTTAAGAAAATATCTTTGTTTGATACAGATCCCTGAAAAATCACACCATTATCATCGTAATGTTTTTCAATTAAATGAGAATAATGATGTAAAAATTATCATTCCCTCTAATATCACAAATCATATCGCAATTGCAGTCAAAATAATCATAATTAGATATTTTTTCAAAATTGTTCAGCCCTACTCCTCATTCCTCTTAACTGGCTGGTAGGGGCCGGAAGTGATCAACAACCACAGCAAAAGGCATTTCCAGCAATTGGCTATGCTAAAAATAAGGCTGTTGCAGGCCACATTTTTGCCTTTGTCATGGCTCAAAAACGACATCCACAGAAAAGTTTGGTCTCATCTTGAACCAGAGCATCTGCAGATTAATTCTATACCCAATATAATATGATCCATTAAAGTTAGGTACAATATGAGATGAATAAATCCTCATTTTTGTTAGCTTCACCGCCATCTTGACTAAGGGAACTGGGAACGACAACTGAGTGAGATTCAACTCTTCTTTGTTTGGGAAGGGAGGAGGTGGTAGGGAGGGTTTTTATTTTGTGTAGCATGTTACAACAAAATGGTCTAAATAAATAACAAAATTATCTAAACAAATAAGAATGTTTAAATTGAGAAGTTTGAACTTGTTCATTTATTGTTACCTTATTAAGTTTATACAGTTAGGAGAACCCAGGAGGACACTCAGTTACAGTACCATTATACTATTCAATGCATTTTAAAGAAAACTGAGACTGTACATGCCCCCAGACACACCTAGCAGAGATCTGCACTCTACTGAGTGCACTCCACTAGTTATATAATAAAATGTTTATATTTGTCAGTGATAGAAAGAAACCAAAAACAAACACTTCTCCCACTTTCCCTTCCCACACAAACACACAATGACACAACTCTGCCCTATATAACTCTCACCTAACAGACTTGACAATAGTAACCATCGCTGACTCAAAGCTCCAGTCGGAGAACTCAAGGTCTAATGCTCTGTGACAGAACTGGGTGGTCAGCTGCCCGCCCAAATAAATAATAGTCATCATTACAGCCATGCCTTCATACCTACTTGAGTAGACATTAATTGCTCTCTCAGGGGAGAATCATCAATCTGCACCATTTTTGTACTGACCTCTTTGAGCTGGAGCACAGTCCGCACTATGTCACTGAGGTTGGGGGGTGAGAGAGCTGTGGAGAGGAGCGAACGGGGATCTCCCATGTCCAGAAGCTTCACCTTTAGCATGATGGTGGCCAGGGGGGCGAGCTGAGAGGAGGGGATAACACAACATAGTGTGATCGTCAGATGAATGCTTAAAACAGTGTTAAATAATCTCCGGCCAGTGGCACATACCAGCATCTCAGGGATCATGTAGTCTGGGATTTCATTCCTCCAGAACTCTTTGGTAACAAGACGATAACAGTAGCCCTTCGACACTCGACCTGCCCTACCTGATTGAGAGAGCAAAAAAAACATGAGGACGGACGTGAACAGATACTTACACTTTAGAGGTCAAGTTCTGTGCTGTAGTTGTTGTACCTCTGCGCTGGTTGCAGTTGGTCTTGGATGCCCAGGTGAGACGCAGAGACTGATAATTGGTATCTTGGTCACAGACCAAGTGGCGCGCCAGGCAGAAGTCGATCACTGGGTGACAATAAAAGAAGCATCAATACAATTATGATTTTTTTTAAAAACATAATCACCCTAGCTAACATTAAAACTGTAATCCTCCAGATTTCATCCTGGTTGATTTAATGTCACCTGTGGTTATCATGGTAACAGCAAGTGCATTTTAATACTACAGCAAACATTCCTTGAGCATCTACTTAAGTCAGAGATACAACAGAAGAACCCACCATATTTGACGTCTGGAACAGTCACCGAACTCTCTGCGATGTTGGTGGAAAGGATGACCTGTGAAGATGAGGAGAACATAAGTACAGCAGGTACTGACAACAAATGTGAGGCAAAAATAAAATAAATGGTTCTTACCTTCCTGTATCCAGGGACAGGGAACAGAAACACACCATTCTGCTCCTCCAGAGTCACGGTGGAGTGGAGAGGATAAACCTGCAATCTAAAAGGTAAATATAAACATTCATCACAAGTAGTACGTAATGTAGGTTAAATACTTGGCTTTAAGAAAATAAAGCCAGCAAAACAGACAAAAGAGATTAAGCATTAGGTCCCATGTCCAACAGAAACCTCAAAATTAGGTATCTAAATCAAACATCTTACACTTTATACTCTGGTCATTTTCAATGTGCCAAACTCTTAGCACATTCTAGAAAACAACAGTGGTCTTTCCTTCCAAAATAAAAAACAGCTACTTCTGTGCGAAAAGATTAAATGAAGAGGTTAACTCAAAGCTCACCTTTTGTGGACCAGCTTGGCCAAGGCCTCCTGCATGTAGCTTATCTCATGTAAACCAGGGAGAAAAACCAGCACACTTCCTCTCTCTGCCAACGTCCTGCCACCTTCTTTCTCTGCTTTGCTGCTCACACACAAACGCACATTTCAACACATGATTGACAGGCGGGGGACAACAATGTGTCTCCCCTTGCAGTTAAGTGTGCTAAGACAGCAAGAATTCACCTGGAATCTTTTCCTTCCATCTCATCAAAGCTCTGAATGAGACTGATGGCAAGATTGTAAATCTCAACGGAGATATGAGGGTCATCTGAATTAGGCAACTCAACCTGGTAAAGAAAAACATTAAATACACACAAACACTTTGGCTACGCAATATAGAGAACAGCAGCATCAGCAGACATTTACCATGTCCTTACCCTGCATGGGAACAGGTTGTGGAGATCATCCAGATAAAACTCCTCAATGGCATAGGGTGCCCCCTCCACTTCAAACACATATGCCGGGTTCATCTTTCCACGGACTGGAGTGCCGAAGTACTCAGCAAACTGTCTGCAGTTAATGGTGGCTGACATGAGGATGATCTGAGAAAACACAGCTTCTATGAGCGAGAGTTCAACTAATGCCAAAAGAGGGCAGAAGAGGGATGTTAACGTTGATCTTGCGATTACCTTGACATAACGAGAGTTTGAATGAAGAAGTTTCCTCAAAACCAGCAGGAGAAAGTCCATCTCCTCAGTGCGCTCATGAACCTTTGGCAAAGGCAGAATCGATAAATGGCCAAAAAGCCAAGAATCACTGATTAGATATTAGCATTAAATGATGAAACTGTGCCCCTGCAGCAGCATAAATATAGATGAAACCAGAGGAAAACCAAATAATAATTACAACTAAATAAAATGTCATAAAAAAAGTGAAGGAACTGTATTTTTACCATTTACTCATAAATGGATAAGAATATTTTTGATTCAGCATGAAATATTCTAATTTGGCCTACTAAAAAAATAGAAACTCAAAATTTCCCTTATAAAAGTCAAGCTAACAGAGAAATGAACATTTACATTAGAAATGATCTGTCTCATGTTTATGCACCTCATCTAGAAAAATATGGGAGTACTCCGTGAGGCACTTGGCTGAAACCAGTTTTTGAAGCAGCACTCCTGTAGTCATGTAGATTAGTCGAGTGTGTTCAGTAGCCATCTTCTCCAGACCAACCTGAAATACAAATATGTAGCATTGCATTCATAAATCTGGACACAAATTCTTATTAATAATTATCCCATTATTCTTAATTACCAAAAGCACTGTGTTGAGTAATATATTGTGACTCTAAATTTCATCTCATGGTCTTCTCATGAATGCAAATAATTTTGCTTTTAATATGTCAACTAGAAATTAATAATGTAAGCTTGTCATTGTGGGTGTATGTGATGAGCTATTGTGTGTAGCTTTGTATTTTGTATGAGGTGTCCTGTGTGTTTTTTGATTTGTACTGCTTGTTATTGTGCTGTTATGTGTTTTCATTGTGACCTGCCGAAGGGACTGCAGATGAAAATTAGCTGTAAGCTAACTCTGGTACAGTACATCAAATGGTAATATTTGTGTTTAACACTTTTCATGGTCCCAATAAATACATAAATAAATAAAAATCTTTTCTTGAAAATGTTAAATAGGTCATGTTAAAGAAATTAGGTCTCTTCCAGTCTCAATCGATAAGGTTATATTCTGCTTCCTCAGAATGATATAAAGGATTAGCCACAGTATGCTTATTCTACAGTACATTCAGACCTCATGCCAGTGTCTTACAAACTACAGTCTGCCATTGCCAACATAACTATTCTGGTCAGTCTTGGAGAAAATACCAGTGACCTGAGAATAAATTCACTGCAACCCTGCGTCCGACCACAGGGAAATACTTTTTGGTTCACCGACTCAACTCTGAGCACAAAAGAACTTTCCATTTACTGAGTGCGTGACTTTCACAAACTAAGAGGAAAAAACAAAACAGGAAAGGGGACGAGCAAAGAACTCTCCCCTTGCAGCAGATAAAGAATATGCTTAGGATGTGCAGCATAACCTGAATATTATGTCTCCCATTAACATGCACACTAATATTTGACTATTATTCCAAATATGACAATATTCTGAATTTGATACAGGTCACGTAAACAGCATATTCTGTTTTGCTATTCCGAATGTAGCATGTAGAAAGTAGCATGAAGACAGACAGAGAAGAGAAATGAGGAGAGTGGAGAGCTGTTCAGGGCAGGCTGGAAAAACAGAGCGTGCCTTCTCCTCGACGGGGACGGAGGGGATTGTTTATTATCCTGACATGCAACTGTGGACTGATGGTGATGACTCGGTGTGATTCACCAAAAACACTCAGCGGTGTTGTAAACATTATAGGACAACCTAGGTACTGAATGTGCCTGTAACTATAAATACATAATAACAGTCATATCAAAATCACTTATAAATAACAGGCAGCAGCTCATGAATGTTTTTCACCTCACTGGTTTATTTCACTGCCTGCGGAGATCTTGTGATTTCCATTCCCACTATTGCAGAGGGAAAACCCTGAAAACCCTCTGCGTGTAAACGGGGATATTAGCAGAATATTCATTTTCATCAGTCATGTAAACAGCTTAGTAGGAACATTATCTTTTTCAGAATAAAGACACTTGAATATTTTGTGCATGTAAACATAGTCATTGCTCCCACTGTCAGTGACATCATCTTTGACTCCAGAGGTCTGCAACAAGCGGAGGAGACAACAGTCATTAGATGTGCTGTTTCAGAGCTCTGTGCAACACAGCCAGACATCCTGACAGCGATGCACAGACATGAGCTCGGCAAATATGCGTATACACACTCTTTCTGAGTTGTGAGAGGATGTCATCTGCCTTTTGAACACAGTGTGATCTTAAGTGAATCACTGCAGGTTAAGGCTGGCTCAGTACAGACTAACTACTGTTACATGACCTCTGCACAGGGCTCTCTCTCTCTTGGATATTATGGTTTAATTATTGTGTAGGAACTAAGAACATATTGTAAGTGCAGGCCCATGTATGTGTCTGCACTTCACAGTTTAAGTAAATCAGATTTTGTCTGAATGTTGCACCAACCTGATATCCCACCAGACTACCCAGGGTACACTTCCTCTGTGTGGCAACCCATCGGGCAATACTGGTGGCCCCAATTTTGCGTGGTTGGGTGACCACAATGTTGCACGAGGCATTTTTCTCATTGTAGTGGTCCAGAATGTACTGTGGCAGCTGGGTGGTCTTGCCACTGCCTGTGGCTCCTCGAATGATTACTACAGAGTTGTTTTCTATGAGAGAAATCAGCTGGAAGCAGGCAAACATACACAAATACACAACCACTCAAAAAGAGAAACAGTTCACAAAAATAGAAACCTCATTTGGCTATTTGCACTAATATCATTGCAATAAAAAAAGATATTTGAAAGTAAGTCCTGAAAGTTATGAAACTACTGGATGTGATGGATGTGCTAAGCTGATTTATTACAAGAAGTCCAGACTTAATCATCTGCATTAAGAAAGTGCAGCTTACACTGTGTCCTAACAGCAAGCGACTGTCGACTATCACGTCACATCGCATAACATCGGACGCTCTCTGTCCATACCGAATCCATTAAATATGCACTTCTGTTAATCACGTATTTATCAGCTGTGCACTCAAAATCAGACTGGAGACGTAACCACTCAAGTAAAAGATGGGTGAGTACTTGCTATCCTTAGTTTGTACTTTTCAAACAGAATACACGTTTTATATTGTGATATTTAGATGTTTCTTTACTGGAAATGACATACAATATAGCCAACAGCAACTTAACCAAAAACTTCCAGCTCCCTGGCGATCTCCCTCCAGCCAGTTGCTACCTTATTATGTTTCTGTAGTGAAATGAGGAGGTATAGTAGAGATAGCTTCTCATTTCAACCTAATGAATCAGCTGTTCCTCATTCATGACTCACTTTCAACGCGAGCGACAGGTAGTAAATAGAAACAGGGCGCCCGACAAAAGTTCAGCTCAAAACGGTGCGCCGCATAGCGCTGCGCAGCGTCGCTTGAAGCCAGTTAAGACATTCCAATAAAAAATAAAGCAATCAAACTGATTTTGTCACTGACGCTCACGTCACATTCAGTTAGGACACAGTGTTAAATGACAGCATGAGCTAAAATATTCACACACCATTCTTCCATTAGTCACCATTAGACACCATTAGTCGACATCAAATTTTAAACTAGTGAATTTAAAGTTAGCTGTTGTCCTGCAGCATTAAATAACTTTGTGTTTGTCTTTAGCAAACAGTAAAAGCTTAAGTGCACCAATGTCCTGAAGACATAATCACAATCTCAGAGAAACTCCTAACATGAATGAGGACTAGAGTGAGAGGGCACTTTCAGACCATCACGCAGTGTGGTTGAGTAGTAGACTGGTACATTTTACCTCCTGTCTGTTTTTGGTTATGGGCAAGCTGGGGTACTCATAACTCGCAAGTGGAGGAGGAGTGGTACCTGAGGATTCAGAATCGAATGCACAAGAAACAGTGTTCATAGTCTATGACAAATTCTACATTACATTTAACTATGTAAGTTTATATGATGCAAGAAAAAAATTCAAGTGAAATTTTAATACTCACTCCCAGTAGGTACTTTTTTTCGGAAATGCCCTCCATCAGAGTTTACATTTTTCAGGCTGCCTTCATCAGGAACCTCTGATGGGCTGAAAAGAAACATAATAAAAGTAAAGTTTAAGCAGTTTGTACATTTTGAGCTTCCATTAACCAAGGAACTGGAATGACGTCAACAGTCACTCGAAGACAAATGGGGAAAAAAAAAAAACACAGAACAAATTTGAGTCACTATGCGTAGGACTTGAAATTCATATGGAACAGCAAGTTTCCTTCTCTCTCCTCACACAGTATGTGACAGACATTTCCTCTTCAAGATTTTAATTCTTCAAAACGATGAAAAGTGGAAATAAAGAATCGAGTGTGACAACAGTTCAGCTTACACCTGCTAGTTTCATCTTCGTAAGAATGCCTGTCAAAAGTAACATTGGTTTGTCACTATGAACAAATCATTTATATAATGCTTGAAGTGTGTTTTGTTGTCATAATCAACAACAAAGCACTTCTCTGTTAACCCTGACTGCCACGACTCTAATTTGAAAGCTTTGAAAGCTCAATTTCATCAAACAAGACAGTTTTGTCGGTTTGAGAGGATCCTAATTGAGTAGTATGGTGGAAGGGGTTGTATCACGTAGCCGTGGTTCCAGAAGTAAAAATAATTTAAATTAATGTATAGATTACATAGGGGGGTTTATTGTGTGTGTCTTTTTTATATATATATTTATAGACAACAGATGACAACCCACTGGAGAACTTACAACATTTGGATGGGCATGAGGGTTGGAAAGCCAATTACAAATCAGAAGAAGCATGTTCTGGTAAAGGCAGGCTGACATTAGATGCTGAGCTTTACATAAATTATTAAATATATTTAGCACCTTTAATCAATTAACTTTCACGTCCTGGTTCAATGGAGCAACTGTGGTGCTGCTTTTTATTTCTGATTGCAATCATGTGTGGCATTCTGGATATACTAGAATTTGAGCTGGCGTCTACATTGCTACGTCCATTGCGGTTAATGGAAAATGCAGCATCTAATGCTATTTGACATACCAGACAAAGAAAACGGTATTTCTCAGAGACAAAGATGAGGTTTTTTGACCGCATTGCCTGCTACTCTGATTCTATGTTGAGCCACTGAGGTTATCATTAAAAGTTAACTTCAAATGCTAGCTCACAGTGGGATAAAATACCAGGAGCTCTGTCCACTTCACTACACGCTGCCATTTCTAACTTTGCTCCGAGTCTCTGCCTCCTCTCGTCTTTCCCTCTGGCCGGCTCGACCAGGCCCACAGCACTGTAGCTCGGAGAGCATTCCCAGTTGTCTCTGCCCCTCCCTCTCTCTCAACAAGGGGAGGATTTTATCGCAACAGCAGGCACAAACCCTGACAGTACTAAGAGGACCTCAAACACAACACACACGTGGCTTGTGGGCACACACACACACACACACACACACACACACAAACACTCTCGCCCTCTCCCTTTCTCTCCAATGCACACATTTCATGCAAGCTACAAAGCAGCTGACCTTACAACAAAGCTGCACAGTGCACAGAGGAGAGTATGGTGAAAGGAGAGGAGAGGTGACAGCTCTTAGTCAGTTAGCAGTGTGTGACTAACTCTACTGGGAAAAAGTCTGCATGACAGAGGCAGTGGGAGAGATAAGACAAGGACAAGACAATAACTACAACACAAAGAGAAAAACATTTCCAACAACCAAGACAGTTGAGGATCGCTGCCGACTCTCGAGTGATCTGCTCCTTTGATGGCATTTGACACCAAGGGATGTAATAGACAGCGAGTGAAGGGATGAACATGGACAAACCCATGGACACAAGGAGCTCGAGGCTGTACTCGGTGATAAGCTCATTTTTGATCAAATTCTGAATATCTCACAGAGACGTCAGCGGTGCAGTTTTCACCTGTAAGTACAGATCTTTCCATACAATTTACAGCCAGATGTTATTGTGATAATTCCTTCTTACACATTGGAAGACTAACAGTAGTTCAAATATGGATCTCTTTTTTAAGTACTCAACCAGGAGTTAGGTTAAATACCTGAAAAGCTCTGTTTTGCTATCTCACAATGTGTGAAACCACACATACAGTTTGTGTTCGTGAGGCTGACCTATGACCCTGCAGGCTGTGTAATCCATCTGAATCCCAGGTGGAAGCTGTGTTGAATCCATCAGCTTGAAAAAAGGGCCAAATACACACACCTGGGACATCGTCCTTTGCAGAGTTTGACATGAACTGAAGGCAATCATAGCACACATCAGGCGGGGACCAGAGGTCAGCTTAGTTATGCTGGGATCATATTTCACTGTCAACCTTAAATTTTAATCTTTCAAACAATTCTGGATAAAATGAAAATCATATATTCCAAGTAGAGGTTGCGATTTTCTTGCATAATTCTCATTATGGTCTTTGGGGCTGAAAATGTGACCCTGTTTTTAGTCAAAGGTGCAAGCTTTTGTAAGAACTAGGGTTGGATAAATTCACTTTGTTCTGGTTTTTTGTTCATTCTCTGAAGGTAAATTTCCATCATTACTCTTCCATCTGTCTCATGTTAGATTTTTTGTTCCTGCTGCATCTACCTTTGCACAACTGGTCTTACTCTGTCTTGCCAGTACGTGCAACTTGGGAGAGAAATTCACACTTAGCTTAAAGCATCAGATATTCCAGCATATGTAAATGCAGCACAACAGTGCTATAAAGACATCATGGCCTCACAATCCAGGTTAACATTTCTTGTTTCTTCAGTTTCTCAGGATTGTCTGCTGTGACTGCCATGCCATTGTTCAACTGGATGAAATGGTCGCATGAAACAAGCGTGCAGGATCAGGATGAAGCACCATCTCTGAAAACCCCAGGCGTCTTACCCAGCCGCATGTTGATCAAAGAGCTCCTGTGGCATGTGGAGGAACGCGAGCACCTGGCGAGGGAGCTGGAAAGGGAGAACAGGCTGGCCTACAGCGCCTTGGGTCTCCACTGGTTTCAGAGGTACCCCAGATTGCGGACCCTCATCCCCACATCAGAGCTACACCAGCTGGAGTTCCTGTGTGCCCAGATCCCACCTATCCACGTAGCCAACGTGCTCTCCAGGTATTTTGAAGCAGCCATGCCATCCTCCATCCTAACATTAGTATGCTGTCAACAGCGACTAGCTGCTTCTGCATCAACACGCGGCCTGACAGCAGGCGAAGCAGAGAAGACCCAAAGGGAAATGGAGGCAGGGCAAGCTGCCAAGCAAGCCATTGTGTGTTACTGTCACAGAGGCAGGCGATGTAGGGTGTGAACATGCGAAGGTGAAGGATGCCCTGTAAGGCTTAGTAAAGACAGACTGCCAGGGTTTCCTCTCGTCATCTCTATGTTAGCCATAATGAAATAAAATATTACATGATTGAGCCCTGTGACCTACTTATTTCCCATAAAACTCACTAGGTCACTACTGTGTTCTTGCATAACAACATTACCCAACAATAACACTACTGTACTATTTTCAAAACATGTTGTTGTCCCAGATATGTCTTTCTTCTAACTATTCTTACTATGAGACAGAATTAATAGGTGCAAGGGCATATGTCTTAGATTTTGTGATGGATTAAATAAACAAAAATCAGAAACTGCCAACTGATAATGTGGGACGTTGACATTGTGTTGATGCAAATCCTTGCGACTTCAACAAGTGTTTAATTAAGTCAAAAAACAGATGCTTGGAGTGCTGCTTGGGAGTAGAAAGGTATCCCTCTGGTGCTCTTCAGTTTGGGGATCCTACTAGTTTAGAGTTACTGAAAAGATCTGAAGCACTCAAGAGGTTAATAAATTTAAAAAGCCTTTAATACTTCATGGTTACTTAGTCATAGGTAAAAACATGCCTATGCATTTCAGCCATTAAGGCTTTCATCAGGGCAAGTACAAAATGGTTGCCTTTAGACTGCTTCCTATATATGTCTTTAATTAACTCTGTTTGTCGCATCCTTCCACAGATTTCGTGAGGTGCTCGCCACTAACAACATAATGCCCTGGGAATTGGCGTCTGTCTTCAAGCGGGTGCTCAGGGACTTTTTGAGCCAAAAGGAATATGACGAAGAGGACAGTCTTTCAATGCAGCCAGGGCCGCTCCGACCAATGGAGTCTTGGACAAGCCGTTACAAAATGAAGCAGCGCTTTGTCACACCTACGGTCCCCAACTGTACAGACCACCCAAGGGAGGAGATCCCAACAATCTCCGGATATGTGGACCGGGCCATGAGGCACTCCAGCTCAGTCACCGTAAACAGGGACTGGAACCTTCCATATTACTATCCAGTTCCTCTCAGGCCCACAGGGGCATATAACACTACACTGTGAGAGGACACACTCCTCCATACATCTGTGGTCTTGTATCACAAGGAAAATCAGTCATCACATAAACAGCATGGAGACGTGATGCAAAGACTTAATTATTTGTAGGACTGTTAATTGTAATTTATAAATAATTGCTTGTGACCAAAAATGTGAAGGTGACTTTAGGCTAGGTGGACAATGTGTTGAACTATTTTATTTCTTTAACAGGTCACCAGATCTTTACAATCCCTAAAGAAATTAGCATCATTTCTTTAATAGATTGTTTAGTCTTATTGCCTGTCTTGTTAATCATCTTGTCATAGCTTTTTATATTTTTATTCAATTTGTTTATATTTGATTATTGTGTCCCCTTAAGAGTTTCTGACCTCCAGGTTAGAAACCACTGCACTGACACTTCTGATTCAGTGGCCAAGCCAGAGCTGTAATCAACAGCTGACGTTTTGTGCTATCTTTGACATATTATGAAATTTGAAGTCACTGAAAACCTTTTGACAGCCAACGTTACAGTAAATTTTGGATTGAGGGTATTCAAAAATAATAAAAACTGATTATAACTGAAAATTAGTCAACCAGATAGTGTGTAAAATGCTATATAAAATAAAATTGAGGTATTCATTGAAATCTTGGAAAACCTTGAAAAAGGCTTGAATTTAACGGTGGTTCATTTATATGTAAAAGTCCTGCACTCCAGTTTTAATGAATCAACACACTGTCGAGCTAAAAGGATTTGATATTAGCATTATATGTTGCTGTGACACATTACGACATGTATAAAGCTGGTGGCAGCCATTTAAAATGCTAAATATGTTAATGTTGGAAAGCTACCTAGCTAATTACCGGGCGTTAGCTAAAACTCAGCATCCAACACAGCTCACATTTTTCTAATTTTGCATGCATTTTCTTTAATCTAGCGTTAACTCTTCCGGCCGTCCTACTGTTTGTAGCTATGAGAAAATAAATTTATGTTTTGGCTGAAATAAAGGAAGTGACACTTGTAGCCTTGAATATTTTTTACTTGGTTAACCACTAGCACAGGTGACGCGGGATGCTAGCTAGCTTTTAGCTAACGTTAACTTTGCTTCAGCTTATCTTACCGGGTCTCTTTAAATGACAGCTCATCGAACTTTCTTTCAATCCCTTCTTCTGTGAGTTTAATATTGGCAAAAGTGGTCCCCGAGGTGAACCAGTCTGAAATTTGTTCTGCAGTGAACACTTTCTTCATGTTGCAGGTTTTCTGAAATATCGACATTTTCCTGTTGCGTCTTCAAAGAAACGTCAGTTGGGAGGTGGCTCATTTCGCCTCCTGTCGGTTGCCGTAACGACTGCAAATAAAGTTACAATCGAAATTCTTCCATTTACACAGCATGTTGTTTCTGTTAACCCGTAAATACTGTTCAGGTGGGTCAAAAAACCCATTTTGACATTTGAAAGCAATAAAAAATACCCTAAATTAACTTCTTTAAGCCTGGGATTGTATGATTTTTCCTAAAGTAGCCCAGTACAGAAGTCCAGAACGGCAGAGCTTGCAATTATTCTTTTAACGCCATTACTCGAGATCACGAGTTAATTACTGCATCATCTCGAGAAAACGAGCTTAACCCAGAATATACAAAAAATGGAAATATTTCAAAAGTATTTATTTTTGTTCAGCTGGTACACATTTTTGCACATCGATGGTGTTTGAGGTCAAATTTGACCCATATTTATTAAAAGGTATTTTAAAGTCATCAGAGGGGGTCAAATAAAGATAAAGAGTGGTTATGAGGGATCTTGAAACAGTGAAACTATAGACTGGCTTGTGTGTGTATTTCTGTCATGGGGACAGAGTTCAAGAGGGACCATGACACTGTCAGAGAACTGCTTGTGTTCCCACCATCCACCAGGCCCACTCAGGTGTGCTCCTGTAGACCTTTGAGGTGTTATGGGGGAATCTTGAACCAGTGAAAGTGTAAAACTGTGCATAGGCAGCATCATGCATTGTGTACATACAGTATGGACATAGGGTTACGAGGTGCCTTGGCACTGTTGCAGCATCTGCACCTGCAAACAAGCCTACCCAAAGTAACAGATCAAACTCATCAATTACCAGGCAACCAACATAGTGGGTATGTGGCTTACAGGTAGTGTTGATTGATAGTTTTAATGGTTATAATAAAACCTACCATTCAAAAATATTGTGGCATCCTTCACTTTCAATAAAATTAATTGGAATAATTATAGCTGTTATGTTCTCCCGTTTTAGATAACAAAAGATCATAATATAGTGCGATTGTCAATGTATTTTCTCTATAAAAGAAGTGTCAGTCCTAAAGAAAACACTCTGTTCTCTGAAACTTTAGTGAAGGATTAATCACTCATTTATTGAGTGATAGGATATATGTGGATGCAAAATACATTTGTGGTTCAACATTTGGTATATGATAAAGGGATACCTAGTCAGGTCAAAAATGACCTGTTCCATACTGTGAAGGGTCAGAATATGAACAGTACGTAAGGGTTAAATGTTACAAAAAATATTCTGCTAATTTGAGATATATTTTTAATTTAAAGACCACTGGACCTCACCTTTTGATTTACTACCATTAGATGACCTATGACCTGCATAAATGAGAATTATCCACAGGTTATTTTCTGTAATTAGATTGTTTTTTATAGTCCTATTACTTACACTGTTTAGGTAAGGAAACCACAAAATATGAAGAGGTATTACAGCTAACAAGAGGTAGCAAAAGTATTTTTAATTACAGTATTTAAAAAAAAGAAATGTCCATTATGCTTAGAAAAAGACAATTGTGATACACCTCAGTATGCTGGGGAAAATACAGCGTAATACCATGGATACGACTTAGATGTTCAGTCAATCACAGCATCAGAAATTAGCACCGAAAATTATGAACATATAAAAAGTCACAGTTTTTACATTAAGATATTCAGCATTGTTTTACCATGCAGTCTGAAAAAAGTGTGACTAGATATACTACAGTACATCAAAAGCAACCCAACAAGACCTGGAAAGGAAGTTTGTATTTTTAATATGTTAAATCACAGCTGGTTTGTCCCTACTGTTGTAATGACAGATCCATGGAACGGGTACAGTACGCCTCCAGGAAAGACTTATAGACATGTGAGAAATATAAATGCAGATTCCCTCAATGAAAAGACAAAATGTATCAAAATGTATGTGTACTGGAAACTATTAAAAGGGTTGATCAAGTCAACTCTGTTTGATAAAACAATTAAAAAAGAATTTGAAAAAATAAAAAGACTTTGGGGAAAAACCACCTCCATACAAACAGTTTAGAGATTCACAGCATCTCCAGCGCCAGACTGCTGTCTCGCATTAAGCTGATCTCTGATCGGAGCTTTTCATTTTCCTTTGAAACAAAATAAATGCACAGATTTGATTAATTAAACACAATTTGATCTATTAACAATATTCACCAGGAGAATTATCCTATGCAGAAATGATCGTTACCTCCTGAAGTTTGGTGTTGTCCTTCTTTAACTTCACCAGATATTCAATCCTCTGTTTGTGGTTCTTATGTCCCACAAGTTTTCCGTTCTCCTCTGACAGCTGAACATTCTGCTTACGGAGAACCTCATTCTCCTGTAAGACAAAAATATATCAGTACAGTTGGCTCACCTGACCTGTTAGCTTGACCTGAAACTTTCTGTGTCATCCCCCTTGGGAACCATCTTCCAGTTTAAAATATCACTGACCAACCTCAACCTGGAACTCATTACTAATCTTTCTCTGATGATGATTAATACCAAAACTCCATGGCAATATTTTGCTTGGGACCAAAGAGCTAGATAAACAAACCAACCTTGCCATCCTTTCACTCTGACACAAGTGGCAGAAAACATTACAGTAGTCTGATGGATTAATTTTATTGAATAGAAAAGAGCTACATCACCCCAAAATGCTTTTTCCTTTTTTTTTTTTTTTTTTTTTTTTTTTTTAAGTAAGAGATATACTCATCTACTCTCTGACCTGGAGCAACTTGTCCTCTTCCTGTACCCTCTGCCTCAGCTCTCTCAACTCTATACAGCGGTCCCTCAGCTCAGTGGTCAGCTGCTGAACACAGGTCTGAGAATGGGCCAACGTTGACTCCTGTGCCTGCAGTCTACTCCACAGAAAAAAAGAGATTTTATTTATCCTCAAGCATAAATGAATGATAGGAATAACATGCAATAAGCAAAACACTGATTAATTCACTTAAGTACAGCGCTCCATATATGTGCTTACCGTTTTTGAGTGTCAGACAGCTTCTGCGATACTTTGCCCTGTTAATGAACCACAGACAACAAATTATACATAAATCATTCTGTCAAGAGAAAAAAAATAAAACCAGTAGAGAAACAAATACAAACCTTCTCTTCTCTCTCCTCTTGCAGCTCTTTGAGTATGGACTGCTTGATACTTTCAATCATCACCTCGCTGAAAATCACAAGATAACACTATTAACTTTACTTATGCCATCAGCCATGGGTGGTCTGGTATCTTGTAGGACAATAGATGGCAGAATGAAAGGATGAATAAACTCAACCTATTTGTTTTTCCATTCTGTGTCGGTTGGTTCTCTTTGGTATAATACTGGTCAAGCAAAGCCTGAATCTCCATTCGAACCATCTCTTTCTCAGTCAGCTGCGTCTGAGGACAGAAAACACACAATACAGAGTTCATTAAGACCCTTGAATTTACACTCTAATAAGTTTTCAGTCTAATAAGGAATTGCTACAAATTCATTAACTTTGGCCAAACACAATACCTTCAGCCGTTGGATCTCCTCATTCTTGGCAGTTCTCTCAGCGTTCAGCTCTGTTAAAAGAATCTCCATGGTCATCATGGAGGAGCGTCGATTCTCCAGCTCCCTCTCCTGGCTCTCTAACACCTCGGTCAGGTTCCTGTTGAAGCTTCCTGGGGTGTGGGGAGTCTTGAAAAGCAGAAAAAAAACCCAAGTATAAATAAAAAATAAATAAATAAATCAAGCACCACATTTTCCATTTTCAAAAATCAGTAGGACTGTAATCAACCAAAGAAAATCTTGTCGACTGAAATCGTACATAATCTTGGGGGGGGTTGGATGTAACGACACAGAGTGCACAGTGAACTCTGCAGTCACACATTTCTCCGCGTCGGTTACGCTAACCCATTGTTGCTAACTTTGGAGCTATCTCCCTTCACTTTTCCAGCACTTGGGGAAACAACAGACTTAACTTTTTAGCATTTATAAACTGTTACACGTCTGTACTATACTGCCAGACTGACGACTTACTAACTTACACACCTTTTCCTCTGCTCCGCTCGCATCCACCATCACTTTCCTGCCGCTCACTCTTTCCCGCTCGATACGCCGACATGCCGTACTCCTTAAATTACGCTATCAATAGTTTCCCAGGCAACGACATGGAGGTAGACTCACGTACCGGAACAGCGCTGCACAGACACTCCCAATGGATATTTGGCGTTATTTTTGACATTAAGAAAATATTTTTTTGGCCTGGCGGGAGTTCTTGTTGTTGTAATTGTGGGAGAAACACTAATTCAGTAAACGCTCAGTGAACGTTTGGTACAGTTAGACCCAGCAGTCTTCATTAGGTTGGGCGAGTTCAAAGTTGTGAAAACAACGGGGGTGTTTTGAATACCCCCGTTTTCAGGTAATTTGTTAGTCTGTCCCTCCAGCCGCAGGAACTAATGGATTAATCCTGCAAAGCTATTGACGTAGCACTTTTCTCCTTATGAAAGTAATACGGCAATTATTCGACCAATGAGAATTTGGTCGGACGAGAGCATATCGACCAACTTATCGACCAGGAGACTAAAGCCCTAAAAATCAGATTTAAAAAAATAAATAAACCATGGTCTTACCCGAGGTAATGATTTCGGTGTTGATTCTACAGGTTTTCCATTTCTGATCGTTTTTTCAACAGCTTCCCGTTGTTGTTGAATCTGGTACAAATGGAGAATTTTAGTTAGTCAGTCATTTTATTAGATGTTATCCTTGAACTTTTAACTGATTATTTTGAGTCCTTGCTGTTTGATAAGATGATAAAAGAATTACCTTCTGCTGTAGATTCTGTATCATGACCTCTTTCTGGGTTGTTTGCTCCTGAGATGCTTGGAGGAGGCGGTTTTGCTCATCTAAAACCTTTGTGAGTCTTTCAACTTCCTCTGTGGCATAAGTCACCTCCTCCTGCAACACCTCAACCTGACAGACACACACATAACTACGGAGTCAGAATATTATTCACCTCCAGTAAGTCTACCAAGAAAAATGACAAGATACACCTGAGGGACATCAAATGTATACTGTATGTCACAGAAACTAAATTTATGTATCAGTTGTGGTGTTTAATAGAATCAATCTTACCTCTATTTTGTTAGATGCCACATTCCTGTCTAACTTTTCTTTAAAGTCACAGATTTCTGTTTGCATCTTGGAGTTTTGCTCCCTGATATCCTCCCGTTCGAGGCAGGCAGCATTGTACTTGGCCTGGAAGAGGTGTGATGTCATTATAAACATGTAGTGACCGATTCAAATATTATGCATATCTATAGCATGAAGTTACAAGTGAATGGTGAAATAGGAGGAAGAGTAAAGTACTGTGATGTCTTTGATATCTCCAGACAGGTGGGTAATGGTCTGATCCTTCTGACTCAGTTCACTGCGGAGGTCTCTGGTTTGGTTAATCAGATCTAGAACAACATCCTGTCAAACAAAACAGGAGATGTTCAGAAGGTTAGTGGACATACTGTAATTACAGTTTATCAGAGGAAATGATCAGACAGGATTATTCTCTTAGGCTTACTTTGTCCTGTTCAGTCTTCTGCTCCAAGCCTTTTATGATTTCATTGGCAGAGGTGAGATTTTGCTCAAGATTGACAAGTTTGGACACCTTTGAATAAAAATAAATAAATAAAATGAAACAACCAGGTTTAGACACTGAGCTGCAATTACCATTATGATAAATATTTCTAACTTGCAAACATGCATATTGTTCTCAGGACTGACCTGTTGTTGATTTTGTGCCGTCAGGTCTGAGACTTGTTTTCTAAGCTGTGTATTCTGCTCCACGGTTTCAATGAGTTCTCTGAAGGCATACAAGGTCATTCATGTTATTTTAGGAATTTTATAAATATAGAAAAAATGTTATATTTAACCAAAAACTATAGACAGGTTTAGCCTGTGATGTACTCACTTTGATGTGCTTTCTTTGTTTTCTTTTAACTGGGTGATCAGGGTCCCTGTTTGCTCTTGTTCAATTTGCAAAGAATTACTTAATTTCTACAATAAAAGAAAAAAAAAAAAACAAGAATAGAAAATAAAGACAGTTAAGACATTCCATCTTATATTTTGGGGAGAAGGCCTGTAGTTGATTTAATAAATTCACTAACCGTAATCTGTGCCTTCAGTTCATCAATCTCCTGCTGTCTGTCCTGCAGCTGCTGTCCTGCCTGATCAGCTTCAAACTTGGCCTCTGCTTGCAGCTGGTCAAAAGAATCCTGCAGTGTCCGATGCTGCTCCAGAAGCTGCTCCCACTCCAGCCTGAAACGAAGACACCGTAGTTGTGGGCACCTAAATACATCCTATCAAAAAGACTCACAATGCAGCAGTATAGACTGGTGCTTACTGGACTTTGTCAAGTTGGAGCTGTGTGCTGATCAGACTGCTGGAGAGCTGGCTCATCTCTCTCTGCTGCTCGCTCTGGCCGTCTCTCAGCTCATTCTTCACAGTGGCCAGCTCCTTATCGGACGACTGCAGCACCAGGCGTAGATCACGAATCTCACTTCTCAAAACTGAAAGGAGAGTTGACACCTTGATACACTTGTCCCCAGTTCACAGACAGCAGCACAAGTCTATGCAGACAAGCAGGTGAAAATCTTTACAACAAAAAGGAGAAACAGCACCTTCTGCAGCTTGCTGTTCAGACTGAAGGCTCTGTTCCAGGTTGCTGATAGTTTCTTGCAGGTTGAGCTGATCTTTGTTCCTGTTAGCTCGCTCAGTAGAAAGTTGCTGCATCAGGTAAAGGTCAACATGTTACTCTAGTCTCTAAATTCCCATAGATCAAATGAAAATAATTTCTTACATCACATTAAATTTGAATGAAGATGAAACTCTAAATGATCCACAGAGCAAAATTGTAAGCACCACTGTACATAAATGTGAGGAAATATCCCACCTCATCTTTGCAGTCAGACTCTTGTGACATCACAGCGATCTGCTCTTCAAGTTTTGCAATTTGCTGCAACAGCTTGCTGTTCTTTATCTCCTCCTCACCCAACTGTGTCTGGACACGACTTGCTTGCTCCTGAGGAGAAAGTATGAAACACTGTGTGGTAATGACTTCATATGCATTTAAGTACACACAGTTGAGGGTTAATCCACTCTGCTGTACCTGTACTTGACGCAGTTCTTCAGTCAAGGCCATTTCAGTCATGTCTGAAGGAGGCTCCTCGGCCCAAATGTCATCTGGATTATTGTTCATGCCATTCAAGTGGTCTGGGCTGGAGAGAGGCACAAGACGGGACCGCAAGTTGTACGCTTTGGTGGGCGTGGAGAGAATCTGATATGACAGATATTTGAAGGATGAAAGATAGTTATTATCCATATCATGAGACCAACAGTGGCAGCACACAAACAAAAAAACAGGAACAAAGCAAAACACTTTCATCTTTGGACAAATGACAAAAATGCAACAAATTCTGACAAGAATCTGCAAGAAAACAAAAGCATATCATCTCCTCACCTTTATAGTTTCAACATGAATTCTGTTCAGCTCAGAGACTTCTTGTTTTTTGTAAGTGTTTGTGGCCTCCAGAATGTTTTCCAAATGCCTGTTGGACTTGTCGAGGTATCTTTTCTCAGACTCCAACTGAGACATCTGTTTACTGGAAAACAAAGCACCATCCTAAAATCACATTAAGCTCTACAGAACTTATATTAAAGGCCTATTGAATGAGAAATGGCATCTTTCATCAAGCTCACAAAACAAATCCATATAATAATGAAAGAAAATATGATATTCTAGTGGTCAAAGTAAAAAAACAGATCCTTCCTGCAGCTGCAAAACAGCATGTAATGATATTTTAATGAACAAATAACACCATCGAATATATGCAACAAATTGAGATTCCCTCCATACATCTCCATATATTTCTAGCTTTGAAGGTGCTTGTTCCTAAACATAATAATCCCCATGTGAATTTTGTTTTAGATACACTTTTCTTCATCAAATGTTGTGCTTACTTGGTGACTTCTTTGTACTCCTCAAAGGCCTGAAGGGCTGCTGTGAGGTTGGACTGTTTCTGAAGCAGCTGAGCCTTCAGCTTCTCATGTGCAGTGGCCGAGACGGTGTCTGCAGCCACAGGTGTCGAAGAGACTGCTGGAGCTGTAGAGCAAAATTAGATTATTCACATATACTGTATGTAGATGGCATGATTTCTTTCACTGTCTCAACCTTTTCTGATGCTGCTGCTAATTATCGTACTCTCTGTGAGCTTTTCTGTCTCCATAGCCCTCTGGAAGGCCTCTTCCAGCTCAGCAGCAACTTGGGCTGCAGCCTCTTGAGCATTCACCACCGATTCAAGGGAGCGAAGCTGATGGTTTTCCTCCCTGAGGCTGAAGTTCTCCGCTGCATATCGAGTCATCTTTGGGTGATGTTCAACCTTAAAGGGGCACAAGTGTGTACACAAGAAATGACAATGAATAGATTCAATTGTACATCCTGGAGTTAAGGAGAACTGATGTTGGATGTTAGAGGAAAGAAATGTTATTAGAGCAACTTTAGAAGGCAAAGAAGGGTGTTTTGGCATCTGAACTATAGGTCCTTCAGTGTACCTACACATTATACAGATATATACAGACATCAGCAGTCAGTTAAGCAGTGTGCGAGGGTCATTAGATTTTGTACCTGATCTTTTAAAATCTTAATCTCTTCCTTCAGCTGGTCAATGTAAGCCTGCGACTCCTTGTCTGACAGTAAGTCATGTCCTGCCTTCATCTTTTTCTCAAGGCGAGAGATGTGGTCCTCTCGAAACCTGACAATCATGCGGCTGGAATGGATGAACTTGTCTTTCTGGGTCCAGGCCTCCTCCAGCTGAGCCACTTTCTTGAGCAGCACCTGAGTGTAGAGTCAAACATTGCTGTGAACTTCCCTGCACCAACATTATTTCCTAACAACAACAAAGTGCCCAAAAATGAATGACAGTGTACAAAAAAACATTTTCCATACCCTCTTCTCCTCTTCTCGGTTCCGCCACAGACGAACAGCAGCCATAAACTTTGCCTTATATGAGACATCATGCTGACTTTCTATGGATGGGCCTGGTGAAAAAAGCCATTTTATTTTTTTACATATCAGTTATGACTCAATTAAATACAATAACCTGGGAGTATGTAGGTAAATCGATTTTCACTTTTTTCACATTTTGTTATGTTGCAGAATATTGTTTCTCACAGTCTGAGAGTCCTTTAGATGCTTTTTTTGCAAACTCCATGCAGCTTTCCTGTGTCTTTCAGCAAGGAGAGGCTTCCATCTGGCCACTCTGCCATGAAGCCCAGATTGGTGGAGTGTTGCACTGACGGTTGTCCTTCTGGAAGTTTCTCCCATCTCCACACAGGATCTCTGGAGCTCAGCCAGAGTGACCATCAGGTTCTTGCCTACCTCTCTTACCAAGGCCCTTCTCCCCCGAATGCTCAGTTTGGCCAGGGCAGCCAGCTCTAGGAGGAGTCCTGGTTGTTCCAAACTTCTTCCATTTAAGAATTACGGAGGCAGCATAAATATTTTTATAGCCTTCCCCAGATCTGTGCCGACACAATCCTGTCTTTGAGCTCTGCAGGCAGTTCCTTTGACCCCAGGGCTTGGTTTTTGCTCTGATGTGAATTGTCAGCTTATATAAACAAGTATGTGTCTTACCAAATAATGTCCAATTAATTGAATTTACCACAGGGAAAAAAATTAATTTAAACAATTTTAGCATAAGGCTGCAACATAACAACATGTGGAAAAAGTGAAGTGATCTGAATATTTTCTGAATGCACTGTATGTTTCATCCGAGTGTTATTACCCATGTGGAGTTCTGGTCCTCCTGGTGCTACATCTCTCCCATAGTCAGTCGCCTGAGAGGCAAGAGCCTGTGCAAGCTGCTCCTTCAGCTTCTTCACTTCAGCCTGTAACTGCCTCACATTTCCCTGGGTGTCTTCATTGATAATGGCCTGTAAAAATAGAATAATTGTACAGGGGTGAGATAATAAGGTGATTTAATGTTGAAATCACCAGAACTTGGATAAGTCTAATTGGTTTTAATACATAATAGAACTGTGTTTGAGGACTGATACCTTATTCTTGATCAGCTTTGCTCTCTGGGCAAACTGCAGGGTAGACAACGTTTCTCCAAAACATTTTGATCCGGGGTGTACATTAGCTATGATGTAAGTCTTTGCATTTCCTCCAAGAGAGTCCTGAAATAATGAGACAATTGTTACAGTTCCTATATTTATAAGCGAACAAACCTGAAATATTTTAAACGTAAGCACTATGAAATGCAGTCACATGACAAAAAAGTTTGTCATTTTATTTTTTGCATATTTCACTGCATTACCCAAGTGTAATCACGTCTTTGAATATATATATAAATATGAGTATATACAATGAAGTGTTATATTCTGAAGTCTACAATATTAAAGTGATAGTGAATGTGAATCTGATTGATGACAAAATGAATACCTGCTTGTTTTAATTTGAACCAAATCACATCACCAATATACAAGTATTCATATTTAGGTTGTGTGTGTATTCCACAATGTTTTTCAATCGAAACATTGACATAAAATGTAACATGAAAACATGTACTTTACATTAGAAACATGTAAAAATGATTCACATTAAAAACACAACACCTCTATACCACTCTACCTGAATATACAATGCCATTATTCCTGGAAAGTAAATAGTTTTCACACTGACACACTGTCACAGCAACATTAAATCTCCACTGAAACAGCAACCCAAAAGGCATTCTGCATCTACAGTCACTCACCCTTAACAAGAAGGTGAGTTTTGAATCCCTGTAGCAGATGTGGCGGTTCTTCCCATTGGACACATCCACCAATGCCATGATCACCTGACCGAGGCACATGAGGGAGCGATTGATACTGCTGGCCTCCTGAAAGAGGAGCAACGCAGACAAGCGGCTGTAAGCAAAAACAATATACCAGATGTAGCACCTCATTATGAGCCTACATTCAGACATGAATCGTCACCTTGAGTCTGGAACCTTCTGTGTGTGTGTCTTTCTGCCTCTCAGACCCTGCCAGATCCACCAGGTTCAGCTGAGACATTCGGATGTTCACCACTTCATTGATGGACTCCTTAGACTCCAAAGTCATGGTGAACACAGCATGAGATCTTGAAGACTCACGATTCATGGAGGTGGAGGCCACTCGACGATTACGCCAGCCCATAGACAGGACCTAAGTGGTATCAAACATAATGGCACATACAATTGGACGTTGCTCAATTACAACACACTTTGTATTGCACAAGATAATTTTAGACAATATGACAATGTAGTTCGATTCAATGTGCATAGGGATCAAGTATTTCATCACAACAGGGAGAAAATCCTACCTGGTAGGCTTCAGCAGCTGAGTTGACAAACTTCTCCACAGCTCCCTCAACAAACAGACCCTTCTTTATGTTCTCCCTGAGAAAAAGGCTAGCTGAGGCTGTGTCCAGGAGGTCATAAATTTGTTCATTGTATATCTCAATAAATGAACATTTGCAAAGGAAACTCTTGGACTGGGAAGACTTTTGAGAGAAAGACAAAAAAAACCAAAGCAACTACCTCATTAATTAACAAATATTAAATATTGGTTTACAACACTTTCATGGTGATGAAATGTTACAGCTCACCCTTTCCACTTCTCTGTTGATGAGGAAAAACAGGTACTCAAAACTTCGAGGAATAACCCCCCGCAGTTCATCTGTAAAGTTATCCAACTCAGATGGTCCTAGCAAGAAAAATAAAAAGCACCACTGCAATTATTCCATCCTTTTACAGAATGTGTAGTACACAGCGTAACTTATATATTGAATTCTCACCAAGCATGGTAAATGTTTTCCCTGAGCCTGTTTGTCCACTGCAGAAACAAAAGTGGAAACAGTTAAGGAACTGAATGTTTGCTGCAAATGAAGTACAATGCAGGGTAGTTATGCCATAAAACATTTTTGATTTCATACTGTGTATAAGTAATATTAAGACCACTTACTAGGCAAAAATAGTACCATTGTATCCATTCATGCATGACTCAACAATATTCTTGGCCACACTGGAGAACACAGAGTCCTGTTGGAAAATGACAGATAAATATCACATAACTATCAGTCATACCAGCAACATCCCACACTGACACATCAGGTTACCCTCCCAGGCTAATTCTACCATTACTATGCCAGTGGTACAATATGTAGATCATACAATGACTGTGTTCCTCAACCTGAGAGGTGTCCATGTCAGCGACATGATCATAGGTGAAGGTTCGTGGCTCTGGTTTTGAGAGCAGACGGATGGTGTTCGGTGAGGTGACTGTGAGACACAGACTATGATCTCCATCTGTGGTCAGCCCGGTGCCCTGGGTCAGAGGTCGCACACGCACAAAGACTTTGATAGAATCGCTGTCACCACTGTAGGACCAGAAAATAACATCAACACTTGTAAAACATAAAGATTAAGCTGCTGGTGGTGAGAGTTTAATATTGCCAAGAAAAGAAAGATCTGTTACTATAGCTGTCCTTTAAGTTTGAATGATATAAAAATGTTTGTACTTATGTAGCCATTTTAATTGCATAATCTCCTCGGCCAAAACAACATTTAATTTCATTATTTATTTGTTCCACTCATGGTAATGCACAGCTCCAGAAAAGAAAAAAGCGATTCATGAACAAAACACAACTCAATTTCCTTGCACACATTCCACGACCGAAAAGGAGCAGGGAGAAGAAAACCTTATTTTGTCTGCCCCTTACTCAAAACAGAAATAAACAATAGAAATAGATGGTCTGTCAATTATAGTTACTTAACAATCATTACTTACAGTAACATGAGAAAAAAAAATCAAGTCATACACAATAATTCACCATCAACTAAGAAAAGCCATTACCTGTCAACTTCATACAGTCTAATTATTCTTTATTTATACATTTGCTTGAACTGAGGAATATTTTTTATGACCCTTTAAATCATTCTGTAGAGAACTCCACAGGTTGATGCCACATACTGAAATACACATACGCTTAAAGTTAAATTTCCCTCTATGGCCCTCGTCCTCTGAACTAAAAACAAACAACTTCCGTAAATTTTCAGGCAACGCTCTGCTTTTTGCCCCTGTACATAACTAATAATGTCTGTAAGTCAACAAAATCTTTAAGTTTCATTAGTCCTGATTTAATAAACTGTTTGTTCTCTTGAATCCACTTTATGAATAATTCTTACTGCTTTTCTGTAATATAAACAATAGCTTTATGTTGCTCATGTACGTGTTGCCCCACACAATGACTAAAATATGGCCAAAAAAAAGAGAACAGTACAGATTTCGCATTGCCTTATAATCTAGCTCATACTTTGCTTTGTTCAAAAAAAGAAATATTCTTGGACACCTTTGTTTTTACATATGCTCTCTCTCTCTCATATATATATATATATATATATATATATATATATATATATATATATATATATATATATATATATATATGATTTCCATGTAAGTTTCGAAAGAAAAAAGTAACCACATGCAGATAGTATACATATCACAGTACTTAGGATAAGGTCCTGGATCAGAGATTAAGGGAAATTAAGACTGACAGCGTCGCATATGTTTGTGTTTGTGGTGATAAAAGTACAAGTTACCTGGCAGCAAGTTGGGTTGAATCGCCAGATCCTGTCAACAAAATTACAAGATTGTTAATATTTGTTCAGTTGATAGTTTGACTTCTTACATTATGTTTAACAGTTAACTTATACACTACAACCGTTTATTAGCCAGCTTAAGTCAGTGTAAGCGTGACGTTAGCGGTATGGAAGCGTTAAAGAGTGATAGCTAGCGTTAAGTCTAGTTAGCTGATTACAACAAGCTTGCTAAGATTACCAAAAACAGCCGTAACGTTACATGTTGCCGTCTACAAGTTAGATGACCGTATATTCGGTGCGTTACCTTTTCCGTTGGAATTCATTGTTGACAAAGAAATATTCGCCGTTATGTAGTTAAATTAACTTTCTTCATAGCATGTCGGTCAAGAAGAGGGACGACACTGTTTACATCCTTCGAAATTGGCGGGCAGGTCTGCCCCTACTTCTTCTTCTTTGCTCTTTATGGCCAAAGTGAAAGGCGCCTTCCGTCCGCTGCTGCCACCTACTGGAGCAGGGTGGCGTGGCTTTATATTTCACATTCAATTATGTTGTTTGTCCCATATTTCTATTTCTGACACCCCTCTACTTTCCTCTAAACTTTACTAGCCTGTGCATTAGAATTTTGAGTGTAATTTCAAATAATTCACGCATCACATGAAAAGACAAAGAAGCTTGAGCCAATGTAAGAGCAATAAAGTCAGTATATGCTGTTAGTAAATGGCAAAAAAGGCTGTCAAACAGTGAAATAGTTGATTGTAGGGGTTTATTTATATGCATTTAACAGCGTATCACTAATTTGTAAAGCTAAAATGTTAAAACTAAGTGGGGTTAATCAAGGACAAAATTGATGGCCAAAATTAGAGGTATTTCAGGTTTCAACAGCTGCCCAAAAAGTTTGTTTGATGTTTGTTGCACACAAGACTGGCTAGACAGTGCCTGACTTATAAACCATAAAGTCACTTTAATAAAGGCATACAAAGAAAAAAATACTATTGTAACGAGTATTATGAGAAAAAAGATACAAACTCAAAACAGATGCTGTAATAAACTTCCTGTTTTTGTCTCTTTGAAGGTTTGAAGCAATAAATTTAAATGTGTTTTGGTTTTCAAACTGAGATCAGTGTCAGCAAATATCCATGGTGACCATTCTTTGGTGTAAACAAAGCATAAAAACAGCGAGAGAAATCTCCCCCAACACACGTACCACTTCGCTTTCTTTCTTTCTTTCTTTTTTTCTTTCTGGCAGACTTACAACACTACAATGTCCCTACTTTCGATTTCGTCTGTGTATTTAATATGGATATCAGTTTCTTATCTTTGAATTTATAAATGTTTAGTACATTTTGAATGTGAACATGGAACGCATCCCCAATTTTTCGCGCATAAGCGGAGTGAAATTGTCTGATTGTCATTCAGAAATCTGCCATAAATGCGGTACGTTGTGTGGCTTACGCCCTTGGTGCCATTTAAATGCAATTATTGTAATACACAAATTTAGCCAACAGATTTTGGATTTACACACTAAAGCCACTGAGGTTTTCGTTTAGCTGCTGCCGTTGTCAAAGCAGTATCTTGTCATCTGTACTCTCTTTGACGCTGCTCTTCTGAGCGCATTCGTCGGTTGGATCATATCCGCTCTTAAACATGATTGGCTACTTAACCAGGAAGCGCGTGTGCTTTGAATGTTTCTGGCGATTTTATTGGTGAGTTTCAAGACTTTTAAATTCCTAACGGTTATCACCAACAGAAGGCGAGGGTGTTTCAAATGCACATTAACTTACTCGACCTCCCTGAAGTTGCATGCTTTTACTGAAGACTTGAAATCTGCCAGTTTCATCTGTTATTTTGAGGTAGGTGGTGAATAAAGAGTTTTAAATAATACTTGTGTTTGTTCACTTTCGCCACGTAACGATTGTTTTCGTCATCTGTTCGCAAAACGTGTTTTGTTTTCTCTGTAACGTTAACGTTTGGTTACTTTCTGGATAGGTTTGCTAAGCTAACACAATTGTTTAAGCACTGTTTTAACGCTAACGTTCGTTGCCTTAAAAGCTTTTAGTCTAAATTACGTGTCAAAATTGGTTGTCGCATCTGTGACAAATGCCTAAGTTGGTTAAGTTAAGTTAACGTTAACGTTAAGTTATTCCAACTTAACGTTAAATTCAAGAGAAGGGTTAGCGTTTAGACCTATTTCTCATCCAGCTGGCAAGGTTAAAGCATTGTTTAATTGTCCAGATATCATCTGATGATGTATTATTTGATGTTTAACTCTATCGTTAGCTAACCCAGGTATCAGCGAAACGTTGGCACAATTCGTCTCGTGACATCAAGACAACGGAAAATGTTATTCACAAACTGCATCTGCGCACAAGCTGTGAGGGGATGTTTTGGGATTCATCAGTCTGTTCTTGTGTTTTGTTACTGGCCGACATTACTAGCAAATTTAGACCTGAACTTGAGAACTGGTATTAGGACAATAATTCAAAAGTTTGTCATTACCGACAGAATTGCTACTCCAAATGAAATTCACCGTTGATCCTACCGCCAATTGTATTTATAACCTTCAAAATAATCTAAAGCCTCCAAAATCTTAAAGTAAACTTTGGCCAAATTAATAGGAAGAGAGTTTGAAATCACACCAGACATTCCCAGTCCAAGTGATTCACTGCCTTAAGGGCATGTCAGTAACAATGCTGTGACTGTCTTATTCAGAGTTGATAGATCAGGTGGCCTCAATCCTCAACCACTGCATTTTGATTTGATATTTGAACACTTGGTCTTTAGCCAGAGTAAGTAACCTACTTCTAGACACACATTGTTACTGTTTCTGGCTGCAGCTTCTCTGTTGTTTTTAAACATCAAGTAGCCATGGTTCACTTTTTGAAAAGGAGTCACTTCTCTCTGCTTTTAGCCCTTTGACCACAAGAGCCTTCCTTATAGAGAAGTGCCAGTGAAAATTATAGGCAACGCAGAATAAATCATTTTGACCTGACGAAGATTGGAGTTGGATCAAAATCCTGATTTAACATTTTGTGGCTTGGAGTAGAAGTGTGCAGGCATAAGTTGTTTTTTTTTTCATTGATGCTGCTTTCTAATAGCATGGCACTTACTGTACATGATGTGCATATAATTACTCTCCTTCAAAAGGCAACTAAGATTAACCAACACAAGTACATGGTACGGTCACATGCATCTCGATTCTGGTGTTAACTCTATGTATCATCTTTCTCTGTGCACACATCAGTAAAACCCACAACCAAGAAGTGTCTTATCAGCTGGGTGCAGCTTTTACGATGACACCACCCTCTGAGGGTAGCCGGGTCGTCCCAGCTCTGTAAGTTACAGTATGTCTCTCTGTGTTTGTACAGGATGAGCTCTGTTGATGTGAATGATGAGAACCGTGGGGTCTGCCCTGGAGGAAAGCACAACACCTCAATTAACGATATTTTTTCCCTGGATCAGCCAACTGGAAGGCCCTCCATCCTGCGTCAGACAGAGAACTTGCCCAGCAAGACTGTGCCAAAAGGGGCGAAGGTACAGAATCAGTTTGTTTAGTTTTCTTTGGTCTTCTGTAGTTCTGCCTAACTTTAATCTGATTTATAGTCAGTCAAAATAACTGAGAACCCCTGTGTGGGTTGACAGAGATACAGAAAGGATACTTTCAGACATTCTAATAGTTCTTTCTTTCATATTAATTTTTTGTATTCAGTTAACATTTCCTATACTGACCAAATTATTTGTGTGTGTGTAGGTTTGTTTTCAGACTCCAAGAAGAGACCCCGTGACTAAAAGAATCCTGTCTCCCTCAAAGTCTTTCAAGATGACAAGTATGGACGAATGTACAAAAGCAATGGAGTGCTTAAATTTGGATAAAACAAAGTAAGCAATGTTACTCATATTGCAACATCCCTGTGATCAATGTACATTTCAATTTAGGTGACCAAGTCTGTTTTTGTTTTTGTAGCACTTTGCCACAAGATACCCTTGAGAAATCTGATGGGCCCAAACAAGGTAATTCATCCAACATAACAAGTTAGTTCCCTTGAATTTTTCTGCAGTCAGAAAAATTAATCTTTTTTCTTTTTTTTCCTTACAGAACTGTCATCCTATCCTGATGACGAAATGCCAATACAAAGCAAAGGCTACCAGTTGGATTTTGACAACCTTGACGCTATTAATCCATTTCAGGGATCTAATAAGATGGTTCTCTCTCCACCAAGGTCTGCTGTTGAAAACCCTACCACAGATCAAAATGAGTCTCAAAATGGAAAACAAGAGAATATCTTGGAAGAGCCCACCAAAGTAGAATCAGCACTCGATGAGACACTTCCCTTCACCCCCTCCGTGGAAAACTCACTGGCTGACATCTCTGCCGACATCAGCTCCACAGAGAGCAGTGTGGTCACAGTGGTGAAGGTGCCCGCAGTCGAGGAAGTGGATTCATGCACTGCCACACCTGATGAGAAACAACCAGCTAAAATGTCCTCAAGTGTTGATCAAGACAAAGCTTCAGGCAGTTTTGTGGAAGAATCTCCACTGCCACCTAAAAGTTCCTATAACTTTGATTTTGACAACATTGATGCAATTAATCCTTTCCAAACCGGTGGGTCTAAAATCCAGAATTCCCCTGTCCTCGGGAGAAAGGTACCGGATGATAACCCACCTACTGAGAAGACGCAGATTAAGGAAAATAAATCTGCAGATATTGTTGACGTACCTCAGGTGGCCCAAGAGACACCTGTTCAGCCTGAGGTGAAACCCAAAGATGCAGTGGCCCTGATTTCCTCTGATGCTAACCCTCCAGCAGCTGAATCCATGGTCCAGCCAGCTGCTTCCCCAAACAAGGAAGGTCCAATCAAACTCGAGTTCAATTTTGATGATGGGAATGAGGTTAAACGGAAACCACCACCTAAGAAATTTGGCAAAAGGCCACCTTCAAAATCCAAAGAGGGAAAGCCGGCTTCTGACATCAAAACACAGAAAGAAATTCCAGAGAAGCCTGTTGCTAGCGATGTTGCTGATGTTATGGCTCCCAAAGGGTCTTACTCATTTGACATTGAAAAGTTTGATGACGTAAACGTCAATCCCTTCGGCACAAAGTCAGTCATAAACAACTCTCCGAAATCCAGCAAGAAATCTGGCCCTGTGCCCATGGAAACTGCTACTCTAAAGCAAACGGATACGCCTGTGGAGAAGGAAGCTACGTCATGGTATGTTAACGTTTTTCCTGAGCGTACCAACTACTTGCCAAACCTAATAATGCATCTCACCTCAAATTTGTATGCTTTTCTCTTTAGTGCTGAGGAGAGCATGCCAATTGCTGAATCCAACACTGGAACTGTAAGAGAAGTAATTCAGTTTGATAGAAATCTTAATACATTTTTTCCATTTCACTTTCATTTGAGGGTTTTTTTTGTTTGTTTGTTTTTTCAACATAAAATATTTTCTGTTATTATGGAATGACAGAATGCTGAACACAAGGCTGCGCCTGACCATGACAAGGGATTTCAACCTGAACCTGTACAGCCTGTGCAGAGTCTTCCTGAACCTGAGCAGACGTCTCAGCCTGGTCTGTCAGAATTCAATGAGGAGTTTGTTCCTGGAACTATGTGTAAGTAAATGTTTGCATTAGCTTTAGATTGTCTGGCTTAACAAGGATATCTGAATCTGGAGTTTTTAGAAACACAAGGTTTACCCAACTCACCTGTGTGTCTGTGATTTCATAGAAAATACTTTTCTATTGAGGAAATGCTTTGTTCTGTGTAGTCAAATTGTATACTTAAAAGCGTCATTAAAAGGAAAGCTCATTTTGATTTATGATCTTTATTTCTAGTCATGGCCAATGACTTTGACGGACAAATTGACTACCTTGAACAGTTTGGGTCCTGCAATGTGAGTATTTACTTCATGTAACTTAAATAACTCTTTGATTGTTAATGCATGACCTAAAAGTTTTTAAATTGACTTTTTTGTCACCAGTTCAAGGAGTCAGCACTGAGGAAGCAATCCCTGTACCTTAAATTTGACCCCCTTCTGAGAGAGAGCCCGAAGAAATCCGCAGGCCCAGCTGTTCAGAACCTCGTCGCTCGTCCTGCTTCCCTTCTTTCACAGTATGATGTTTTTCTGTTTTCAGTTACTCTGATCACCATTGTCACTGGATGTTACAGCTGAATTTGTTTTCTGTACAAAAGAAACAATTTGTCTGAATCTAACCACGTTTTTTTTCTCTCTCTCTCCAATTCAGACCTGAACCTCCAAAGATGGCAGAAAAAGAGACGACAAAAGGGCCTCAGAATGATTTCAAACTGTTTGATGTTGCTACAGAATCAGTAAGTCACTCTTGAACTGCCACCAATGACTGAATCTGAAACTCAGTGTTTGCTACGTTGGAAAAGCGCCAATGCTTCCTTGTTACATTTCCTAATGTCATGTATTTACGCTGTTAACTTTCATCTAGACTCCTCAAATACTTGAGAGCCTCGTTCCACCTTTCCCCCAGCCAGTAAACACAGAGGACGCCATCATTGAGGTGCTGAAGTACAGTCAGAAAGACATGGATGCAGCCATTGCCAGGGTCCAGGCAGAGGTACGTCCCGTTCAATTTTTGTGATTTGACAGTTAACACACGTAGTTTCAGACTGTTTTTTCATTCAAAGTCACTTTTTTCGGATTTGTACAGGCTAAAATAACATTAGACCTTGTTGATAGTATAGTTTTAAACCCAGCAGCAATTTAGAGTAAGAACATAATCTGATTTAACTGCAGCACTGTGCATTGTTGACTGAACACGCACCTTATATCAAGTAAACTATTAAACTTATTTAATAGGAGAAAAGAGTCAGTGGCAGCTGAATCTTGTTTCTACAAAATCATTGGCAAAACTAAGAAATTAGTTTATAAAGGTATCAATTGTTTGATTATTATGGCAAAAAACACAGTAGGCACAGTTCCCAATTCAGTAGCGAATGCAATCATCAGAAATGTTGCTAATCTTCCCAAAATTGTTGTCCATTGAGTCATTTGTTAAACAACTCAAGGAAGCTGTTGTTGCCTAATGGTTCGTTGTTGATTTTTAGATTTTGAAACACGATTAGACAAACCCCCAAGTTTGAAAAACAAAATGTTCCTGTTTTTTTTTAAGCAAAAGGTTAAATTGGGAAAGACCCTGACTATTTACTTATAGCTTGTTGCTTTTCTGAATGACACTCAATAAATGTATCTAATTCAAGTGTGTATTTTCTCAAACAGGCAAAGGTGAAAGAGGATCAGTGGTGTGCAAAGTATAACAAGTTACTTGGCGATGGTCAAGAAATGAGGTGAGCAATGCTTTGATTTAGACTTTCTCAGTTTTATATAATTTATGGTTTTACATAATATGAGTGTTTTAAGACAGCTAACATCTTTTTTGTTTTTACCACACAGGAAAATAATTGCAGAATTTGAGCTTGTTATTGCTAAAATGACAGGTAAGTTAATAAAATATGAACATGTTACACTCTTTAGGATTGTTGATACAATGGTGATTGATTAAAGGGAACCTATTATGCTCATTTCCAGCTCTGTATTTTTATTCTGGGACTCCACTAGAGTAGCTTTGCATTATTCACAGTTCAAAAAAATCTTTATTTATCTTATATTGGCCCTTTATGCAGCCCCTCAGTTCAGCCTCCCAATGGCCAATAAGCCCACTCTGTTCTGATTGGTTAGCTTTCTGGAAGCCTGCAGAGGTGCAGCCATATCAGAGTCATGTTAAGTTACTGCAGATGAAAACCCAACATTCCCAGCTTAACTGCTTCATAATAAAAGCTTTTAAATGACTAAAAAACAAGAGACTTTTATTGTTAGAATTTATAGGAAATAAAATGTGTTCATAAACAAATTAGCAGAGTTTCCTTAGCTGCGCTAAAAACCAGCTGATACAAGATCTGGAGATATATTGGAGCTTTTTGTTCAGCGGATCAGTTAACTCGACTGGAGTCATGGTTCAGTGCAACAACCCCCAAAACAATGGAAAAACGCCACAATGTTAGTGGAGCAGATGACAGATCCGTCACCAGTTGATGTCGGTTCATCTTGAAAGTAGAAAAAAAAACGAGCATTCAGAGCAGTCTGAAGCCTAAGCTTTTTACTCACAGTGATTCTGGGTTCCCACAGGTCCTTGAAATCCTTGAAAGTTTGTGAATTTGAAATAGATATGGGTCATTGAAAGTGCTTGAATTTTTATATTTTGTGCAAGAATATAATATTGTTTTGCTGTGTTAGAGACCACATAGTCTGTGAGCTTCTGTGAAGCCTGCTAGTTCTCATTATAAAAACTGTTGTAACAGTAATTAACCTTGATCCATGTCTCAAACTATGTGTGGGGTCCTTGAATTTGAGGGAATTGTGCCTGAAAAGTCCTTGAATATGATGTTTAAGAAGGTGGGGATTACTTCTATATACGCTCACCTCATTATTTGAAACTTTGGCCATGTTTGATATAAACATCCAACATTGTATATTATTTTTTTAGATGGATAGATATATGACATGACTGAAAATAAGGAAAAGCATAATAGGTCTCCTTTTTTAAAAATGGTTTCCTAATTTTCTGGCATTGTTCAGATGATCAAGAGAAGGAGAGGGAGGTGGCTCAGACGAAGCTCAAGGAGGCTCTGCTGGAGAAGGAGCAAGTGTCCAGTGACCTGAACACCATGGAGAGATCTTTCTCTGATCTTTTCAAAAGACTGGAGAAGTACAAGGATGTGGTTGAGGGTTACAAAAAGGTCAGAATTGATGGAAATATGAACGCTGTCATAAACCATAAATCCTTGACATGTCTTACATGATTTCAAGAAAGCTGCGGAGGTTTGTATGGTTAATTGTGTTGTGTGATTTCCCCAGAATGAAGAGACCCTTAAAGGTTGTGCTCAGGACTACCTGGCAAGGATCAAAAAGGAGGAGCAGCGCTACCAGACCCTCAAAGCCCACGCTGAGGAGAAAATTGGCCAGTAAGAAACACTAGACTCTACTGTGTAAGTTGCATAAAACCTTGAAAGATGTGCATTGACTGACTGTGATTTATTGTTCATCCTCAGTGCAAACGAGGAAATTGCTTCGGTGCGGTCAGGGTACAAGGCCGAGGTATCTGCACTTCAAGCCCAGCTGCGCCGGGAGCAGCTGAAGGTGCAGTCACTGGAGAAGAGCCTGGACCAGAAGGTGAGTGGAAATGTGAACTAGATGGTCTTTTTAAAGTAAGATATCACACATCATCCTCATGTTTTCCTTATTTTATTTATTTTTACAGGAGAAAGAGGCCGAAGAGCTCACCAAACTTTGTGACGAACTCATCACCAAAGTCCAGAAGGGTTGAGCTCAGTTGTAAATACTGTTTTTGATTTTCTTTAATTGTTGGTGTCCAGATTTTTTTGTGTGTAGTATGTTGTGTTTGTCTTTTATAAATGTTCTTATAATACTGTAAAAAGGTTAATAAAGATAATTTACTAGTTGTAGTGAATTTTTGGTATTATTATTATTACACACCAAGCTGAGCCACTGCTGTTTTGTTTTTTGAATTTCTGCATGATCATTTAGTGTGTGAAACCACTAGAGGGCAGTGTTTACATTCATAGTGTTTACAGTCTTCTTATCTGCGTTTTGGATTTAAAGAATTATTTATGGATATGAAACTAGCATTGCTGTGTGTAGTTCATAAAAAGTTTAATTCTTTGTAAAACATCTACTTCAAACACACAAGCTATTAAATGTATTCTCCCCTCACCTGTCTGGAGCCAGAGCTCATCCTCATCCTGCGATGCTTACAACAAAACAAGAGCTCGCCTGATACAATGCGCCCCTTCTTTCCTGAGCAATCACAGGGTCTTGTCACATCACTCCCAGAGCAGGACAATGCACTTCCTAAATGGTGAAAGGAAATCCTACCTAGATTGGAGTTGAATGAGGTGGTAGTGCGGACCAGGGGGAGGGGAGGGGGCTGATTCACTTAAACGGAGGAAAAGATGCTGGTCATTCGGTGTAGTCTTGCAGGGGCCATCACTCATCTAAAAAGGACTGTGAGACTGCTCTTGTGTCTGTACGCTATCTATTCAGTCATTCATCCCACCAACTTCTGCCCCTCTGCTGGCTGCCCTCTGTGTCACCCTCAGCAGACGCTTCGACTCGCTCAAAGGAAGAAAGCTGACCTGTCTGTACCCGGAGCCTCCCAGCAGCTCTCATGTTTGGACAGCTAACTGTCTCTGAAGGCAACTTATTCACAAGCACTTTTACGCCTTAATCAGTGTCCACAGCTTATTCAAATGTGTCCCGTGTGAAAGAGTAAATACATTAATCTGCGTGAAGCATTCCTTTCAGTTCATTTAATCAAACTACCAAACCACCAAACTTTAGATGATTTAGTTTTTGAGCCTTGAACAGAGTACAACATACAAGATTGTCAAATATAACCAATTGCATACAGAAATACCTAAAAATAATGGCTTGAACTAAATGTGATTAAACTGGGTGACAAAATACTCAAAATGTACTATACACGACAACAAAAGTATACTTTAATAACATTACATAGATATGTAAAACGCCTTACTCTGAAAAATAAACTTTTGATACATTTTTTTAAACAAAATAAATTAAATATTCATGACTCAATTTGATTATAAATGACTACAGCTTCATTAACTGTTGTTGGATAAAGGTGGCGGTCTAACAGACCTCTGCTGGTTGGAAAACATTTACTGCATCTCAACGTGCTACTGACTAGTGTTGGGAACCTACTTAAAGAGATAAAACGATGAAGACCAGTTATTCAGTTAACACTGAAACATAATTCTTCCATCCCTTGCAGTCTCAGGCAAGGTTTGCATGCCTTAAAAAAAAAGGCTTTATGAAACTTACCAGTCTATTTTATATCTGTACTAACGGAGAACAAAAGTGAGGGATGGAGAAAGGTAATGTAAAGGATAGTGGTCAGCATTTCAAACATTATGCATCTTTGACAAACAAAAGGACTACCTGAGTAGGAGCATAAAACCAGCCCTTTTGTAAATCTTGAGTACCATTTTCATCTTCATTGCCAGGCAGAGCGTTACAGAGCCCTCTGCGCTCCGACAAGCTGTTTCAGTGGAAGGTAAAAAAAAATCTCCCCTCCACATTTCAGCGACGCCTCAAGTAGGAAAATCCAAAAGTGAACTGCTGAGGAAAACCTGAATAGCTGCAATTTTACTCACACGCTGCAGAATTCCTTGTCCTTTTTGTATTAAGTGCACAACAAGGATTAATGGATTTTTTTTTTTTTTAGTGGTGTGAGAATCTGACCGGTTTAAAAGAAAAAAAAAAGCACCAAATGTGGACGTTTGGATGTAGTAACATGTGGTGTGTATCACTGGCCGCTGTTTTTTTTTCACATGTTGTGTCTCCCAACAAAGTCCAGCTATGAGAAGAGTCTGACAGTTTTAAAGAGTAATGCCAGGTGAACGTCACTCAGGAGCTGCTGTTCAGTCCGCAGCTCGTTGTCCCTCTGAGATACCGGAGCAGTCAGTCAGTCAGTCAGTCAGTGGGGGATATTTGGCACTAACGGGGCTAACACTGAAAATGAATGTGTTGATGCTGATGTACTTTCCCGTCCACGTGGGAGTGAGTGTGTGTGTGAATGTCAGTGTAGATTTTGGGGTAGATTTTTGGAGGGATGGTAGGTCCTGCTTGGCTGAGGAGGAGCTGCTGCTGCGCCAGGTACTCCTCATAGTTCATGGAGCTCATGCAGTCTTTCTCCGGGCTGGAGGAGCTGGACGACGGAGCCATGTAGGCCCTGTCCCGCTCTCGGTACGGCAGCCGGTGGGAGCTCTGCAGCACCTGCGCGGCTGCGGCCGGAGCGCTGGGAGGAGGACAGTGCTTTCTACTCTGGCAGAACCAGAGCAGCACCGTGCCAAAGATGAACACTATTCCAGCAGGGATGCCAATGATGACAGGCCAGGGGAGGGAGCTGGAGGCTGGCGAAAATATGGGCGTGATGGGAGGCTTTGTGTCTGCAAAAAAAGACGGGGCAAAAAAAAGAAAGATCAAAACAAGTTTCCAACTCTTAAATGCTACCACGTTTCGTTTTATTGCAAAGGTTAAGTACTTTAGGGCTTTTCTGATTAATCAATTTAATTGTTTAGTCAGTTAAAATGTCAAAAAATTGTGGAAAAATGCTTGTTTTGTCCGACGAAGCCCAAAGAAAGCTTTACAGCCAGAAAAGCAGACATTTTTTCCTTAATAACTGACTTAAAGCCCCTAAAAACTTGGTTTCAAATGTTAAGTATATCTGACGTTGAATGTTCATGACTAAATAGGCAAATTTGAAAAAAAAAAAAAAACATCTTTAGTTGTCATTATTATTAAGACTGTAGCTCTTGAAAACTCATCTGATCTGCTTCATCAGGCCTGTGTGGAAGTGGTTTAAACAAGATTTGATTTACAGTACTGGCAAAAAACCCACAACTGTCATCACATTTTGATTCAAATGTTGCTGAATCTTGACTGGTGAAGAAATGTGAAATAACAAAACAGTTTTGCATTTGGCAGAACATTGTGTTCATGTAAGAGTCCATCGTTCAACATAAAAAGCAGACAATTGGTTTTCAGGGAATTTCATGGATTAATCAATTACCAAAATTGTTGCTGATTAATTTACTGTCCACTCAAACAACTAATACATACAGAAAAACAGTAATGCTTTGGTAAAAGGATTATTTAGAGCAGCTTGGTGAATGAGACAGGTTTTTAATTATTTGGTGAAGATTAAAACATGTCTGAACCATATCAAAAGCTAATAGACGGGTGCTTAGGTGGTCTTGGGGTTAAGGCGCCAACCAGGAACCACAATGTCCCCCAGTTTCATTTCTTGTCATCTCTCAATTGTCAGCTGTCCCATAATAGCATAAAATAGTTTAGTTTAATAGTTTCTTCTTCATAAGTACTTTTTACTGACATATATAGTCTCATTTTCATTCCGCATTCCTCTGATGTTACTGTGCACTTCCATGAATCCTTAAACAACCGACATAGAATCTACAAACTGATGCCACAGATGTTTGTCCGAGCTGCTAATCTGTTGCTCCGCAGCACGTTTCTGTGACGCTGCCTGCTGCTGTGAGACTGATACACAGTAAACAGACAGGCCTCACCTGGCAGCACAGTGAGGAAGGCGCTGCGGAAGCTGTAGCCCATGGTGTTGGCGCCTAAGCAGATGTACATGCCAGCATCCTCCTCCTTGGCTCGGGTAATGAGCAGCTTGTTGAGGTAGGAGCCGTCGGGTCGTGACCACACCTCCCCCGTGGGCAGCACCACGAACCGGTGGTCTCCCACCTCGATGGTGGAGTTGTAGCGGCTCTCCTCGTTAGTCTCCACGCGTTTGAGCCACTGAATGACCGGCTTAACGTCACTCCTCACTTTGCACTGGAACGACGTGGTGCCTCCGTAGTCCACCGTTGTGTTGACCGGGTGAGTGCCGGTCAAAATAGGCTTGGAGTTTGTCCTCTCTGCGTGCGCACACACACACACACACACACACACAGAGAAACACTGTCAACACACACACACACCTTTTGACATGACAGGCCTTCTGTGGATAGAGGGGGTCTTAGTTGTCCATACTGTTATTAGCCTCGGGCTTAGGACTTATAATTGACAGAGAGGGAGGAATACCACATGTAACACAAGAAGTATGTGTGATTAGTTTCCTCTCTTTCTTTGCTCCTGGTTGTACAGCACACATTTCTCATGGGACGGAGGGGGGAGGTGGGGGGTGGGGTGGGGGGGAGCAGTGGGTCTGGCAGACAGCTGGGCTTTAATCAGCTCCAGATTGGGTGGAGGGTCTCTGAGTTGAACAGCCTCTCTCTCTCTCTCTCCCTCTCTCTCTCTCTCTTTCCCCCTGTGCAAACACCAGGGCACAAGTCCCCCTCCCCACCCCAACCCCATCCCCCTTCTCACATGATTACACAAGCACATTCATCCATGCAGCGGGGATATGAATAAGACCTGCTGATCGCAATCAGAAGTCAGGAGTAGGTACATCAGAGAGAAGATTTTTTAAAGGTTAAAGTTCTTCCCCCAAATCACATCCACTATTACAGTGATTACACTGTGTGAATGTGAACTATTTTCATCTCCTGTAATGAAGAAGTAAATTTGAACAAACATCAGTAATCACTTAAATTAATTTGCTTTACCTCATCTCTTAGCGTTAATATTTCCAGGTGAACATATTTGGTGGGATACTCACGTATGACCTCAACTTTGTACGTGGCGTTGATTTCCCCCGCTCGATTGGAGACCCTGCAGGTGTATCTGCCACTGTGCTCTGGCGTCAAGTTCTTCAGACTTAGAGTCCACTTCTTCTGGCGGCCCTCGCCGACCTTCTGCTCCGACAGCGGCTGGTCGTCCTTCAGCCACACGATGTCCGGTCGAGGTGTCCCGCTGGCCGTGCATTTGAGACGCACCGAGCTGCCCACGGGACGGGCTATCACCCTCTTCCTCATCTTAGCGGGCTGAGTGAAGCGGGGACGCACTGTGAACCGAGGAACATGGAAATCGTGTGAAAACTGGAACATTTCATCAATTACGTAAAAACATGATTTATGAAGACTGACTCCAGCTGACAGTTTACCCTCCTTTTTATTTACTACGGGTTGCATGACAGTAGACTTACCAAGTTTTTCGGACAAGCCATCAGTGCCCAGCTCAGACTCTGATCCGTCAGCGGCCCCGGGTCCAGTCTTATCAGAACCTGAGTCATCTGTTGACACAGCAGGACAATAATTGGTCTAAAACATCAAGAAATCTTGCAGCACGGAACACAAACCAGTGTAAAAATGATAGAATGGCAGAAGTTAGAGGTCTTAGAAATTATCAAGAGAGTGGTAGAGTTTATATAAGGGGCGACTGTAGCTCAGGAGGTAAAGCGGGTCATCCATTAATCGTAAGACCAGTGGTTTGATCCATGGCTCCTCCGGTCGGCATGTCGAAGTGTCCTTGGGCAAGATACTGAACCCCAAATTGCTCCATTGCTGTGTGAGTGTGTGTGAATGCATTAGATTCTCCTCCCAATGAGCAGGTTGGCACCTTGCATGGCAGCCCCTCGGTGTATGAATGTGTGAGTGAACGGGTGAATGTTAGCATGCAGTGTCAAGTGCTTTGAGTGGTCGGAAGACTAGAAAGGTGCCATATAAGTGAAGACCATTTACCATTAAGGTTGACGTGTATGAAGATATGTGTCCATATAAAAGAGTCAATCAGTAATTTCAGAGAACAACTTTTTGTGTTTTGGGTTGTTTTTTTTCCACAACTTGCAGATCAGATATTAAACTTCCATAATACTCATAATAAAAGACATTATAATCTTAAGGTTCACCTATGAGCTTTTTCCAGAGCTTTAAACTGCAATTCAAGTACTAGAAAAAGCTAGTATTTAGACGTTGAGTTAAACTATTGAACTGTTTCCACAAAAAACTAGATGATAGTTGTGTAATGTGACCCTGTACTTCACCTAGACATTTATTTAATCTGAAGTGTCATACAGTAGTAATTTATTATTAGCTGCATGCTTTTCAAATGACTACAGATGTATTTCTTAGCTCATGCGGCAATTTCAAGGAAGGATTACACTACGATGTTGTAGGTATTCTGCTGCTTCTGAAGCCTGTATTAACTTTCCATTCTTAACTTTTGACAGTGTCACTTATGACCGCGACACAACACCAAACAGCTTTAGCGAAGTGTTCTTGGCTCTATCTGCGTAAATTGAGCATTTATAGATAGGCTCCTCTGAGTGGGGTGCATGCTCAGGTCATACGCTGTAGCATTTGGAAGTAATATGATCAGTTTTCATAAGCCCTGTTCCAGGAGACAGCTGTGGAGTTTATGTCATTGGCTGACATCATGCAGCGGAGCTAAGAGGGGGCTTAGAGAAAATATAATGAGTGAAACCTAATCGACGGTTTGTGATGCCTATCGACTTTTCGAGTTAAGCATTGATGAATAAACGGAGCAGATCGGGTTCCGCGCCAAGAGCTGCCACTCTGTCCAGAAACAGACATTAAGAAGATGATTATTAAAGAAGGGCTGCTGTTTGAGGATATTAGAAGATACTACTGAGGCATCTCTTCACATAACAGTGTATCACATTAAATTGCAATGTACAAACATATAAAAACCAAGTTAACTGTGTGCAAAAGTCAAATCTACCATCAAGCTCTGTACTGTACCTTGCGTACCTCTTTTTCATTTCAAGTTCAGTGCAGCCTCACATCGAATTTGTCTAGATGCACTTTGGCACATTTGATTCCCTCTCAGGGTTTGATTGGGTCAGGTAAAGAGGCCAGATGTGACTTTTAACCCCCCTCGTTCTGCCTCCTTGCGAGTCCCCCCAAAACCCTCAAAGCTCTCTAGGGTTCTCTGGGTACAAGCCCTCCTTTGTTTGTCCCCTGCAGCACCAAGCCCAGCCATGATGTCATGGCTATTTGAAGGGGTTTAACTGGCCAACTATAATAACCCATTCCTTTAAAAAACAACCTCCACGGGAAGAAATATTTCTCTGTTGCTCACTTGGGCTCTCCACATTCCTCCCGGTTCCTGAACCTCCCAATCCAAACAGAACATGGTCCCACACTGCCGGGGTTTTCTTTTTGACTTTTTTTTTTTCCTGAATCTATTTCCTCTCTACTTTTTGGCAATTCTGGGGAACAATGGCGCCCTTTATACGTCTGTCTTGTAAATGCTATCCCTTGCCACTATTGTCTTTACACAATGTTGGCTCTTTAGACTGCAGACAAGGGCGAGGTAGGCTGCCTTATGATTGTTATTTTAGGAAGATCGAAATATAAAATAATCGGTAAATAAGGAGTGTCTGAGAGGCCTTGGAATATATGAGAAGCCTCCTTCTTGTGTACTGGAAAATGTGTAAAAGCTGCAACTTATTATGGAATCGGTGATCAAATGAAAATCCTTAGACTTTACGTACTGTATGAAATCAAAACTCCATTAGAGGAGTCAGGATTCGAGTGCACGATGATGCAAGTAAATGCTCACAGTCAAACTATCAAACTGTGTGAATGCAATCAGCTTTCTTCCGTACAACTTGAATCCATTCATGGTCTGGCTACAGTATTTAGGGTCTGACGCCATCCCCTCCCACTTCATTCACAAAATCCAGCCACAGGAAACAGGTCACTACACACTCTCCCTGCTGGCCTCCCGTGCCAGCTGAATCGCAGGAAAAGGCCTGATGATTTGGGGTCACAATGAGCTCCAGATGTTGATGGGGACATTGTAATGTCCAGGGAAAGTTATGCGCAGTGGCCTTGCATCACACTCTGGAAATCTCCAAACAGCTACCACATGTGATCAGTCACACGCGGGTCAGTTTATCCAACAGTTGGCCTGACCGCGTCTCAGGAGAGGAGTGAAATGAAAAATGTGCCTCAAGAGCCAACATATTCATGTAAAAATAATCAGTGCTGCCAGTCCTGTATTAGCCCTGTAATATATTATCTGTGCAGACATAAACATTCAAATCCAACCCTGTAAATGTTAATATGACAATCCCATGTTAATGCTAATATGTAGCCTGCTGTAGCCTGAGCAGCTGAGGATGGAGAGGTTGCTGTATGCATCGGTCTATCCTGGTAGGGGGAGCTGGGAGGTGATGGGGCCAGTTGTCAGGAGACCACCCCAAACAGGGCCCAAACAGCCAGCTGGAGGGATTGAGGAGGCGCCATGTTGCACTGACTGACCAGATTCTTCAGATAGCTCAGGGAGGACAGGCTGTCCGCTGGCAGATGGGAAGAGGGATATCTCTCCAGCCACTGAGGAACCCCCCCCCCCCCCACCCCTCTCCCCTCCTTACATCACCCTGCAAACCCCTCACCCTCTCACTTCCAATCTCACTCCATGTCTTCGCTGTCTCTTTATCTTACTGTCTTGGCTTCTCTGCTGGGGCTCGCCTCTCCCCACTCCAGCTCCCAGGCGATGTTTAAAAAGTTATGCTCTCCACGTTGGGCCTTGAACTTGAACAGCTGCCAGGATTTTGTCGACCCTTCTACCCTGACCGGCGCTATAACTGACTGCAGTTGCCTCTTGGACTTTTTGGTTCTGTGATCCAGTAAAAATAATAAACTGACATGATGGATACTGTATGTAGAGCTACGCTGGAAGCTACTCCTCATTTACAGTATTTCAAATAAATAATCTCTCTTTTCTCTGACCTTTCAGAGTAGTGTGGTGGGCCTCCCAGCAGGTCACCACACTTAACTGCATGCAACTGAATTAAAATGGCTAACAATTAGCCGATTCAACGTTAATGGAAAGTGTTGCTCAGGATAATTGCAGACTATTTGGCTGAAGAGGCCCCCTAATCTTTGCAGTGAAAAAGGCACCCAGAATGCAGTTCACCCCTGATGGAACAATTATCTATAAAAACAAACGCTGCGGTGATGGCCTGCCAGTGTCTAATGGGATGACGGACAAGAGAGCAGGAACTTGTGAGGAGGGGGGAGTTCTTGTGAGATGAAGACTGGCCACTGAGCATATAGAGTCAGTTTGTCACGCACTCACCACCACCAGAGGACCCGTAGGAAATGGAACAAACCAGATCAGGATTAAGAGTCAGGCCAGGAAGTCTCTAGGTAACTCCATAAAGGGCAAAAACACACTCCTGATAAAAATCTCACGGAAATATGCTTCCGAGAAAGACTTATGATTGAACTTCCAAAGGTATTTTTTCCTAACGTAATCACGCTGTGGGAGTGGAGCAACACATGCAGTCAGGTTGAACTGATTGTCACGACAATCCCTGCCAGCTTCATCGCAGCAGTCTTAAAACTGTTTTCATTCAAGGTTTCGTTCTCACTCAGTCACACTGCAGCAGAAGCAGAACCAAACCAGACAAATGACCTGTCACATAAACACACCGCAGGGAGAAAGTTGTTATCTATCACTAAGACTAATTGTGTGTGTGTGTGTGTGTGTGTGTGTGTGTGTGTGTGTGTGTGTGTGTGTGTGTGTGTTGGATTTAATTTATCACAATGATCATTCTTTACCTCCCAACTCTGAACCAATATTTAAATCCAAAGATAAATACAATACATGCTCAGTATTTGGCTCTGCTGCAGAGACAAATACTTACATTTTAAAAAAAATAAGGCGTTAAGGCATTTACAGAGCACAGCGGTCAGGGAAAGTTTTTTCCCTTTATTTATATTTGCTTATGTTTGCGCAAGCGCTTTCTCAGCTTACAAAACCCTCTAAGAATATCGCAGCCAAAACTGTGAGCTAATTTCAATCCTCTTGGTTTGTATGAAATAATAAATCACAACACCACCAGGTACATTCAGCAGAGATAGTTATTAGGTCTTTACATATTTCCCTGAACCATCTTTTTCAGTATCTAAAATATATTAAAATGTGAAGTTTCAGCTATTATGTTGGTATGATTACAGCCCTCAGAGTTCATTTGAGGCATTGCAAAACAGCAGAGACTCCAGATATGGAAATGTTGGACAAATGCTCAGTAGATTAAAAGGTAGTTTGGAAGATTGTATTTATTTATGTGTATTCTGTTTCAACCGTAGCTAATCTTTATTTTTAATTGTGGTCTGGGTCGTTCAGTTTTGCAAATGCCTCTTCTATTTATTAATGTGCTCGCCCTCAAGGACGCAAACCCATATTCTCGTAATTTTTTGCTTCTTCTAGACATTTTTCTTTTCAGCTGACGCTTCAACTGCCATTTTCTCTCAGTTTATACTCTTGAATTTGCACTGATTTCTTTCACAACTTCCACTTCGACTGACGTTTCAACTCCTTTCAGTGCTTGAACGTCAACTGAAACCTCGACTTCTTACAGCGCGGCCATTTAAACTTCTGTCACTATTTGTATTTCAACTGCCGTGTCAGCTAAAACCTCAGCTATTTCAAATGTTTCAACTCAATTTTTCTTTGCTAGTTTATTTAATCCCTTTATTTTCTACACCATGTATTGTAATGTGTATGTGACGTAAAAGATCTCCTCACTGCTGTGACAACCTTTTATTTAAAATCAATAAAAACACAAAAATGCCCCCCCCAAAAAAATCTTTTCTCTTTCCTCTTTTTTCTGTTTTGATTAAAATGTCAGAAATACTCAGCTTCCTTTTGGACTGTGACTGATCTCTATTCACATCGACTCCAAGTTTTGTTTAAGTTCCCCACTTGAAAGACTCAACATTTACTCTCCGCAGTGGAAAAAACATTAAGTTGACGTACTCCATCACATCAGATACAAAACATACCAAAGATTGTGACAGCATCCAATCAACAGGACCTTGAAACAAACAAAAAAAAAAAAAAGACACAGTGCTGGTTATCCGTCACATGATTGATTCTGAATGCGTTCAACTCAGAATGCCCTTTGAGTGCGGCGCAGACACAGACATACCCGCGTCTGACTTTGATACAACAGTATATAGCACAACTGTAGTATGAACCTTGACATTATAGCTGGCTCTCAGCCTCGATATCCAACCGTTCATTTTAGCACAATCAGCAGACACCCTCTCTTTGAACTCACCGGCAACTTCATATTGAGGGAGACTCTAAAATAAACTTTGGTCCGATCTATTCCCGACTCATGAGCACGCTTTATGACAACAAGCTCCGTTTTCTGAAGTGCTCTGTGTTTTTCACATCTGCCTGATTATGGGGCTGTTCCTCTGAAGCACGGCTGTCACAAGACCAGGCTGCAGCTCCTCCTGCGAGGGAGAACGCATACTCTGGCCCTAATTAGGCATCTTAGAGTAATTAGACTAAACACAGCCTTCACGCTCCACTCCGCTCATTCATCATGCTCTGCTCTAGCGCAGAGGAAATGCACTGTAAGCACATGCACAAATACACACGCGGGGAACGCAACTCGAACAGCTTGGTCAGACTTAATCCTCTAGGCCCCATTCAAGAGCTGTGCCAGAGACTGAAGACAAACCGGCGCTATTACACTGAATGTGTTCCTTCGGAGCCGTGGAGCTCCTGCCTCCACTGAGAGTAGCCTAAGGAAAAGGAAGAGCTTGAGATCCAATTGAGTCACAGAGGATGAAGTAGTATGAAACAATATCCCGTGCCGCTGTTGACTTTGGGTAGAGAGAGGTAGGGGCTGTAACACATACAATAGATGGGAAGATCCACCACTAAACCTCCATAAATCCTCTTGTTTTAGACCTCGACCTCTGGGAGTGATGCTGTATTTTAACATTTGAACTCTGCTGAGATTTTTGACCGCAGGGAAATGTTACAAATATGGCTTTGAAACGACGCTGCAAATGATGATGTGAGTACAGATCTGGACCGACTCACTGCTTTGGTCTCTGGTTATAATTACCAGACAGGTGACTTCATGTTTTATAAAAGCTAAATTAAACGTAGATTTTTAACAAGAGTGATGCATTTTATTGCCCTTGATGAGCTCATCTCAGACACTTCATGGAGTAGCAGGTTATAAATATATATCTATCTATATATAGCTTACTGATGACGATGAGGGTGTAGTTGATGTTGACGCTGCCAAAGCCGTTGGTGGCTTTACAGATGTAGGTGCCCGTGTCGTCTGCCTCCACCTCCTTGATCTTCAGGCCCATACGGAGGATACGGAAACGGATCCAGCCGCTGTGGATGTTGCGCCCGTCTTTGGTCCACATTATGAGGGGAGGAGGGTCTCCTTCCACTGGGCACGGCAGCTTGATGGCACTCCCGAGCCGGGCCGTCTGTCTGTGAGCAACCTTCTCAGACACCCGCGGAGGTCCTGAGGACACACAAACACACACACACACATAGAAATTAACCGTAAATTTTATGAAACCAGTTTCTCAAAACCCTAATATGGTTTTCGAAAGCAAATCATGTGGTTGAATCTGCAGCCAACAATAACATTGAAAATGGGCTGATGATATTTATTACATGGTGCTACATATCTGTAAGCATATCTGCAAGCCAAAAAACATAGAAAGTAGGCAGGAATTCCCCACTCTGTTATTCTTGTAAGGATCGAACAGACAATGACACATCATCTACACCAGTTATTCCAAACCTTTTTGACCTATGACCCCTTAAAACAAAGCTATGTTTACTTGTGACCCCTTGTCCACACGTTGAACACGTCTTCCAGATGTGACCAGTTCAACAAGATATCATTGTTCCTTCTCGGATTTTTTTATTTTTCAATGATTGTTAGAAGTGAAACATAAAAAAATTCCTAAATTCCAAATTCCTAAAAAGAAAAAAAAACAACATTCTGCCACAAATTATGTGTTTTTTTTTCTATTTGGCAAGACAATCTCACCACAAGCTCCATTCAATAGCCGTTCTGGATCCTAAATCTAAAATTTAGTTCTTAACGTGCCCAGGGGAGCTGTCACGGAAATTTGAACATCTACATTTCCACGAATAAGATGTCATATAATCGAAAGCTCCAGACCCTCCAGGCTGGGAACCACTGATCTAGACCACGATACATAAAACTGTCCAGAGATATCCAGCAGACTTCTATGTGGGTTAATAGCTCTTAAGCTGTGGAAACTCACCTTACTTATGAAGTTGTATGGAAAAATTTGTGATGCATACAAATGCAAAAAAAAAAAAAAACTGCTCGGGCAATAAATAGATAAACTGCAAAGAAGATATTGTCAGTTTTAGCTTTTGTGTACTGTAGGTATAAGAGACAATCCTCCTTCATATCCAACAAATGTCAAAAACATAATCTTAGCCACTAAATTTAATGGATTTACTAACCAAGCGGCATTGCCACAGACAGCTAATGAAATAAAATATCTGAATTTCCTTGACTAAATAGCTCTAAAAACAGCCAGTTTATGTGCAGATGGAATGAGATAGAGGTAATTTGTCATCTTTTTGTCTGATTACTCAGAGATATTGAAACCAGATTGTAATAATTGGACAAGCCCTGTCGTTCACTGCCTGCACAGAAAGGGTAAAGTGTTCTGGCTCTGGTTTTGCGTAGCGTGCAAGAGATCAAAGCGATGAGGGGGGCGGGTCGCGGTGAGACGGACAGCAGCCTGTTCTCCCTTGCTCTTAATTGGCTCAGGTCTGCTCCTTCAGATCTGGTGAAGTGGAGCGGGCCGAAACACCCTGTGATGGTGTTAGGGAGCCTGCGCCGCTGCTCGCACAGCACCAGGCATGAACTAACCCCCCCCCCCCCCCCCCCCCCCACCCTCCTACAACCAAAAACTAAACAAAACCCTGAATTACTGAGCAGACTAGACACCGAAGAGAAACAGGAGATTGGGGGGAGTGAAAGAGGGGGTTAGAAATGCAACTAAACCCTATAGCTGCAACAGCCCTCAAAAGTACACAGAGCTCTGTCTGTGCTGCAGAACAAATGGCCGGTCTGGTAGCAGTAAAAACAATGGGGAGGGTAAGTACACATGGCCTCTCCCAACACATACACACATGCTCAAACACACACACACACACACACACACACACGGAGGCACATTCCTGTGGTGCATTTCACACATATGGTAAACAAGAACTTCATTATACTGATGGGGCTGCAGAAGGGGGGAAGGTGACACAGGTAACTCCATCTGGCCGTTTTATTCATCACATTGCCGACAGATGTATCTCAGCTGCAGGTACAACATCTGGTCTGCTGGGTCACTAAATCTCTGACGGTATCAAAGCTGGACGCACTCGTATTTTCTAAGTGACTCAAAAAGAAAAAAGAAAAAAAAGATTTATACTGTATCACGCCACAAAAACTAAGTGGAAAAAAAGTGAAACTTGTGAGCGCAACCCAATAAAAGCCCCTTTCCTTTTTTTTTTTTTTTTTTTTGTTTCTATGTCTTTCTCAACCATGCATGAACACACACTCAAGAGTTTTCCTTCCTCTCTGTGGATGGCCTTTCCTGGTCCACTGCATGCACAGGAAATTGGAAGTGTCATTGTTTATGTCTGTGGAGAAAACGTGACCGCAGTCTTTTTGGCTGTTGTCAGCTGGCCCGTATCTCACTCCTCGGCTACCAGGAAAGCAGAACAGAGGCGCTCACTGTTCAGTTTCTCCTCTGCAGTCTCCGCTTTAGGACCACAAACATTCGAACAGCACTGGCTTTGGTGCTGCTGGGCTTCATATGGACTGAGTCGATCCGCCTTGTAAAAACATAAATACATTTCTGTCAAATCTCAAACAAATAGGCTTCATTTATCTCCTTATGGGATTTATGGTCCCGTAAGCCACTCAATCATGTGTTCCCTTTTGGAGTAATGGAGGGAACTGACAATGCCTGATTCATGTCAAAAGTTTACTTGAAGCGAGGTGCCAAAACACATTGACCCTGCATCGGCACTGCTTCTGTCAAACAAAGCTTCCTGAGAGCTGAAAGGAAATTTCTTGAGAATTTGAGGTTTGCAGCGTGTCCATCCTATATTTTCTTTTTTATATTCTTAAGAACGGAAAACTTCTTGAGTGTTGATTTTCGGAGTATTAAGACTCTTCTTGTACGCTCAACCCTCGCCTTCTAGAGGAGGATCCTTGTTTAATTTTAGCTGTTCAAGTTCCTTTTAGTGTTTTTCTTGTAAGGTCAGGAGGCGTTTATGTTCATGATACAGTCAAATTTTGGCTAGATTAGCAAAGTGATGTATTTTAAACAAACTGGCAGTTGGGGAAACACACATATTCACTTTCTTGCAGAGAGTTAGATGAGATGATCTCATGTCTTTGCTCTAAATATAAAGCTACAGCCGGGCTAGATGGTTAGCGTAGCTCACCATCTAGCCTGGCTCTGTCCAGATAGCCGGGCCGTCCAAAGGTTATATCTGGTTGCGTACCAGCACCAGATATAAACTGTTTATTAGTGGGGAGTAGTATCAATCTTCTCATCTGACTCCCAACAATAAACCAAATAAATGTCGAGCTAAGATTATTCCTTTGAACAAGCTGTTTCATTTTGTTGTGTGACTGGTATTTACTTTTATTTTATTGCCATTTTCATCAACGTCACTATATTCTGTAGGTAGTTTCAGGCATAATCGTGATAGAGGTGTACATGATCTTGAACGTTTGTTATTCAGGACCATTCCAGCTCCTCAGCTTTTTGGCTTAATAAACTCAAAGGGTTCGGCTGGTTCTTGGAAGTGCATGGAATGTGCAACAAATTATTTCCTCCCTCCATCTCCGCTCTTAAAAAAAAAAAAACCTTTTGAAGTCCTTTTGAAAAACAAGGCGTGAAGAGGTGCTGAAATCAAGGACAACGTCTGAATAACTTAATAAGTGTTTGTGCTGTGTGCATGACCGCGATCCTTTCTTCAATAGCGACTCTCCTCCGCCTTCTCCACCTCCTCCCCTCTCAAGGACAGGTTCTCTTAACCTTGGAGTTGAAAGCTCTGCAACCGCACAGAGGCCGTCTGTGGCGAAAAAAAAAAAAATCGGAGAAAAACGGGAAATATTGCCTTATCTGCTTGATTCTTAGATACACAGTTCAAGACATCCAAATGCAACATGTAATCACACCACACTGGAGAAAAATGTACTGTTGCTGCACTTTTCTCTGCTGTTTTAGCTCCAGTGCTTCGCAGTCTGTCTCCTAGTTGCTGAACTAAGCATTATGGTCCTCTACAGAGGCTGTGATGAATGGGAATCTGCCAGATTTATGACAAACTGGTGAGTGTTTACTCAAATTGTTTGAATTGTTAGCTGCTTTGTAAATGGAAAATGATACACATGACCATATGGGCTTTCCCGTCTTGCAGCGTTGGTACGGGCTCCTTATTATAGCCGAGCTCCATGTGTGAATGGAATCTTTCATAACGCAGGAAGAGGAGGAGGAGGCCTGGCGACTCACAGAATTAGCTCTGTTTTTCTTTGCTCAATTTGGTGATGGATTATTTTAAGAGAAAGGGGCGCATTCAATAAGAGGCATTCTTGTGATTCAGACTAAATATAGACGTTTTTACGAAACCTTTGCGAGCGGGTTAAAGAACTGTTGATCTGACGTGCAGGCATCCGTGGAGGAAAGTATGGTATGAAATGTCAGAATGCAAATGAAAGAGGAAAAAAAAAAAAATTAAAGACTACAAAGGCTGCCAGCAATGTTCAGATGTGCTGGCACCTCTCTCCTCATTTATTTTCTCTTTTGCAGAACACCTGTGGATTTGTAATGATGTGTACATGCCATTTTCCTCCAGAACAGAGCGCTTTGGGTCTTTCTAGCCATTGCAAACATGTCAATAAAGGCTGGGCTCGGTTGATGACAGCCGCTCCAATAGCGAACACCTGGAACTTAGCCAACCGCAATGAGAACAACTTGATAATGCACGCAACACCGTCTACCCAGTACAACACATGGTTACTCAAACAACACTGTAAACATCTACTAATAAAAGGATTTGGTCCTTAATCTGCAACCGAGTGCAAAAATGTCTTGTGCATCAAAAGGCTTTTGCACACTGCCAGACTGTAGTGATTTATTACTAAGATAAACACTGATCTGAGTGAATGTGTCTTCAATATGCAGTATTTACACAAAGGATAACAGGCAGAGAGACAGATAGAAGCTGGAGAATGCTTCCTCCTACTCAGCAGCACTGTGTTAGCTCAGCAGACCGTACAAGAGCAGACAGACCTCTAACAGAAGAGAGGAAGGAGTTTAATGGAGCCTGTGCTTCCAGGGAAATATTCTATCATGCATCTCTTAAAAGCTCTGGAGCACTTGTACAAAACAAATCAACAAAATGGATGGGAAAAAAAAAGTAAGAAGAGTTCAAGGAAAGTGGAGCGCCGTGATAGCCGAATGGTTACAGTGCATGCCATATAACCGCAACGTCCCTGGTTCAAATCCGCCTGGGGACCCCTGTTGCATGTCATAACCCTCTCTCTCCCCCCCCCCCCGCTTCCTGCCTGCCTCTCCACTGTCAATTGTCGAATAAAGGCAAAAAAAAAAAAAAGCCCAAAAACATATCTTTAAAGAGAGAGAGAGAAAAAAACAGTTCAAGGAAAGCAACAAGAGAGGGAAGAAAAAAAATGCAAAAAAAAAAAAACACTCCCCCAACAAACCATGAAAGCTAGAAACTGAATCCAGGGCCGGTGACTTCACTTGAGACCGGAGGGGTTGGTTGAAGGCGAAAGGTGAGGCAGACACCGCGGCTCTGGGAGTGTGTGAAAGGCCAGAGCTTCTGTTCAGAGCCTGCTGCTGCGCTTGGCTATACATTTCACAAGCAAGAGATAAAAATCGGTATAAAACAGTGAGAGAGAGAAAGGAGTGGGGGGAGTCACCTTGGCAATTCAAGAAAGAAGGCGAGGTGAGGGAGGGAGGGAGAGAGGAGGAGGCGGGTGGGGTGGGGGGGGTAGTGACAGGGTGAAAGGGGACGGGATATGTGGAGTGGCGGCCGAGGCTGTTCTGACAGCAGCGGGGCAGCGGAGGGTGAAGAATGCCGTCTTTTCTTACCCCTCCAGACGTCCTGCCCAGCAACTTCACCCAGTGTGGTAATCAATACCTGTTATTTTCCCCTCTCGGCTTTCCAATCAATAGATAAGAGCGGGGTAAAACCAGCCGGGACAATGGCTCTTTCTTCGGCACCATCTGATGTGGGCTGAATAGCAACTGCTTCGGTGGTGGGAATGGTACAGGAGGAGCTATTGGGTGACATGAGGGGACTGGAGAAGCAGCAGGAGAGGGTGGAATAAAAAGAAAAAAAAAAAAAAAAAGAGGTAAAGAGAATAAGATGCTCCAGTCGATCTGATTAAAGCAGAATCACTGGAATAACACCACTGCTTGTTTTCAGCGAAATGCGTGTGTCTGCTTCCTCCACTTATGGCTCCAGAACAACAGGCTCCTGCCGACTCCATCAAAAGAAAGAGAGAAATTACTCCAGCGTCATAAAGCTTCTGGAAACATCTCCATCACGCGGCCTACCCCTTAACAGGCCCTACTGTGGAGCCTTTGAACTCTAAGCTGCTATATTTCATTAAACTTGACTGCCGTCTCCCGGCCCCAGCTGCCTCTGTCGGAGGAAAGGAGCATGTGTGTGTGTGTGTGTGTGTGCGTGTTTTTGTAGAGTCCGTACTAGTGTCATCTGTTGTTACAAATATCCACCCACAATAAATCAGTCGATAAATTGTGCAGATATTGTTAATTTTTTTGAACGCTGGTCATTAATCATTGAAGAAAAATCACCTCAGTCAACATAAAACATTAACTGTCAATGGAAAAAAAGCAACAATTTCAAGTTTGAGCCTATTAAACTGATCAGGAGACGAGATGTGTCAGGTTTCTGCCTCAGCTTAACAATTTCCCGGATGAAATGCTCCATTCAATGATTTATTGATACATTGCTTAAATGAAAGGCCTCTTTTAATTCAGGTTAAAGACTTTTCCGTAAGGACCCCATACTTTTCCGTGCCTGTGGAAGTATGGAAAAGTATGTAGAGTCCTTTTTGGAAACCTGAATTAAAAGAGGCCTTTCATATAATGTTAGGAGCGGCCATTTTCTTTCTTATTACTGGACGGTGTTTGAGTTGCTGTGGATCCATTCGGTGTTTTTCCTGCTCTACGACTGTGAGAGTGGACGTTTTCTTTAGAAAGTGCTCACAATTATAAGTTATTACTATATTAGTAATACTGCCTTTCTTTCCCTGCTAAAAATACGACATGACAGCTCTTCAGTAACGATAGTTCATTCTTATTTTCTTGTTGATTTTTTTGTTTGTTTGTCCTTGTTTTCCTTGTGTTTTTAAAGCTTCGATCACATTCTGGTTATGTATATGTTCACTTTAAGAAAGAAAAAGAGGACTAATTTCATACCAGTACAAGAGTGTAATGTAAACGGTTTAACTTGGCTCTACTCCGTCAATAAAAATGTCAAAAAATAAATGAAATTCTTAAGAAAAATAATATTGCACACTTGGTATGTTACTGTTCAAATATAATGAAGTAACTGATGACTGACTATGAGAAGTTTCAATCCAAAAATATCAATATAAACCTACAAAAACTTATGAGTCCAACACTGACTTCTCCTGTTTCTGATGGAATGACAGATAAAGTCGATTTTTCCTAAATGTTCTTAATGAACAGAAAACACTGAAACACATTGATTCGCTGGCGTAACTTTTCATGCAGATGTGAGTCTGTAATTCACTGGTCTTGCTCCGTCATACAGAGCGCACAGTGAGTGGCACTCTAGTCGCTTTATCTCACTCCATTAGGCTAAGGCCCGGTGCACACACAGGGGCTGAGTGTGTGCTTAGGGCCACTTATCAGGGAAGAGGCAACAGGAGGGAGGCTGGGAAGGGAGAGAAAGGCCAGATAGAGTGACAAATAGAGACAGAGAGAGGCAGAAAAGAGGGGTCAGAGGAGGGAAGAGGAGGAAAATGAAGCTGAGAGGAGAGAAGTAGCGGTGATGGGGTTAAAGCGAGGAGGGTTGATTTAGAGAGTGGTGGGGAGCAGAGGCAGAGAGGCCTCCTCTAACACGCAGCTCATACGGAGAGGAGGGCTGCATGGGGGAGTGAAGGGGGATTAGGTGGGCCCAGGCGGCAGTAACCAGGAATCCCAACAATCTCACACCCCACTCCCTGGCCCGGGCTCAGCCTCAGCCACATGACACACTCAAACAGACCTCTCTCTCCCGTACAGAGCAGGGCACCAACGAGCACCTGTTTATTACTGTCTGTCTAATATGTTTGGAGATGGACCGACCACTTGGCACTGAATGGGACATTGTGTGAACGCTCACACATGCTCTGGACCACCTGTGTATTGTCTCTTACTCTCTCTCTCTCTCTCACACACACACACACACACACACACACACTAAGAGATGAAAGTTAAAAGGCAAAAAGATGTGCATGACATTGTGCTTTGGTCCACCTGCCTCAGATAACAAAGGGTGTTAAAGGATTAGACACCTCACTTTAGCATTTGACCACAAAGTCCTTCCTGCAGAGCAGTGGTTCCCAACAACTTCCTGACGGGTTGTGAGTAAAGCTGCAGCTAACGTTTATTTTCATTAATGATTCATTTGTCCATTACTTTCGTAATTAATTGATTAGTTGTTTGGTCTAGAAAATGACAGTGAAAAATGTTGATCACTGTTCCCCAAAGCCCAAGATGCAACCTCAAATGTCTTGTTTTGTCCCGACTAAAGAAACCAGGAAATATCGACACTTAAGATGCTGGAACCAGATAATTTCAGTATTTAGTATAGGCAATTCATTTTTCTGTCAATCGATTAATCGATTAATCATTGCAGCTCTAGTTGTGAGACAATCAAAAGAGCAGGAAAGCAGGAAAAAACATTTATGCTCCTCAGTGTTACATTTTTATTTCTGATACTTCTTTACTTGTGTGATTCCCAACCTGGGAATCGGGACCACAAAGGGGGTCCTAAACAAGTCTGAGTGGTAACATACTGATTAAATTCATATTATAAAGAGGAAAAAGTTTCCATTACACCTAATTATGTTCATTTTCTCAAACTTTTCTGTAATGTTTTCTTTTTTTTTAGTAAAACACTAAATGTGTATATTCAGGTGTGTAAACCTTCCTCAAATTAAACCATGTGAGAAGGTGAAACAACTCTTAGGATGAACTGTTCACAGACCATAAATCACACACAGACATTGCTTTATTTTAATGGAGTGAACACCAATAAAAGGTCAGGAACAACTGCTTTCATGATTTTTTGTGAATTACTGAATAATCTTAACTTTTCAGGCCTAAAAACGTATTCAAATAAAGCATATTCAATAATCTGTGTTTTGGTATAAGTGCTTGATACGTTCTTTGATACTTTGTTTCACTATAAAAAAGAAGTACTGAGATTTAAAACCCAGCCCATCTCTTTGGTTGACCTGGTCGTATCCCATAAGCACACACAACTGACAACGATGAGTCACAAGAAGAAATTGCTTTGTTTTAAAAAGGACACAAGATAAAATAAGTTGGGAACCACCATGCTTCTTGGACAATACAAACAGTGGCGGCCTGTTACATTGTCTCTTCACTACGAGACCTCTGTTGTTGTTCTTTCGTGGCCTCCATCATCAGTCAACAGTGAGGAGCATCCTGCCACTCCCTGCATGCCTCCTTCGACTTCCCTGACATTCCACAGCGGGGAAAACTAACTATTTAACCTGTGTTCAGCTCATTGTGTACAGTCGACACAGTGGGAGTCCAGTCTGGAGGTGCAGAATGAGATACAGATGTCTTATTAAGTCAAGTTACCGTCGCTCTGCGTTGGTCTGATGTTCTACTGACTGGCGGAGAAGCTCATAAGCTATAAACAAGACCATTTTGAGCCAGACATGCTGTCACAGACGGGCCAGTGTGTGTGTGTGTGTGTGTGTGTGTGTGTGTGTCTCTGTGTGTGTTTTGGTGGTCACATCAGCGTGATGACGACGATGACCGAGCCTGTCGCCGAGTGCTGCTCGTTTCTCCGTCTCCGGGAACCCTACACCCCGGCGTACAGTCTGAGGATCAGCCAAATCTCCATGACACTGGGAAGCGCTTTACACCAGCACCTTTGTCAACAAGGCCTTTTCAGGAGAGGGCCACTGACAGACTGTGATGTCGCCGGAGTGTTTGGGCAGAATGGAGCGATTCAGACATGGGGCAGGCGGGAGGGTACGGGGCTCGGAAAAGGAGTGGGTGAGGGAGAGAGAAAGGCGTGTGAGACAGAGACGAGACAGAGTGGGGGGAGAGAGAGAGTGGGTGGGTGGGTGGGTGGGTGGGTGGGTGGGGGGGGGGCAGTCGAGGCGAGACAGAGGGAAGGGGCGGAGGAACTGGCAAAGCTCTCACTGACAGCAATGGGGCCTCCTGACAATCCAGGAATATTGTCTGAAATCAATCTGTCATCGTGGAGCTGTTGAGCCTGTCATTACGATGTGGTACTCGCCCTTTCACAGTGACAATTTGTTCAGTGCTTTCCCAGTTCACCTTACTACTCAGCTGTACAAAGGTCACTGCCCTCTATCCATCTCTGTCTGCCAGTCTGGCTGTCTCTCTCTTTGTTAATCAACTGTCCACACTGAGCTATACAGTCCTTTTACCAAGGTGCCCTGCACAGAAACAGGCAGCTGATGACCAGAATAGATGTACTGCTGCAAAGGACTTCTGTTACACCATCTAATCCTCATATTTCCTCTTGCCAACTACTCAAAAAATGCAAAAACATCTTTAAAAATAATAAAAATAAGCAAAAAAAGAAGTACCTAACAGTCAATCTGGACACAGACTAACAGTATGAATGGAGCAGTGCCCCATCTGCCAAGCCTCTAACTCCAAGTACATCCAGGTTGGGGCTGATCCAAAGCCCAAACTCACATCCCCGTGCATGAGGAAATCAAATCAGTTTCACTGCATGGTGCAGAATTCCAGTCTGGGATAGCAGTAGCCTTGCTATAAAATATGACAGATTATAGTCCTTGCTCCTGAAATGAGTTTTCCTCCCTCGTCCTGTTCCACTCTTCAAGTCAAAGTAGGGACATATTTTTCCGTTCATTACAGATGCAATGGGTCCCCTGCATGAAAAACCTGGGCCTCTTTGCCTCCTCGTCTCTGCATGTTGAGAGAAACTGCCGCTGGAAACGGACGCAAACAAATTCCACCATGACAGCTTACAACTCTCGCAGCGAAAACTCCTATTTTGATGTATTTTGACAAGCAATCGCCCAGACCGGACTCTTTATAACCTCTGTCAATGGGGACAATGCGCAAAGAATTTCCGAGGTTGCTCAAAAGAATCCCTAATGAAAAACAAAGTGGGAGCAAAAAAAAGCTGAAAAGCCATGTGGGGTCTCATTGAAGCTCATCGGAGGTGAACTGAAAGGGGGTGGGGAGGTGGGAGGGGGGGCTCGAAGAGGAGAAGAGGAGGAGGATGGAAACTGGGAGGGAGTGTGTGTCGAAGGCAGCGGAGGCCTCATTCAGAGCTCGTTATCCCAGCTGGTCCCTGGCTCGGCTTTCTTCAGGCCCGGCCAGCCATCGCTGTTGCCACCACCATAACTTTCAATCAACCTTTAACTGCAGAACAGCAGGGTTGGTGCGTGTTTGTGTGTGTGAACGTGTTTGTGTGAGGGTTTGTCAGGACAACAAGTGATTTCTAATGAAACCCCCAGAGAGAGAGAGAGAGAGAGAGAGAGAGAGAGAGAGAGAGAGAGAGAGAGAGAGAGAGAGAGAGAGAGAGAAAGGGGAGGTTAACAGGAAAACAAAGACCAGGGAAAACTTTCAGTGTTGATTTCTGGTATCAGATCATAAAGATGACTAACAACCTTATACAACACACAACTGCTATCCAAAATCATAAACAGAGGGAAAACAATAAAAGACAAAAGAAGAGAAGAAGTGGGAAAAACAAAGAGAGGAAGTTCATCTTTAAATGATATGCAACAGCTACCTCCTGGCTGCCTGATTTGGTATTCTGATAAGTAAGCGTGAGACTACAGCAGCACAGATTCAAGCAGGCTGTGGCAAGTACAGCAAACAAGCACACATAAGATGGGGCAGATAATATTTCTGCCGTTTAAAATCAGCCTTTCATTCACTAACATCACAATGTCAACTCTTGTCCAACTTGTCCAAACCTGCTCGGTCCAAGCTACATCCTGAAGGCCACCATCATATAAATACAGTATAGATATGTTTTGTCAAGACAGAGAAAGGTTGTCATGGCATAGTTTTTGTTATACTATACATATTGTGTTGCTTTTTTTTTTGCAAGGTGGCACAACACTGAAAAGGAGGGTTGGGGTGGGTGGGGAGGGGGGGGGGGGATTGCAATGAGATGCCAAAGCTGAAGGAAAGTTATTGAGAGGAAAGAAAAAGATCCAAAAACACCAGGAGTTTCGATTTCTGCACCCCCTGCCTGCAGCTGTACGCGGACTCACGATCCGAACCATAAATCTAAATGTTAAAATCTACAGGAAAACCAAACTGGCTTCTCCTGTTGAGGGGTGAAAGAGGAGAGCAATTGGAATCTCATCATTTCACTTACTAAAGTGACTGAGCGAACAGCTGTGGAGTACAAAGCGGGGAAGGAGGAGGGGAGATGGTTGGGAGGAGAGGAAGGAGGAGGAGGAGGAGGAGGAGGAGGAGGAGGAGGAGGAGGAGGAGGGGACAGGAGGGGGGGGCTTCTCTCCGCGTCTTGGCTCCTCACAAGAAAAAGAGAAAACAGAGCGAGGACTGGGGTAATGAAGGAGGCTTAGAAAAGAGGGGTTGCGCAAGACAAACACTTCCCACTGTGGAGCCGAAATGTTATTGTAAGGTCACTTGTAAGGTTCCAGCAAAGCAGACCCTCACCCCCACCTACGGGCTCGCTTCCAGCCACTCAAGTCCGCTCTCTCGGGCCAAGGGTGTAACACAGCAGCCTGGCCTGCGGAGTCTAAACAGTGTCCAGTATCATCGGATGCTTATTTAACACCAAACAGCTGACAATTAACACAAACCTGTTATTCATTTGTCTGCTAAATCATGCAAGTCAGAGCGGTTGATTGTCATCTGAATTGCTGATTGTCTGACTCTGTGGGTTTTTTGTGAAGGTTAACGGGAGCAAAAGGAATTCTATTTAACTGAACCGAAATCCATTCAGCCAGCAGGAAGAGTGTGTGTGGTCTGAAAACACATCCTGAGCCAACTGCCCAAACTAATGAGCATTGTATATATGTAGTCGATAGGATTTTCCCAAAAACAGGAAAAACAAAAGGAATAAAGAGAAATTCTCCTCATGTGCGTCTGAGCATTAGCATACAGGTGACAGTGACAAATACCGAAAGTGGACAAAGCCTTGTTGAAATTCCACATGAATGCTAATTGAAGTGGCCATTAAAGTCAGTCAATGAGAGAGTGTTGCTCACAGGGATTATATGACCCTGCTAAAGTAAACACCAACTGACCTCCATTATGACTACTTATCACAGCTACAGCCCTTTCCTTTCTTTCCCCTGCAAGGGGTGAAGTCTGACACATTCCTCTCTCCGAATGTTTCCTCCTGAACTGACGGGGTCAGCGGCGCGTGGTGATAGATGAGAAACCGGATTGTTATAGCGGTGGTAACATTATTTCCGTGATAGAAAAAGAGGGATCATAGCGGGAGGAATATTATTTCCACCTGGTTTTGAGGAGAAATAGGTGGAGCGGGAATAGTTGTTGGTGTACCTCTGAGGTTTTCCAAATTGCCCTGCGCTCCTTGGATCTCTCATTATCATGACTTTTTCTCAGGGCAATTTCAGGCTGCTTAATAAAACACATGCATATATTCAGACGTACAAAAAAAAAAAAAAAGAAAAAACCCCAGCTCTCGCTCCCTCCTCGTAACTTCTTCTCACGCACCTCTAAATGGCAGCGCCTCAGTAAAGTGAGTCCCCCGTCTGCTGTGAGCTCTAATAGATGGCAAATACGTCCAGTCTACAGGGATGAGGAGTGTTTAAAATTAATTACTGCTGCCCTGTCCAACCTGGGGGACCGCCGCACATAATAATCCACCCATTGTTCTCTGCAAATGGACCCAGACTCTGTAAATAGGGGGCTACAGAGAGCTGAGAAAAGGCTGGGTGGGAGTAAAGGTCAGCTCATGCCTTGTTTTAACGACAGCACATTAACTTAACTCACTTCCTTCAACTTTACACTGGTAATAAAGGCGAGGAAATGCGGAGAGAAGCAGGGAATAAGAAGGGGGACGTGTGTGAGGAGGACGGAGGGCAGTCCTGGGTGTCTGGTGTGGGAGAGATTGAAGGTGATGTGGTGAAGAAGACGAGGAGAGGTGTTTAACTTCACTTGAGTTCTTCTGATAGGTGTGGGCAGAAAAACAAAAACGTAACATGAAGCTGATTTTATTTTCTAATACCTAAATGGAGCATTCAAGTGTGAATCCTGCAGGGATTACAATAAACATCGTACACAGCAGCAGCACAGCAGAGCTTTTTCAGAGCAATTCTTTCTCTTTTCTACCCCCTCAGTCTTAGTCCCAGATGGGCCCATGATCCAGAACACCACTGTTACACCTTCTTACTATTCAGGAGCTATTTAAAAAAAATAAGAGGACTTTGGGGCATTTGCTGAGAAACTAGCCTCATTACGGTTAAAGGAAATGGAAAACTGTCTGGACGCCAAATGGCCTTGTGATTTTAAAAGAGCTTGGCATCCAATTTATCTCATAGTACCTTCTTGTTATGAAACCATGATGTAACTCTCCTATAAAATGTATATTTTCCAACAGGGTTTGCGGAGCAGTTTACATGCTCTAAATTTGTCCAGATGGCTCCAGAGGTGAAGCAAACATTTATGTGGTGTCGAACTCAAACAAATTCACATACATACATGCAGCAAAAGACAAGACTGAATGTGATGCAGCGTTCACCTGATTCTAATTAAGATGCATCAAAACAGCACCGTTCGGCCTCTGTGTGTGTCTGTGTGTGTGTGTGTGTTCATTGTTAACTAATCCTGGTACATAACAGAGACACCTGGTGCCTCTCTTTTTCTCCCAGGGTGCATTTCTGCAGATCCATATGTTCAAGGCTGCTGCATTCCACAGTCATTGGAGCCCAGTGGTCCCCGGGCCTGTCACCACATTAGAGGCTCTGCTGGGACACATCACTGAGCACCTCCTCCAGCTGCTGGGGGTGGCGAAGCACCAGAGGGGGGAGGAAAGGCGCTGGGATAGAGGAAGTGCAGGGGTTCCTGTTTGGGAGGGGGGGGGGGTCTTAAGAAATAATTCTTGCTTGGCCAGTCGCAAAGTCTTTCCAGTGTAGAGAGGGAGGGGTCCATATGTGTGTGTGTGTGTGTGTGTGTGTGTGTGTGTGTGTGTGTGTGTGTGTGTGTGTGTGTGTGGCACAAGGATAGGGGGTCTGGGGTCAGATGTCGCCTGATGAGTGACAGCAACAGGCTTAAAATCTTTCACCCAAACTCGCTGTCTTCTCAGGTGTATTGTCTGAAATGTTTAGATAACACTTCCAATGGGTTTTTACTGTTTCACACATAAGTCAAAGGAGGCCTGCCCTTTATAATTTAATTTACATTTGTCAAAGATGTCATCATACATTGTTAAATTTTACAGGGACAGTTTTACAGCTTTGCTGGCCTTCGCTTCACTATAAAAAGTTTCGAGTCAGAGCCTCTGACTGTATTTCACAGGATGTCAGAGTCAAGCTGTTGGATTTGGACTGTAACACAGAACTCAAAGTATCGCTGCTTCTGCTGGGAGAACTCTGGGATATTTACACTTCACAGGCAAAATTACGCTTTATTGTGCAAAATCATCTCGTACAGACTGTCTGCCAACTACATATCTGCTGATGTGTCTATCAGTCTGTGCATCTGCAACCACTTTGGTGGGAGAAATTATGAAAACCAGGCTGTAAATTCTTCCTTTTTGTCTGAGATTGAATCAGTGTTGAGCCATGCATCCTCTCCTCCCATCCCATCGGATTCCCCTTTGGGTTTATCCCTCACTGACATCTGTTAATCTGTAAACATACAAAATTGTCTAATCTTATTTAGCCTTCACGTCTTGTTTACTTTTGGTTTAGTCGTGCCGTGAAGGCACGGCCGCCACGCTGTGAATGAGGCTTTGTCTCCAGACCCACAGATCAAATCTCCCCCTCTAAACTGCCGCCAACCCCCTCCTGCCCCCCGCCCCCGCTACCTCAAACCCTGATAGCCACATGCAGGTATTGTACCTATCAGACGCCTCTTGAATTCACTACCATGCAGAGCAGGAGAATAAAGAGAGCGCTATAGAGCCTGCTTGTTTTGCCAGTGCGTGGTCTTCCGGGGAAATGTGTCTGGCTTTCAGATCTCTCTCATTAAAGCCCCAAGTTTCAAATTTTGCCTCGGTCTTCGACTCATGCCACTGGATTGCATCAGACATGGTTCAGTAGTCAGTGACGCTGGATGAAATCATAGAAATTGCCTCGACAGTTATTCATGACCTGTTGACAAGCTCACTGCAAGTTGTCTTTATAAAGCAAAGTATTGATACTGGCACAATAAACAGTGTAGTGAATTGTGGTCAGACTGAGGTCTCCCATTCTCACCACTTTTTCGGTCATGAACACACACACAAAATACACACACACGCACACACACACACGCGCACACACACACACACACACACACACACACAGGCTGATGTGAGGCAGTCCCTTGGCCAGCCGCGGGAGAGCTGGACTCTTTACACTGACTTGTGTTCTTTCACCCTGGGAAGCTGATGGATGATGTTTGTTTGGTTTAGCTGTAGTGAATGTGCGCACACACACACACACACACACACATACACATACAAAAACACACACACACACACACACACACTACCCTGACTACAACACACACAAACTAGGGGTAGAGGCTGGCTTGCCCTCTCTCATTCCCCCTGCCCTGTGTTGATTTTGGGCTCTGTTTAGAGGTTTTTTTTCATAGTTTTCCGTCTCTTACTTCTCTGTGCGAAAACGTTAAGAGCCAACTGAGACTTTCTTCATACTCACAAGAAAAACCAGCCAACCAGTCAACTTGAGTTATAATGAGCCGTGAATCTGGAGTTACCTTCCAGGATAAAAACATGCAATATCAAACCGAAAAGACAGAGAGAAAGAAAAGACAGTTTATGATGCTCTCACCTCTTGCGCAGTCGCTCAGTAAAACAGCCTCAAAGATGAACAGCACAATCTTCAGGACTACCATACTGTCCAAAGACAACTTCATGCTCCCTAAATCTGAAAGACACATGGTCACAGTGACACAGTGCATGTGCACGCAGCAAGAGAAATCCACGGAGAATAACATTATTATTACAGAGTTTTGGAAAATACATTGCTCAAGCCATTTCTACATACATGGCAGATATTTTTTTTAAAAAGATGTGTGAATGTGATATATGAGGAATTATATTCTTTGATACAATATGTCAATATCTGGGACAATAATACTACTATTTACAACTCAGTTTTCATGTCACTAACACAGTTTTTCTGACTTTTTCTTTAGTTGACCTCAGTGGTTTCCAAACTAGACCCCAGGGACCTTTTGGGGTCAGTGAGAAGGTCTGAAGGGTCTAAAATGGATCCAAAGTGGAGTCAAATTGTAAATATTGCTAAAACAATAAATAAGTTTCATATATAGTAACATTTCAGCTAAAGTCAGACACTCACGTTTGAGGGCTGTCTGGGACTTTTTTTAGGGTCCTAGTAAAGTAGGCTAATCATTCAAATAGCTAACAAAGGTTTGAGATTTTTAAGTGTACATGAAAACGTCTTTTTTTGCTAGTTTATACTTGCTGTACATTTGCTGTGTATTTGCTTCCAGTAAACTATCACTACTGCCCATTTGTAGCTTGTGTAAGCATGCACATAAATAGGTAATGCTAGATAAAAAGAGATAAAAGTTACCGTTTATTTATGTAGCTGACATACCTGGATGTTGAATGAATGAAGTCAACCTTGTATCAGCCTCTTGACAGAAATGCTTTCAGCTAAAGTCCGTGTTGAGTCCATGAATCAACAGTGACAGTGGCCGACTCTTCGCGGACCTCTAACGGACCTGCGAGCGCTTGTCTCTGGGGTAAAATAACGGATTCAAGAGCGGAATAAAACAGGAAACTTCCATAAAGCGCAGTAAAAGTCCCACATGCTAATTTTGAAAAACACGGGGCAGTCCGGTCTGTGTAGTCCGCTTCGTCTACCAAGTGACTTTTCCAGTGAGTGCGCACACAGCGGAGGCTTGTTGTCCGTCCCAGCGCTGCTACTGCGGGCCAATCAGAGCCCGCAGAGGCCGGACGCTGTTAACTCTTTATTCCTCTCTCTCTCTCACACACACACACACACGCACACACACACACGCACGCATACACGCACACACAAACAAAGCCGCAGTAGAGTTTTAATAACATGCAAATATCACTGCAACATGAATTCCTTATGTGCAGTGGTGGAAGAAGTACTCAGATCCTTTACTAAAGTAAAAGTACCAACACAGCAATGTAAAAATACTCCATTACAAGCAAAAGTCCTGCATGAAAAATCCTACTTCAGTAAAAGTACATAAGTATTAGCAGCAAAATGTAGTTGAAGTATTAAAGTAAACATAGTGGTTTCTTATATATGACATCATTAGATTATTAATACTGAAGCATCAGTGTATAAGCAGCATGTTACTGTTATAGCTGCTCGAGGTGGAGCTAGTTTCAACTACTTTATTTACAGTTTGCTAGTTTAGTCCAGTGGATCCCAACCTAGGGGGCGGGCCTCTCCAAAGGGTCACCAGATAAATCTTAGGGGTCGTGAGATGATTAATGGGAGAGGAAAGAAGAAAAACAAAGTTCTGATACACAAATCTGTTTTTAGTTTTGGGCTTTTTCTCTCATCTTTGATTTTAGGTGAAATATTGGATCATTTGAACATTTATTGAAATGAAACCAGGTGAGAAGTTTAGAGGGAAAAATCACTGTTTGGTGGAGCTGTTAACAACTCATAGACCCCGATGACACACTGCTTTTTGTGAGATGTCAAAAAACAAAAAGGTTGGAAACCACTGGTTTCATCTTTAACAATGTGTTGTATTTTAAAAGCTTGTTATATTATCCATTGTGTCAAATCTTCTTCTGAGAAATAACTAAAGCTGTCAAATAAATGTAGTGGAGTAGAAAGTACAATATCTCCCTCTGAAATGTAGTGGAGTGAAGTATAATGTAGCATCAAATAGAAATACTCGAGTAAAGTACAAGTACCTCAAAATTGTACTTGAGTAAATGTACTTAGTTACTTTCCACCACTGCTTATGGGAATATTACAGGGAGGTTAGAACACTTTACTGCAATTCTTCTACATGAGATTAGAAACATTTTAGTGTTAGAAGTCTTCACATTATTATTAGTATTATAGAAACATCAAAGTAAGTTGTAAGTTGACATTGAAACTGTGTCCAAAATACAATAATTTGGACATTTGAAGGCAAATAAATGACAGCAGTTCAGTACTGCAGCTCTCTGTACTATGACTGATGACCCTCATTATACCACATAATGAACAAGTGCTGCCACCCAGTGGTCCCAATATTGCCCATTACTCTACGTAATCTGACCAAATCAGTTTCCAAAGTGGTGTGCAGTGATTCCCCAGCACAATAAGTTTTATTCTTAGTAAAATAAAGGTTTTCTTAAGTTGATTGAAGGTTCATTGAATAAGCTTGTGGCTTCTTGACCTCTCCTGTCACATCTGTTTTATTTCTATTATCTGGTTTTGTGCTGTTGTATGTGCAAATAAAAAAAATCTTTAAAAAAAAAAAGAGGCTGAGATAATCTTACTTGAGCTCAAACTGAGCTCAAGCTGTAAAAACACTGGATCCGATTTTTTAGTACAATGCAACAACATCTTTTTGTTAAACCCTCTAGACCCCATGTCTGGTAATTCTCCACATCGTTCAAAATCTTTGGCCTCAGTTTGTCACACAAGCTTTCTGTAACTGATTTGCTAGTCTTCATGCCAGAGCCAAGATAAGACAGGATTTCTTAAACAAAGCTCCCTCCAGAGCCACGGAGGACATTATACAACTGTTGAGGTTGAGTGGTTCTCCTCTTGACAAATTAACCCCTTTAACTGTATGGAAAATCTGAAGCTCTGATAATATCAGTCCATCTCTCCATAAAACTTTAGTGTGTTGCTGCTCATCTGACGTCTGTTCTGCCTACTCAACTGGCAGGAAAAGCTGACAAAAGGTGACTTAAGGATCGCCGAGCTGTGAATGAGTAGCTGAATATCTACAGTAGCCAATATTCAAATCATAATGAAATGGGGGTTTTTTTAAATAATTTTCATCCATCTCTGTTCTTTGTCTCTTAAAGAGTACAAATCAGTTTTAAAATGTTTGCTGAAGAGAATCAAATGGATCTTAAATTGCACTTCTTAAATCTACAAACCAGGAGACAAAACTCGTGTGATGTACAAACAATCTAATCTGCATTCAAGGTGAGGCTCTTCTTCCTCTTGCTCGACTTTATATTAGACAGTAATTTTCTCAGAGATTGATCCGTCCAGGACACAAATCTATTGATGCAATTCAAAACAGAGAATCTATGGTCCTCTAAACAAAAGTTATCAGTCAACCTTTTTAAACAGGAAAAAGTAATTTATTTCAATATACATTGCATTTAAAACTATATAACATTATTTGTTTGTTGAATATTTTACACAGCTCTTATCATGGAAATGTACTGGAATTTTACAAAATAAGACCAAGCTCTGACATAATAGGATATCCCGCCCTTTAATTACTGCATGATTTCTTGTTTTTGTTTTTTACATAAAAGTAATATAGCTTCATACATCATTTTTATTCTTTATAAAAGAAAAAAACATACATTTTCAAAGTGAGTTTATATGTTCTTTGATGAAAATAAGATTAATCCCAACAGTAGTGAGTGTTTTTTGATTATGTAATGCCTGAGAAACTGCTTTAAGACAGAGCAGAATGGACATAGTGTGATATTACATTATTGTTGCTCAAAAGGTCCATATTTGTAGATTAGCCACTTCAGCTCATTCAGATGTACAAACTGTAAAGTATTATGAACACGGAAGATACTTTGTACGTTGTCATTGCAATGGAAGCAGAGTTCATAGCAGAGAGGAAGTCGGGTGCAAATGATGTCAGTCTGGGAACAAAACACCTGTTCCAGTGTGACGGTACCTCAAGAGCCAAAGACGGAAATAACCGAGTGTAAACACAAATCAGCGCAGTGTCGCTCTTTAGAAACGGCCTATAACTACGATTTAAATAGGAAAAGGTTGTCTCCACTAAAATGTGCAGGACCATTGCAATTAGTAGTCACAATATTGCACTATAACAAGTGTGAGGAAGAGAAAGCCAATGGGCAATAATTGGCCTGTAAGTCTGTAGGCCAGCACCTGAGAAGGCCTCTGGGTCAAAACAAATTGTACACATCACGGTGCTGATGGGAGCACTAAGCGAAGACAGGTCGACTCTCCACTAGGGGGCATTACAGACCTGACAGTGATGACTAAGGAATCCCTTTTATCCATCTCAGTGTGCAGTGGAGTCCCCAGAGAAAACTAACATGCCATGGGTGCGACTGTAAAAGCAATGGGCACAGCCCATAATCATCTTTAAGAGGCAAACGGTTGTCTCGTCGGAATCTCAACCCCATTTTACAAACTGATACAGAATTACACATTCATTGCCATTAAAAGCATGAAGGAATCTCAATATAAAAGCTGTCCGTTACTCATTTTTGCGTTGCTGGGACTGGTAGCCTGATGAAGTTTGCTTTCCAGCCCCCATATAAATAGCAACTGTTAAATGAAGACATTGTAGTGTAGTTATTACCAGAATTATCCTTATTTACATGGTTATCATGACTTACATTCTTTTGAGTAATCCGAGTCCCGTGGGAGCTCTGGCACAAATGTAGGAAGCTCGCTAAAGCATAGGAAAATATGTCACAAGTCCTTTCATATACACCTAAAGCAATTAAACAAACAAGGTGGCCTGTTCTGATTTTGTGCTGCACAACACCAGTTCAAAATCTGCTATTGCCTGTTCATTCTCTCCCCGTTTTGCACCTCCACGGTCAGACAGGCATGTGTGAATCATTTGTGTGTGTGTGTGTGTGTGTTGGCTGGAAACAGAAATCCAACCCTTTGGTTCTCATTTAGGCACCAGCATCTCTGAAGCAACAGAAACAGGTCGAATCATCACTTGGTCTCTGCTCTGTCATCTATAATGGTCTTATTCTGGCGCCTTGCTTAGCAGGTACGATGACAACCGTTAAGGTTTACCAGTGCAGTGTGGCGTTTCGCTTTGTACACAGCCTTGGATCTGTCCATTGCATATGTTCTTTTTGTGGCGGACTGTGTGCTTTCAGTGATAAGCTGCGGTCAGATGCCGGCCTTGTCGCTGTAGAAGGGTGTGACATGAAACATGTAGCAGTGTGTGCACACCCTGACGGGCTTCACCTGGCCGTATCGGGGCAACGGAGCCGAATGGGAGGAGCAGCGAGAGCAGAAGATCTGAAAGGACAGAGTATAATGTATCAATCTGCATCCATATGATGATGAGGTACAATGTGTTAGTCATCTGTTTGTTCAACAACACATTCAACTGAATAATAAGGGAATTCTGCCACCTGCTCCCTTAGACAGGAGGAGAGTGATCGTACCTTCCCACAGCTCCTACAGTGATGCTTCCTGCGGATGACAGTGAAAGGAGCCTTGCAGGCAATGCAGGAGTTGCAGGCTTCATCTGGGACCCAGTCGGGAGGGTCTACACAAAGCCAAGAACAAACAGTTAACACAACAGGCCTGTCACCATCAGTAAGTCTCCTCCTGAGGAAAGGGAGAAAAGGAACACGCTGACATTTCAACTAAATTCTGTGTGGTTCTGTTTGTGGATTTGCTGACCTTCGAACTGGCCCTCCCGGGCCTTGGCTGCCAATTCCGATGAGGAACTGGTCTCCTGACAGAGAGCACAGTCCTCCAGCACTGCACTTCGCAGAACAGGACCTGATAGGCACCAAAGAGGAAGAAACTAAAACCGGTGTAGTGCATAACTTCATTTTTTTTGCAATGTTTCCTCTTTATTCTATTCTATTATATTTATCAAGCAGTTAATAATAATAATAAAAAAATTACAGAGAAGTATTAAATAATTAGAAGCAGATTTAATACTTTGAGCAATATGGCACATCAAGTTTGTGTAGTGTTGCGTAACAGTATCTGGGCCAGCAGACATTCTCTGCTTTGTCATAGTTCAGTTTCAGTTTTTGAGATCTATTTTGTTGTCGCACTAAGGGAGTTTTGAATTTCGTCTTATATTAATAAGGGAAATACAATGTAACATATTATATACTGAGGGTTCGTTACTCACCTTTCTTTTGCTTATCGTTGTCTCCCAGCTCACACTTGGTTGCCATGACTTCAAACAGTGTCTTGAGGATGCCGCGAAGGTCACTCGCATAGTTGGTCTGCAGCTGATCAGCAACACCTGCATCACACAGGAGCACATAATGGATATCAGCAGCAGTGAGACAAAAGAGACGAGGGGAGAGCGACTAAGAGAGTTGCGAGCTTTTACCTGATATACAAACAAAGAGACGATGGATGAGGTCACTGCTGCTGTGGAAGCGTGATCGGATCTTGTTCCTGGCGGCCACCTTGGCGTCTTGCAGGGCCAGCTGGATCTCCTGATGATCAAGGTCTTCTGATGTCCCCGAGCTGGGAGTGATGCTGCTGACAGGGCTGGAAGGAGCGACGACAGACAGGGGCAAGATCGGCGTTTTATTTTTAGGTTTTACACATTCAACTCATATTTTATGCATTTTAGATAATTAATCTTTAAGCTAACATAAAGTGAAGAAAGAAAACAAATACACAGTCTGCTCCTTGCTTATTTCCCCACTATTTTTATGCACATGACAAATTGCCGTGCATGTTCTGTTTTCATTAAATATACTCAATTTACCTGCATATGTACACTCCAAAATCTGTCTAATTAAATCTACAGTCTAAGCCAGGAGGCAAATCAATGATGCCACCTGTAGCCCACAAGGGAAGGAGTGACTGACACATCAATCACACGCTGAATGTGAACTGCATAAAGAAATGAACAAAGCAATCTTTTCATCTATCATGCAAGGACTCTTTTTTTAGTCACTATCACAGCGTGGGCAGAAAAAGACACTCACAAACATATGACAGTGATTAACAGTTCCATGAGCGATGAGTTACCTGGGAGTATATGCACTGCTCGATAGACTACATGTGGTGACCGACACACTCTCACAGTCACTACCTGACACAGAGCTGAGGGGAGAGTTCTGAAAACTAAAAACAACCAAAAAGTAGAAAAAAGAAGAACAAACACAAAAGACAAACACAAAACAAACTCTTAAGGCAACAGAAGGTAAAATGAGAAACAATTCATGAAAGTAACAGAATCATTTTAAGTGTGTGATGAAATAAGGCAAAATAAAACATGCAACAGATATTTATGTAGATGAAAGATGGAATCAAGCCTCTCAAACAAAACAGATTAGCCCAATATAAATGAAAAAGCAAGTAAAATGAGTCAGAGAAATTATGGCACACCTGGAGCTCTTCCTGCTGTCCTCTTTGGTGTCCCTCTTGGAGTCTTTAGTTCCTTGCTTGTCCTTATCCATCTCCTTGTCCCTCAGTCGGCCTCCACTGGCCTGCTGTCTCTTTTCAGCCCTCAGCTGGTGGTTGCACGGGGAGGGTTCATCCCCTCCGCTGGAGCCACAGTCCTGAGCGTGATGCCCCGGCCACGGGGCCACCACCAGGCACTTCTCACAGAGCTGAGAGTTTGCTTCCTCTTCCAGGGGCTCTGTAGAGCAGCAGGAAGAAGGGGGAGTCAGCTGGGAGAGGTCCCCCTTACTGTGAGGCTCGTGACCTCGTGGGGGCAGCCGGCAAGCAGAGGATTGGATGACAGTGCTGGGGGCCGGGGTCTTACAGTGTTTGTCCAGTCCCAGAGCGAGGCCTAAGCCAAGTCCTGTGGTCTCTGTGGTGATGGCATCCTCGTGGCCATCCTCACAGCTCCCACAGCAGACGCAGGAATTAAGCAGGCAGTGAGTGGCCACAAGGGGGCCGCAGGGCTCAATCTCAGAGGGAGCGGGCCGCGGCAGTAGCAGCTTGTCCACAGCCAGCTCTGTCAAGCTGGGGGAGCAAGGGTTGAAGATGACTGTGGCAGACAGCTTCATTCCGCCCATACGATGAGCGATGACTTCCGCAGTTTCAGACGCAGTCCCTTCTAAACCCATCTCCCAACCGTTAGTGTAAGGCAGACTTTCAGAGCCGGGGGCAGAGGTGCAAGGGGGACGCTTTGCATTGGGACAGTGTGTGTTCTGGCTGCGTGGCTGTGGACAGGGCTGCTCTGAAGGGGCTTCGGGGGAGTACCAGCCGTTTCTAACAGTGTCCGACTGCGGTCCTGGTTTGCGCTGCACAGGACGAGCAGACTCTGGTGCTTTGGAAGGTGAGGCGACACAACTGCAGGCCTCTCTTGAGATGCTGGTGATGCTGTCTCCTGCTGCGTCCAAGTCCTCCATGATGAAGACCCTGTCGTCCTCTTCTACATAGATGCCTTTCCTTCCCCGGCTCGCCAGGACCCTGAGGGGAGAGGCCTCAGTGCTGGAAGCCCCACTAGCGCCTCCAGCCTCTCCTCTGCTGGGGTTGTGTGCTGGTGACTGACTTTGGCTGGGAGGTGATAACAGAGTGGACATCTCGTCTCCCACGCGGTAAACCATCATGTTGAGCTGTTCCAGTTCCTCCTCGTCATACTGCATGGAGCAGGCCAGCTCGGCCTCCTCTGCCTCCTCACACAGCAGGCCCTGCTCCTGCTCTTCCTCCCCTCTCTCGGTTTTCACCTCTTCCCAGCCTTTTTCCACTTCTGCCACCTCCTCCTCCTGGCTGGGACAGACGAACAGGGCTAGATGCTCCTGCTCCCCCTCGCTCTCCACCTTGGCGGTGTCATTGGCAGGGCTGCAGGATGTGTGATTCTCTTGGACTAGTGCTGATACGGTGTTTGTGGCCACCCCCTGGCCTGTGGACAACTCCCCGTCCTGAGAGATACAGAGGTTTCTCTCCAGCGTTATCAACTCCTTCTCCGTCAGGGTCTGTAGCAGGTCTCTGGAAAATCATTGAGAGCTAGTTGTAGCATAGTGATACATACAGCATTATTGCACTGTCACATGAGAAAAGATTATAATTTGTGATGTTTAATATTCATAGATTGTACCTGATTTTCTTCAATAAAGTGCGAAATGGCCGAAATAGCTCAGACATGTCCTCTGATTTTCGATCTAAGTTGAGAGGTCCCTCTGAATACACAACCAGCCCACTGAAAAATATGTTTAAAATTCTATAAGAGGCCAGGAAGGAGTACAAAGGGGTGGGCGGAAGAATGGAGAGGACAGGCAACACTTACCACACAATGGCTAGTCTGGGAATTGTAAACATCAGTGCAGGTTCATAGTCATCGATCATGTCTTGTGTGAGATAGCCCAGCTTCAGGGCCCTGAAACAATGGCACAGAGGAAAACACACCACAAAATTATCACCACATATGTATGTAGATTCTGGTAAATTCCAGATGAAGTCAGCGGTGCTCTACAGACTGCTGTCTTCTGTTTGTTCCTCTGTAAACTCACCTCTCCACAGTCTCACAGAAGAGCACAATCACCTCCTGCTGTACATAGTATTCTTTGGGAGACTTCACAGGCACCATGGCTGACACGTAGCTGACAAAGAGTAGGAAGCGGAATGTAATAACATTCACAGCTTTGTCAAATGTTTTTGTCAAACTTGCATCAAAAATTCTGAGAGAAATTATAAATGTGAACTATTCTTGTTGCTACAATTGCCAATGATGTCTGGCAGTAATTTACCTGAGTTCAAACTCAGCAAAAAGGCTGTCGAAATGTCGCAATGCGTCCTTCATGCGGTCTGTGTACAAGTTGAGGTCTCTCAGGGCCTGGTCTCTGGTGATGTTGCGCACCTCCTCCAGGCTGCGAGTGAGGTCCTTAGCCAGGGGTCTCATAGCTATACTCTCTATCTCCCTGTTCATGATGATGGAACCAGCAGCCAAACACTGCACAAGAACATGTACATCATAAATAATTTCACCTTGCACAGATGGTTAAACTTAGAAAATTATGTTTACAATGGCACAGGAAACACTGCAATTATTAAAAATGAAATACAGTATGTATGTACAGTATTAAGCACAAGTGTAGGACTTGTGCAAGGTTGTTTTCTTCCAGACTGATGCTGGAGGGAATACACTACCTCAGCCCCAAACCACAGCTGCCCTGCCAAGTTGTCATGACGAATCTCCTCGGGGAACTTGACACAGAAGTCTCTGTTGGCCCGGTCGTTGGGAATACATTCATCCATGATCTGATTGATAATGTTCAACACATTGTCCTGCGGATGAGCACAAGAGTGACAGAAAACAAAATTGAACAAACTAGTTAGAGGGCTAAATGTGAGTGAGTGAAAATCTGTTCTTGAAAAGCCATTTTCTCAGCGTTTACTTTGATTAAGAATGTGGGTTAATAATCCCGAGCTTAAAAATATGTCACCTTTTTCAATAAAACCATTGTGTTGCACCGTTTAAAGACCATTGATTAGGAGGTGAATGAAAACAATTTGACAAGTACATGACACCATTAGGACCCTTGCAGCTACAGTCTCCCTCAATAAAAACACTAAATTATAGTCCATAATTCCGGCAGTGAAAATGCAGTGTCACACACAGCAAGAGCTAATCAAGAGCTTATGTGCTGCTGGCATGTACAACAGCCATAACAATGAATTACAATGAGCCTTTCACTCAACCGCAGCTGCACTGTGCACTGTAATCTTGTCAAGCACAGCACTGCGTCTTTCTCTGCTAGCCCTGAGGAGAAAGATTAAAAAGCTTTGAGAGAGAGAGCTTAACCATTGATTCCTTTATGGCAGTGTGCTGTGCGTGTCTTGGCCCAGTCTGAGTACCACCCCACTGTCTGTCAGCTTCTCCCAGCAGGGGACACCGGTGATAACCTTCACTACTCTTGGTTTCAAATCATCTAGGGGTGGTGACTCCAGCGTGATACCTGCTTCTGACAAAAGACTGGCTGGCACTTTTTTTTTTTCCCAGCCTATTTCTCTTTTTTCACCGTCTGTATTTGAGTCTTTCTCTTCACTTGTCTCTTGTGTACGCCATCTAACTCAATCTCTGACCATCTCAAACACGCATTCACTCGCCTGTTCCAGCAGGCCGCACTGTAAGAACAGCCATGCCAACATAATATGAGCAGCATGCCAGCAACCCCCACAGAGGCCCATGAATAAGAGCTGATAGCTACAGTGGCAGGTTCAAGTGCAAAATTTTGGCTTGAGTGCACTTGCCTTCTATTCTTGGGGCCTCAGGGCAGTGGGATATCATGCTGCTTAAAAAAAGCCCTTGAGGAGACAGGCCACTGAAAAGACTCCTCTCTTTGAGTTTGCTGTTAAACATTTTTACTCAAACTTGTCAAATGAGAAAATCAGAGAGTGATTTGAAGTACGGACACGACCTAACAATAGCTGTTCATTCATAACTGCTGAGAAAGGTTTTCTGAGCTAAAGGCTGAGAGTTCGTATCACAGCCTCATCGATTTAACAGAATGAATTTTTAAAACTCAGTAGAGAGAAGTAGAAAAAAAGAGGAAGAAGGAGAGCAGCAGAGCAAGAAAGAGCAAGAAAAAAAATAGGTGACACACTGGTAAAGGGAAGAATGAGGAGCAGAACAGTCGGGGATCAAGTGATGACCTTATTAAGTGTTTCTCCCCTGTGTGCTGTGGCGCTGGGGGGAGGCTAAAGCACAACGGGCCAGGTGACGATCTCCCTATACCACCTCCAGCTCTCTCTGCATGATGCAGCATGGCAGCCATCACTCATGCACAACATCACCCTCTAAGCTCCTCTCTTCCCTGACCGTACAAAGACCTGAAGCAATGGCCTGTATCGCTTTAGACAATAATTTACCATACGTTCATATCTTATGACTCTCAGTTTTTGTTTCAATCAGTAGGCATTGTTGAGAATAAACTAGATATTACAATGCATTGAGATTATTAAAAAAAAGAGACCAATTTCTAAACCAATGCTTGCTTCAAACACAATTATCTCAATCAAAGCTGCAGTTGTAAAATGCTTCCTCCTAAAGAAGCCACTCTTGCAACCATTTACTAATAACCCACATGACACACAGCCCTGCGTTATCAGAGCAAGATGAGTGTGTCCACTGGCTGCCTCAAAACAAAGTCTACTTATCTCACCTTATCAGCAGAACTGCTTGATGTACGAACCTGGCTGAGCAATGTTTGGTAAGGCAATAGTCCTATCACCACGCCTGTATCCGAGCAGTGGTGATAAAGGTGTTGCTTATTTTTAGCTTCTAGGCCAAACCAAGGTCCAGTCAGGTGATTATGTGAATGAAAAGAGTCTAAAATAAACATATAAATTCATGGCTAAGGGTCAAATCTATGCTGGTAGTTAATTCAACTCTATTTCAGCTTCACTCCACTTCACATCAACAATGAAATGCACAGAAAGAGTGTTCTGGTTTTCTCCTGACAGACCTGACAGGAGCGGAACTGGTTGACCAGCAGGGTACATCTCTGAGGGTCCTTCCTGCCGTCGAGGCTGTCCAGCTCAGTGGCCACCTGGTTCAGCTCTTCATCGGCGTAGTAGAACTGGGCCAGGAGCTGAGGGTCAGTTCTCTGCACAAAAACACAAGGAGACACATGGAGTTCATTTACCATTCTGATAATAGCTGTTTATGAGCGACCATAAAGCAGGGCACAGGATTTTCAAAACAACCAACAAAAGATCATTAATAAAAACAACTGTGGTGATTAATTACTGGGTTTGAACATTATCTAACCCCTCCTTTATGTTTTGTTTGAGTTAGTGTTTTGGTTCTCAATGATTGTGTTATTTCTAATCACCTTATATCCTCAAGTACAGTAGTTTGCAGGTATTATTTATGTTACATTCTGTTGTAATTTCTGTAAACTATAATCTGAATTTGAATTCACACTAAAATCCAAAGAAAACTAAAAGTCCATCTCCATTTAAGACATGTACTGTAGCCTCATAGACATTATATTTCTCTCTGGACGTTTCTTTCATCAGTCTTTCTAAAAGGGTAAAACATAATACTGGGATTTTCTGGCCAATGACTAACTATTCCTATAGGCCTTTATGACATTAGACATACTGACTTGTCATAGTAGGAAAACCACAGGTGTTACTAACAACATTTAATGATGGCTCATTCTATTCAAGAGTCTCGTTGAGCCATCAAACTGTGACAATGAGCCAGCATGCATAATACCAGGACCAAAAGCTGTGACGATAACTGCGGTCATGTGATGCTTACCATGGGATTGAGCTCATTACTGTCATCACCGCATTTTTAAAAAAAAAGTTAAATACAACTGTCATATACGGTAGTCTAATGTGCTTGTGCATATACTGTGTGATTTACGGTAATACAGTGGAGACATGGGAGGCGACGTGATACATTGGAGAATCTGCGTTGCCTTGACTTGCTCTGGGCACCAGGCCAAGGTTTCCGAGATTGTTTTAAACAATCTAGTTAAGAACTCCACTGGCATCTCTCCTAAACATCTCCATGCCTCCACAGGTATGTCATTTGGATCAACTGCCTTTCCACTCTTCATAGCTGTCCTCACTTCCTCTTTGCTAGTCCACCGCACCTCCTGACTCACTATCCCCACATCTTCCAACCTTCTCTCTCTCATTTTCTTCATTCATCAGCCCCTCAAAGTTCTCCTTCTACCTACTCAACATACTCTCCTTACTAGTCAGCACATTTCCATCTCTATCCTTCATCACGTTAACCTGCTGGATGTCCTTCTCAGCTCGGTTCCTCTGTCTAGCCAATCGATACAAGCCCTTTTCTCCTTCCTTAGTGTCCGACCTCTCATACAACTCACCATACGCCACTTGCTTAGCGTTCACCACCTCTCTCTTCACCTTACACTGCATCTCCTTGTCCTCATGTCTACTTTCTTCTTGTGGACACAAATATCAGAGCGTTAAACAGCCATGAAATCACATCCGCCAACCATGAGTAGATGCACACTTCCTTCTGCACAGTGAGACAGTAGGCCAGTGTAGTTCAGTAGAAAGAAATTAGTTCCCACATGAAACCACTCACAACAAGGTCTGTGGGTTATCTTGTCATGATTTCTGGAAAGAGACATTGCTGTTGAGTTTTTCAAATGTATTTTTTTTTGGCGCTTTGAGCACCACAAGTTGAGTGCCATCCAGTTCCACTGTATTCGAGAGAAGGCAGACATCTCCAAAACTCAGCAACTCACATTAAAACGATCTAGATGGATAAATAGCACTACAGGTAAAAGGAAAAATATGTATTTTTGATTTTGGGGTGAATTGTCCCTTTAACAAAGGTTAATATAGTGTGAAAGCTCCCCAGAAGAGTGGGTGTAATTAGAGAGCATGGCCCCGGTAGAGGATTTGTATCATTATCTCCCACCGTGCTCCCCTATGTGTGCGGAGAACAGCACAGTGGAGCAAATCACTCCGCCGCTGAGTGAAGCACACAACATATACAGTAGGACGCAGAAAAAGGTAAACACATCAATCACCTGACCTACAAAAAATATTGAATTTAAAATAAATTGTCCAAATATCTTTAAGGGAATATCAAGATAACAGAAACCTTGACACTAACAGATACTCTATGCACACACACACACACACACACACACATCCTGGGGAGGGCTCACGTTGATCAAAAGGTTAATGGTTTTGAAAATGGCGACCGCATGCCGGCATGCATCATCACAAACCACAAGGACCCAATGACGGTAGAGGAGCTCAGCCATTAAAAGGACAGCGTGACTGTGCAGACTGGAAGAGAGGAGAGCTACAGTACGTCGGTAAACAGCCATGCGCCGACTGTCTGGAAGTGTTTTTTTCATGAAGTCACACTGAATATTGGTATTTACCGAAACCTCTCACAGGACCTTTTCCCTTAAGTTTGCAGTGCTTCCTGTTGCGTGATGCTCTCCCCCTGTGGGCCCTTGCTTCTCTCTGAATATGATACATGGTGCTGCTTCCTCACTCTCTCTCATTAATAATGAAACAAACAGCAAGGAGAAAACACTGAGATATAAGCTGGGATACTTGTCGCATTATTACAGTGAAGGGAAAAAATACATTTGAACATCTTAAAGGTTATTTGGAAGAGATGTCATGGCGTTAGATTTATGATTTTAAACCACTGCTATGGTGCTTTAGTGTGTGAAATCCACACTAAGATCCCTTCCTATAGCTTTTCACTTGCCCACAGATAAATCAGAGCTACCTCAGGGTGAGTTACAGAACAGCAGCACTGGAGTGGAGCAGATTGGCATTTCTCTTCTTGCTCAAGGACACTTCAGTAGGGCAAATAGTTGCTAACATGAAACCCAGGTTGTCTCCCAGCTCCCCAATACTCGACCTCGCTGCCTTTCTGTTGTCAACCTGGACATCGTGCAAGTCCTGCAGAGCAAAATCAATAATGTTCCTTTCCATTTTGTTCATGTGAGTGAATTTTGATGTCTCTGCGATGTCATGTTTACTGAATGAGTTGGAAGAGAGACGCAGAAAAGGCATCTAATGCCCCGCAACTCTGTGTCTGTTACAGTAGGAAAATATAGGAAGGGTTTCAAACTCCTCTCAAGTGTTCTTTCTTAACAAGGTCACATACATTCTCTTTATATAAATCATCTGTAAAGAATGAGAATAGACAGTCATGGTATTATAGCAAGACAACAATTATCAACAGAGAAAATACTGTAAATACCGCATTTGGAAATAAGGGAAATATTAAATCAAATTTAAGTACAACAAGGAAGCAAACAAACCCATCACAAGATGAGATATTTATTATTTAATCTAAATTTAATCTCCCCTGTTAATGAGGAAAGTGAGATATCACCAGCCAGTGGGCAGATTTGACTTGATTTTTCACAACTGCTGGACAATGATTAAGTCTATGAGACAAATGTCATGATGACCAAACAGGAAACAGGAGTAGGAGACATTGAAAGACCTTTTTTTTTTCTAGCACAGGCACAACACGGCCCACAGAGTGGTGGCATTCAGTTTGAGATCTGTGAAGCATATAGGCCAACGCTGACGGAGGAAGAAAAGAGGCATTTGAAGCAGATGCCATCCTATAGCCTCCTCCTGCAGCATTCCTCACACAAGAGGGAACATTCCTGCAGCATTGCATCATGGGGAAGAAGTCAAAGGCAGGCAATGTTTAAGACGTGCTGATTTACTTTTAGATAGGCAGCAATAGTCCAGTTGCTTGATCTAAAAGCTTAGTGTATTGTGAAATAACCATTCATCAAATGTCAGAGAGGAGCTATAAACCCCCAATATCGATACTTCATAACCCTATCAGAGCAATGACACGTACCATTTCTGACTCCAATGTGACAATGTAGGTCATAGCCAAAGTCATGCTACTTAAACAACTATTCAAACTCAGCAGAATAAACATCACTGGTTAACAGGGCTACAATTAGGGCAGCTTTCTCTGAGAAATGAGGCCATACGAGTCATAAAATACTACAAAGTAAAGCCTCCAACGGTAATATTTACCTTGTTACATGGACTATGAGTCAGAGATGATGCTAGACATAAAATGACTTGGCTCTGAAAAGCAAAAAAAAGGAAACCTGTCTGTTGAAATAAGTGCCTGTTTTCATCTCCTTACATAACCCGAATTGGCACAGAGTAAAAGTATTGGCCTGGACTCTGATGGTGCAGTCCATGGTTAAGAAACATTTGGTCTTACAATAGCTTGCAACTATGAAACACCTAAAATATTCAAACTTTATGAGCCTCAGAACACGAGATGATAAATATAAATTTACAAAAAACAGACCGGTCAAAAGGAGGAATGAAAAATACCTTCCAACCAGGGTGGTAAAATTGTTTAAGGCCAGAAAGAGTATGAAAATCTGGGGATTTGACTCTGAACTTGCAAGTTGTGTCATCACTATAAATGACAGCTCTACTTCGCGTAAGTGAGGAAATGATTCAGCACTTTCAGCTTGTCCCCTGTGGCATGCCACTCTCCTGTTATACTCCTGCTGTCAGTTGTCCTGGGTGCCCTCTCTTTGAGATGACTCAAAAACTCGATCCATTGCGGTCACAAACCCATCATTTCAGACTATTACGCTCCCAGAAGTTCATCCAGAGTGACAATTACTGTTGAGCCCCCTCAATCACCATCGTTTCACAATGACTCTGTGAAATTTCTGTCCATTTTGTTTAACATTAAATCAATAAAAGGCAGTGACCATTTGACTCTTATTGAAACGTGTTCCTGACAGTTGCCTGCTGTACGATCAACGTTTTTATCATCTCAGCTTTCTCCTTGAGCTGCTGATTCTGGGCTTCATCTCCATTCAGACTGTGCGGATGATGGAGGCTGTCAGGTTAATGCTTCATGAACATCCATAGCATTGGTGCATGCACACTGAGCCCACTTAAGGGACTTATGAGAAACCTTGCCTCTGCCCTCCATACTCTATTCCAGGCTCAATTTGCTGCCTTCTGGCTGCCTTCCAAGGATCAGAAGCAAATATTGTAGGGGGGGAACCAGTTCTGCTTCATCCAGTCAGTTGGCAGACTGGCAAAAAATCAGCCGGATACAGTTCATCACCTTATTTATTATTCAGGACTCAGCATTAAAGCCCTGGCAAGAGTGAGCCAATCGTTTTGGTAACAAACACAGAAAACTCCTCAACCATTATTTATATTAAGTTTGGCAGAATAAAAAGAATTATCTTTCTTAGAATGCAGTGTTATGCTGAAGTAGGTTAAGTTGTGTTGAGTCATTCCTTTCATGTTCAGCTTGAATCAGGAGTTTCTTTCCTCTCTGTGTTGTGTTCTCTGGCTACTGGCAGTGCCATCTCAAGCATCCAGTAATTTGGTTGCATTTTAATAAGTTCTTAGATTTCCTATGAAATGAATGTGCAATGAATGAAATCAACAGAACTAATCATAGACTGCTCCGGAATATTTCTGCAGATCAATTTTATACTAACCAGCTGGAAGTTGAGTTGGATCCACAGCAGACTGCAGACTTAACTCTGTCCACTGACTCAATATATTCAGAGTGATCTGCCCATCTGGACTGATGGTTTAATCTGTGTGCTTGTCTCTTCTCTGAGGGCTGCCCTAATCTGGCATTCGGACTAAGCAATGACCTCTGCATGTGCCTGCCACATGTTCTAGTAGGACAGGCTGAGGTAACACAGGGGCTGCACAGAGGATTTACAGTAGGTGGCTAAAGACGTGTCAAGGATGCCCTGATGGTAGCACGGTGACACGTGGGGACAACCCTCTTGCCAGAAACCGCAGGGAAGTTCTTATGCAAGAAATAATCTGGTTATACAATCCAGAACTGGCTGTTAAATTGCAACTACAGAGGAGAAAGTGCATTTTAGTTTGAAAAAAATCAGCAACTTGACATTTTCTACATGAAGTGTATGAATCGTGCAAGGATGCCAAGATTGGTGGAGATGCATGTTCCATATCCAGATACTTAAAGGGGAACTCCACTGATTTTACAAATTAAAGTCTGTTTACAGATCTTAGGGAGTACTACTGATTATGTTTAAAAAAAGTTGTATAAAGCCTTTTGTGGCTTTAGAGGGAGTGATGTCACTTGTTGGTTGGTCTGAAGACTACTAATTTGAAAATAAACAAAAAATCCAGAGTTAGAAAGAAGCAAAGTTACCAGACTGTTCCTCATCTCTGCTTGAGACTAGTGGCTCAAGGCTACAGTAGCTGCTACTAGCATTACACATCCGAATCTACAACCAAACTGTCAGCGGTCAAGTTGAATGTGTGGAATTTAAAAAAAAAAAGACAACACCAATAATAATCCTGTTTTTCCCTAAACTGTCCATCAGGAGTCTGACAGTGCTGTGCTTAATCGGTGGAGCACTCTTGTAACATTTAAGAATTTTACTGAACCAAATGAAACTCTAACAAACACACTTGTACATATACTTTCATGATTCCTCCCTGTGATCCTGACCCACATCCCCTCTTGACCGTCAAGGATGTGCATGACTCAGTCAGTCTAATTCTGTCCACTTAACTTTTAATGTTATGAACTGTGACAGAGCGCAGACATTGCCCAGGCTGCCCTAAATGACACACGATGACAGTTATGGACCAAGAAATTACAACGGCACATGTGTTTTTGATTTCTACTGGACACTATCTGTCCAAAAGAACACACTTCAGAGGTTTTTGTGGTGGCGCCTGCCAGTAGAGATTAAAGGGGACTTATGATGCTCATTTCCAGCTCTATATTTTGATTCTGGAACTCCACTAGAGTAGCTTTGCATAATTCACAGTTCAAAAAAATCCTTATTTATCTTATACCGGCTCCTTATGCAGCCTCTCAGTTCAGTCTCTGCCTGAAACAAGCTGTTTCAGCTCCTGTTTCTTTAAGGCCCCCCTCCCAATGAGCCCACTCTGTTCTGATTGGTTAGCTTCCATAAACTGTGTCACGGGAGTAGCTCGGGAGGCTACATAAACAAACCATGAAACAAACTATTGTTGTGGGATTTCACTTCTTTTTTCTCGTTCTCTACTCGAAATATTAACTTCTCAAATATATTCGAACATGTTTTGTACATGTTCCAAAATATGCAATTGAACAACACAAATAACACATGGAAAAACCTTAGCAACAACCTTAGCAACCAAGGCAACGAAACGGACAGCCATTTATTTGCATGTGCAACAATCTTATCTGTCACAAACTAAGCATTCAGCACAGGCTGAAGCTCTGGCCTTTGACGTGCAGGGAGCATTTCTACATAAGTTAACTTCAAGTTTTGGAATTTTGACCATGTTTAACATAGATATCTAACATCATAACAGTATATAAATAAAAGAAAACCACAAATAGCACAATACGTCTCTTTAAATGTATGCACATGCCTGTACAACTGTAAACTAGTGTATAGAACGGAAAAATCTCAACCTAGCTGTAGATCTGCTGGCATCTTCCATTACAGTCTTCCAAACAGGTACTATCAAATAACATTTTTTTACTTTTCCTAGCACTACTTTGTATTAAAACTGTCATTCTTATACTTTCCTCTTATCTGCTTGACAAGTTAAATAGACTATACAACTTTTAGCAAATCCACCCAACATGCTTTATCTATTAATTATTTTCAGCCAACAATACTAATTTGTAAGATATTTTCAGGATAGCACTCTTCCCTAACACCTTTACTTTAATTGAGTTGCTCAGGCATGAGAATACATGTATTTCAATATTAACCTAATGAGTACATATACTGCTTTCAATTAAAACACTTAAACATCTTATCTCTCCAGTAGTGTTGATTAAAACTGAAAAATGCTATTTTCTATGTGGCACAAGTCTCTTATCTTCAGTGTTTACTCAGAAAATCTGATTATCAGGTGGTTTTCTGTCACTTTAGACAGCCATACAAATCTTAAATACTAAAATATATATGTTAAACAAAAATCTTGTTTGAATTTGTCCAATATTTAGAACCTGAGCCCTCGAATCCAGTGAGAAGAAACACAAGTGTATGAGGGCTGCTAAAGAGCGACATCCTCTCATCTTATCTCCAGCAAACTGTAACCGAGGCCAAAATCTAATCCGAAGAATACAGGCCTACAGTTCTCCTCCTCTCCTTCCCGATATCCCCTGCTGGTACGACAAAGCCCTGAGCAGGGGGGACAGTATTTCATTACTAGCTTTTCCTAGAGCAGTCACACTCATAATATAGATAAAGGATGCCTTGAGTGCATGCTTTATGTTTATCATCAGTGACAATGTAGAGAGGAATACAAAGAGCCTTTGATCAGAGAGGGTACCAATTATTGCCAACAACAAACGGGGGTGTAGAGAATGAGTGCGAGCTCTCAGTCGATATCAGGACAAGCTGCTTCCCTGTGCTACCTTTAAATCTCACATCTTCCACAGCTACCTTCCTTCAATCACCGCCTCCCCACACCTAGGACAGTGGGCTCTGATTCCCCAATCCTGCAATGAATTTAAAAAGGTCTTCAATCGCCTGGCCTGTCTCGATCTGCACTAGGGTCAGCTCTCTAAATCCAGGCAGCTGACATCAAATCAATTACCGCATGGCTGGTGGGTAAGCAGAATGGGACATCCACAAAGAACCCCCCGAAACGAGGCTAAATATGAAGCCATGCTGGCCACTGCTCAGCAGTTTGCTGCTCCCTCTTACATCGACTCCTTGCCAAATGTGCAGAGCCCACTCTGCAAAGACGGACCCCTAATTGCTTCATCTCCTCTCGGTTCTTCCACTTGCATGTTAGCAATACTCACAAACAAACCAGGTTAGAGGAAAATGACAAATGACAAACAGAAAAGAAGGCACGGTTAATAGCGTAAGGAACAGCAGAACCTACTACAGGAAGGCCTGTCATACTCCCTAGAAGTCGAACAATAATTACTTATTAGGAATCACCAGCCATGATTCACCAATTTCTTAAGAGCTGTGACAAAATATATGCCAGGAAGGGAAATGTTGCTCTGATGAAAATCTCAATTGTCGGTCTGAGGTATTTTCATTACCAATTAATTTGTTGATCAATTGATCTCTTAATCATTCAGTCTATGAAAAGTAAAAAATGGCCTTTACATGTTCTGAGAGCGTAAGGTGACGTCTTCATGTGTCTTGTCTTGTCTAAAAGTCAAAAGAATTCGATTTAAAATTATATAAAGCAAAGAAAAACAGAAAATACTCACATTTGAGAATCTGAGATCATCCAGTATTTGGCATTTTTGGTTGGTTAAACAAATGAAACAATCACAAGATAATCAAATTTGCTGCTGATCAATTTTCTGTCAAAGATTAATTGATTAATTGTTTCAGCTTTAGTCTATAGGACGAGCACAAACCAAATAATTATTTCACATAATTTAACATATTTGCTGCATGATTACAAATACACTGAGAACAACTACCTGGATTTAGAAAAATATTCACACCTTCAAATTAATTTAAAATTCAACAATCAAATTAGATCATAGATATTAACTTAAAAGAGAAGCATTAACAAAATACCAGCAGCCATGTACAGTGATTTTCACAGAATTTGTGACTGAAAATGTGTCAGGTTTTCATCAGCACTGTTTTTTTAAAGCACTAAAAATATGCAATCTCATGGTCAGCTATAACCCTGATGACCCTGCCGTCACCATGTTTTTTTTTTATTTGTTAAGACATATACTTTATATATAGCGATAACTGCTGATTTAACCACGTGTCATAACCACCTCTTCAGAGACGATCATTTCCTTTCAAAATCAAATTCTACTGCTGCATCTTAAGTAGGGCCCACACAGCTGGCGACAGAGGCAAAGCTGGCTCCTGAGTAGATGATAAGTCAAAATGTGTTGCTTTGTTGAAACCATCAGCTGTCAACCTGCCTGGTTTGTTTTCTGACAGTGTAGTCAAACATCTCTAAAGAACCTTTTATGGCAGCTTGACAATGATTTCTGACTGCGGTAAATACTTACATGCCTCTTTGTGTCGTATTAACACGAGTAATAATGATTTCACACCGTTGTTTTGTGTATGTAACAGATACACTAAAGGTTTCCTTATTATGAGATTTTACATTAAACCATGAAACATATACAGACTTTATTTTTTAATAGGTTTGTCCAAAGTTTTCGCTCTAGAGCTAAAATGATCGGTCCAACGGCAATTTAAAAAATAAAAGATTAATCATTAAAGTAATTTACTCAAATACCAAAAAAAATCACTGGTTCCAGCTTCTTTGATAGTACAGTAATTATCTTCAAATTTTGGTGTTAGTTAAGCAAAACAAGCAATCTAAATGAAGTTGGGCCTCAGCAAACGGTGATGGACAATTTTTCATTATTTTCTGACATTTCATAAAATAAATGATTAATTGATTAATCAAGAAAATAAACATCAGATTAATCATAATGATCATATCATTAGTTAATTTTAGTATTGTATTGCATTATATTGTAATGGTGTTTATACAGTGTCCACTCCCAGTATGGATTTCATATTTCTAGATAGCATTTTTTCCCACTCAAAACAACTTTTCATCACATACATTTAATTAATGAATTACAGTTCAATCATTGAGGACTGCTAAGATTCTAAGAGAAAACCTTGTTAACTTGTTTGATATTTTACATGACAAAAGCCAAATTTGGTCTTTTATTTTATTAAAAACTAAAGATAAAGCTGCATAAAAAAAACATGTTTCAAATGAAATTCACCATTTAAAATCTAAAAACATGTACAATATGTGGAGGTCAGAGGCAGAAAGGAAGCTTTTGAGGCTAAATTAAATGAATAAATATTAAATAAATAATATAATAAACACTGAAATGAATGGAGTATGTGAGAGAAATAAAAAGGTAAAATTAGGAAGTTACAAAGAAAAATGACTTATGACCTGAGAACTTTTCTCACGGTCACATCTGTTAAGATTTCTGACCATTATCTACCTTTTTTTTTTTTTAATGTTTTTTTCCTAGTTCTCAAGAATCAGTGAACTGTCAGATGTTGTATGACCTTATCAAAATAATCAGACATGAGCATTACATACGTTCATACGCTTGGTAACAAGCTGCATTGTTACACACACGGACATTTCTTTGACATATCGATAAGGAGGAGAGCAGAAAGTATCAGCTACCCACGCGCTAAACTGTCTTGTGGGTAAAAGGGGGGAACGAAAGGCAAATTAGTAGCATCCTGCAGATGGAAGTGAGCGCGCCCGGCCAGGTGTGAGCTGTGAGCCCGTCACACTGACTGATGAGGTGGTGTGGAGCTGAAGGTCAGCTCCTGAAGGCCTGATGGAATAACAACCAAGAGAGGAACACAGGCTACAGAGGAAGTGTACAGGTTTAGCCTCCTCCTCCCTCTCTCTTTCTCTCTCTCTCTCTCTCCCTAGCCATCAGTCACTCTGCAAGTTTGCAGGCTGATGAATGAGAGGTGAGGAGACAGTGGCCATTTTGGCTGCTCCGAAACCTGAGCCAGGTCTCGTCTTTGTTTGTGACTGCAGAGATGTGCGATGAAGCACATTTTCATGAATACTCCTCCCCTCATTTCACACTTTCCTTACCTAAAAACTCTTCCCTGCACAAATGTACAGTGAAAGGTCAACAAATCAGCAGTCAAACGTTAAATACCTAGAACAAGTCTGAGATATCCCCTGCAGATATTCTGAGAAATACAGGTTAACTATTCACACAAAAACCAGCCAGACTGGTTTAGAGGAACAAAACAGAATGTGAAAAATCTTACCTTACAACAGTATATCCATACTGTGGATCATTTAACTATTGACAACCTTTTCACCTACAGCCTCACAGACGACCGGGACAGTCTTACACATTCGTCTTCTCCTACAAGTTGGCACTTTGATGACAGAGTCAAGGCAGAATAGACGGGTACATTATGTCCCGCGCAGAGCTGCACACAACCCTCAAACACACTAGGAGGGGATTGTGTAGCAGGAGCAAAAGAAAGTCCTCCTCAGTGGGACTTATCTGGGTAGGTAAAGATGAGCTCTGGAAATATCAATAGCTCTGCTTTAGTCAAGGGAACATGCTGATTCAACACTTTTCTATCTCCAGGAGAACATAGTTCAATAATAAACAGCTTACTGTTGACGCGACGTGACAAAGCTACGCAGTGTTAAACAGTAAATGTCAGAATATGTGGGTTGGGCACAGATTTTGATTACCACAGAAATATTTCCCCTCTGAGCAAAAATGAAACTATTTGCTAGCTTAACTGCTGCTCATTTGCAGGACACTAAAATGATCTGTACCTCCCTTTCATTACTGTTGTCCTTTCATAGCAATTGGCATAATTACAGAGGCTTTTAGCACTTTTCTCTCCGTTCCTTTGAGGCAGAACTGGTCATTTAAAATCCGCAGATAGTTCTGTTAATTCCTACCATGGCTGTGATTTGGCAGAAAAGGGCTCTGATGTAATAGCTCAGCACTTCAGAGGCAGTCTCATTCATGAACGTGACAATACTCTGGTGAACCCCAAACACTTAGGCCTAACCCCAACAATGGGCCGCAGAAATGCTGTGACAGCAAACACGGTTTACCAGAGAAAAGGAGAATGACGCAGGTGTATGTATGCAGTAAGGAGCATGGGGATTATATATAATCCAAGGTATTTTATTTTATCCCTGTCTGATATTTCTGTTGCAAAAACTCCAATTACTGTCATCTGCCAGGTCAAATCATATCATATGGCAGCTCAGCTGTCTGCTACAACCAGAGAGAGACTTATCAACTTATACTGCCAATTAGAAATACGTTTTAATTACAGCAAAAATGTGATTTACTCTGCCAAGAAACACAACACTGCACCACAGTCTACAACTTGTTAATCTGCTTTTCAAGATTCACAATTTACAGCAGTTATGACGCAAGGTCAACCTTTTTATGTGCAGCTCTTACACCAGTCTACAGGGAAGACAAACGCATTAAAACACACTAAAATGTTATTCACGCCCCTCGACTTGCTCTGAGTTTGAACTTTACACCTTCAGCTCTCTTTGTTAAAAGTCAAGATTTTTAATCAGGTACAAAAAGTCGAAGGAATTCAATTTCCAGAAATTCTATATGGTTTTTATGCAAATGCCCTGCAGTCGATAATAATAACCTTTGTGCACCCCTCCTCCGGAAGAGGCTACATTAGAATAAACAAGTGGAGTGCATCATTTCGCAATTTCAGTAATAGTTGCTCAAACAGTCTTCTCTGAAAATAGAAAAGTTTCCATAAGAGCATATGAGTAATGGGGACAAGCGGATGATTGTATAAAGCCTGTAAACACACATTAAATATTACAACATCCAAAGCTTAGAATTTCTCTCTAGCAGCAGACCAGGTAAGTGTTTCTTAATCTCTTTTTTTTAACTCATGTGAAACTAAATGTATTGTGATGATACAGCACACATAAATGATATGTTGATCAATGCTTCCTGCCTCACATTTAAGCGGTTTTGTGTGAGTGCAAGTTGTAGCATTAAGTAGTTGACAATCCCTCCTTCTAAAGTTCAAAAGAATTCCCTCCTCAGTGAAACAGTCACATTCACTCATCCTAAAAAGTGCTGCAGTTGGCATATATTAAACTGTTCATTTAACAAGGCAACCAAGCCTTCAATACTTCCACTGCTGTGTCAGGCATGTTTCCACACTCTTGAGCTTGATTTAAAGAATCACAGCACATCCATTACTCGTTCGCTCCAAAAGTGATAATTGTGCCTACAAATGGTGTGTACAGGGGCCTGAGAGCAGCTGATTTAATGTGTTTGGGATTTTAAGGATCATTAATGAATGCAGTTTGGGAGGATGTCAGAAACTAACAAAGAAATTAAACTTAACTGGTATCGAGCTGTAAAGGATACCCGATTAATCTATTGATCAACTGACAGAAAATTAGTCATCAACTATTTTGATGATTGATCATTTGTTTAAGTCATTTTTCTTAAATGCCAAACATTACTGTACCTGGCAGCTTCTCAATTATGAGAATTTCATGCTTTCCTTTGTCTCATTTGATAGTAAATCAATACTTATGGATTTTTTATCTTTGGTCAGACAAAACAAACAATTTATAGACATCAACTTGGGCTTTGGGAAATTTTGATTGACCAAACAATCTCTCAATCAATCAAGAAAATATTTGGCAAATTATTCAATAATGAAAATAATGGTTATTTGTAGAACTTCTGCCCTATATTTACATATATTTAATTTTGCATTGTAATTATATCAATTTTATTATTGTTGTTTTTGTTACTGTAGCTGTTGCTGTTATCAATGAGAATATTATTAAGATATTACAAAGAGTTAATTACAAAAGCACCAAAGCAAAACCGGTTTAACAACATCTAAAATTAATGACAGTGTCAGCTGAAGGCAGTGGTAAGTAAATCAGTATAATTCAAGCACACATTGCCGGGCTTTGTTAGCCTTGAGTAGCGCTTGAAAACAAAAGCACCAACAACAACAAAGGGGGGTAGCTGCTGGATAATACAGTGTAACATCAGGAACACAGGCTAACGTTAGCAGATGTTGTGGCAGTAGATGAAGTGATCAGGCTAGCCAGCGAGCTTCGCTAGCTATCTCGAAAGCTATACATTTTTAAAAAATGACTGACTGCAGGGTTGACACACCGTGTGAATCCGACATAACTTACCTTGGGCTTGTACAGCCACTTTCGAAAGCGGTTCATCGTTACCTCGCCACCTTCCTTTGTCACCAACCCCTCCTCTCCTCTCCTGTACCTGAGTGTCTGACAGTATCAACGGTTGGCTGCTAAGCTAGCTAGCGGTGGTGAGGTTTCAAAAACGGATAAATGTACGAAACACAATGTACGGTAAGTTTACAAAACGGCTGTGTACGCGTACAAAGGAGATACACGAAAACAACGACTTATTTCCATCTTTCCTGAACCCAGAGGTTGGCTGCCTGTCTCCCCCGCCCGGCCACTTTCCAAGTCCCGACAATACAGACGAGCGGAGCACCGACGGCTGCGCTGCTCTCTGCCGCTCCAACGTTACTGGATGACAGTCACGTTGACAACATTCACCTCCCACTTTCCCAGGAAATGATGCCTTCAAGTGCTGCTCACACACACCGTGCACCTCCTGCTTTGGCTCGGGAATAACAACAAAACAGACCCCGTAAGTGTTTAGTATATGTTTTAAGACATATACATTATTTCACTTTGAATATTTTTGTCTGATTTTGTGTTCCATGAAAAAAAATTCAATTACTTAAAAAAATGAACTACAGCCAAACTACACACACACACACACACACTATCTAGATAAATAGATAGATAGATAGATAGATAGATAGATAGATAGATAGATAGATAGATAGATAGATAGATAGATAGATATGCATAAATAGGCAGCTACCCTCTCTATTTATTTTTTATATATATATTTATTATCCTATTTATTTTTTTGTTTTGTTCTTTTTCTACCCCCTACTTTATTTAGCCTTAATATTAATAATATTAATCTTTTCCCTTTCTCTTGAATTGATTCTTACATACAGGCACGGGGTATTGGCAAGTTTAAATGCACACATATGTGGCTTTAAGGGTATATGTGCACATATATATGAGTATAAATAGGAATGTACTGCTCTTGTTGTTTTGTGGAGTTTTTTGTTGTTGTTGTTGTTGTTGTTGTTGTTGTTGTTGTTGTTTTGTATTGTTTTTTGTTGCTGTGTGTTTTCTTTGTTTGTTTGTATTTGTAGGGGATGGGGGGTTCAGGTCATGCTGCATAACATGTATAACTGTACAAAACCCTTGTTCCAAATAAAATTCAAATATATAAAAAAGATAAAATAGGAAAAATTCAGTTACTCTTTCTTCTTCTTCTTAAAATTACATCTTCTTCTTCTCTGTTTGAAAAATGTGGACTCTATGAATAGCCTATGCAACTATTTTTAATTTCAAGTTAATTCTTGGACACAAGATGTCTCCTACTTAGACACTACTGAAAAGTTCAGTAAAGTGTATTGAATGTGTTTCCATGCCACACACTATATCTTAAAATATATTGCCTATTTCAAAAATAATTTGTGATAACACAATGCCAAACCAATGACTTTGTTTACATGCCCACAAAAAAATCTGATTATGTTAATCAGATTAAGGTAGGAAATCAGTTGATGCATTGTGAGACTACTCTAAAACCCCAGTTTGCATGTGATTTTGTCAGTAATCAGCTTTTCACCACTAACCCCCTCAAAACCGTGATGTGAAGTTAGTTACTTTTCCCTGCGACATTGCAATTATATTTGTAACAATCGAACATAGACCTGTTGCCTTAATCTGATAATAATCACTATTTTTCCTGCTGTGGGCTATTTATCACGTTGGTGGTTCACTTTGTGTAAATGGCAATATTTCCAACAGCACGTGAAGGCAGCGTAAGGTTTGCACAGACGTCACAATATACTACGTCATAATTTATGTTATGGCTGCCAACAAAGGATCAAGATGACACGATGACACACTGTTAATCTGTCTCCGATGGATTAAAATCATGAATGGTTTCATATAATGAATAAAACCTGTCCAGAAGTGGAAAAAATACATCTCATTAATTAAATATGTCTATTTGTAAACTACCTCTCATTTAACTTCAGGCGTTCAAGCTGGGATACATGTCTGTTTACACCAGTGTGTTGCTAAGCAACGAATGAACATGGCAACGGTTCGAGCTGAAAACAAGCCGCTCTGTGGAAGTTCTTGAGAAAAATGACTTTCTAAATCTGTTTTTTTTAGTAGAAACCACCTGGATCTCTTTCACGTAGAACACATTTTTTGACACGAGTATTATTAATATAAACTGTGGGTCTTTCTGCTATAGATGCGCTCTTTTTCCACTACTGTCATCAATCTCCAACCAGCTTTCTGCAGGTCGATATAAAATGGCATCGAGCTATGGATCACTTGTCAAGGAGGCCGCTGTGCTGCTGGATAAGTTCAGCACAGGCAGACAGTGTTTGGATGACTTCATGGAAGATGCTTCAAAGAATCTGCAGGTACAACAGGTAGACTCAGATCAGTGTCCAGATGCTGCAGGATTAACATATCGACCCTAAAAATGTTGTTATTTGTTGCAGCACATGGATACTCAGCCTAAGAAGTTCATACTTGATGTTGTTTCTGGATGTGTTGAGTACAAAAAGTTATTGGACATAGTCATCAATGCCTTCTATGGCCAGAATGGGAAATACTTATCCAGAGATGATCGCAGCCAGCTTGTCAGTAAGTTAATTAATCTAAGACATTTAGATTTTTAGCTCTGTCTAAATATAACAAGACATTTACATATTTATAATATTGTTTTCAGTTATCTGTTACCTCGCCACATTTGTCCTTGATGACCTTGGACTTCAGAGTTTTAGCAACGTTGTCAAATCTCTGGACATCAAGAAAATGCACAAAGTAAGAAAGTCCTTTTCTGATCTAAAACAGTAGTCAAAAGCTCTATTATGGTGCACCGTGTGTTAGCGTGTGCTGTGTTTGGTTGTAGTTCCTGAGTTTCTTCTTCACAAACCTCACCACATGGATACAAGAGAAATGGAATAATATCTATGATGCTGCCTACGTGGAGAAACACTGGATTGGCCCTCTGCTAAGGTGATAAAAGCAGTCCAGGAATAATATTTTTAGGCATTAAGTCAAGGAATGAATAATTATATCTATCATTTCTGTCCTTTAGATGGCGCCCTGAGATTGATATTCTCTTGGACCAGCTTGCTGTCAAAATGTCTCGTGGGAGTCAGGTCAAGAAAGCGCCAATCAAAACCACTGAGCCCCAGGAGTTCTCTCTAAACAAACCTAAACCTCGAGCTTTGCCAATGCCTGAGCTCATCCCACAGCAGGAGAGACATAAACCAGTCAGTCAGCCTCATTTACAGTTATATCCACTATTTCCTTCAAACATTGTCACACAGTTACATGTGTGCAGTTTTCTTCTGTTTCTGTGCAACAGATATATAGAGCAGACAGGTTATTGAGCTGTATACTGCATAGAGGGTGTGATGGATGTATAACTCATAACACTTTTTTTTGTAGGTACCAAATAGCACCTACAAGGCTCCAAAAGAGATGCAGATGATAGAGGAGATCAAACAAAAGAACCATCAAAAGACTGAGGTAAAACATCTGCTTTTACCATTATCAAGAGAAAAAAGCTACGACATCTAAAAGGCAGAAGGTGGCCTGTTATATGTCTGTAATAAAAAAGAAAACAACAGAAAGCAGCTGTAATTCAGCAGCTGGCACAACCAGAGTTGGATTAAACACTGGAATAAATATGACATTACAGTACATTAAAACAGTTTTATTATTAACAGTATTATTTATTTAATACATAGATAATTCATACTGAATTCCTCCCCTTTATTCTGTCTGTTCTTCACTGAAGGAACTGCTGTATGAAGCAAATATGAAACAGTTCAGATGTGCAAATCCACATAAGTCTGAAAACACAAAGGTAAGGACTATTTTCTTTTCTTCTTTTCTTTACAAAGTAATGTTATTGATTTATGTTTAAACTTTATATAAATAAAAAAACAAGATGTTAATGTTAATTTTCTCACTTCTAAGCAAGTCACTTTTACTGACTATTTAATACAGAAAGTGATGTCCCAGATCAAGCAAGACTTGGATTCAGAGCTCAAGTTCAATTCAGTTCATTCAGGTGGACGTCCTCCCAGTAATAAGGTGAGATCAAATGATTTCACCTGCTTCAGTGAATCAGTCTTCGATATATTATTCATAAGTATTAACTGAAGTGATAATGATTCTTCTGATTCTGTTAGAACAACAGCTGGCCCATCAAGCTCAACAGTGCAGCCATCCTGAGGCAGGGGGCGCTATATGACCGTCAGGTGGAGGAGGAGCTGCAGAGGTACAACACAGGATTTACCTGCCACTCCTTGATTTATTTTACAGGGAATATGCATCTCAACATGAAACAAACTGTTAAAAGGGATAGTTCTAATAATTTGTGTGTGTGATAACTGCTTCATGTGACTGAATTGTCTTGTTGTGATGTTGCATATACATATAAAGATCTTGTTATCTCAGTAAGACCTCCTGAATGAAGCTTAGTTAAACTCATTTCTGTGTCTTCATGTGTGTATTGACAAAGAATAGAGCGTCTGGTGCAGGGTGCACGTGAGCCCTCTTCTTTCCTGCAGTGGCAGAAAGAGATGCGAGAGAAGGATCTTCAGGAGGAGTTGGCGAAGATTGAGAAGAGGCATCTGGAAGGACGCATCAGTTATGAGGAGGCGGCTATGGCCCGCACTCGAATAATGGAACGCAACCAGAAGACTGCTCAGCTCAAGAAAGAAGAGGTGGGTACAGATCAGTCAACTACTGATTACAAAAGGCATTGACAGAGGATTACGCAGAGCTTTACAGTGTGTAACGAGGAGCGTAATTAGACCAAAACATGTCTGTTTTAAGGAGTCATTTTAAAGGGATTGACAGTTATGTGTGAAAGTGTGTTTTTCATGGTTTCTTTGTTGTTTCTTGTATAGACAGCTCAGCTGATGCGGAGATACGCTGAGAAAAGGCTGCAGGAGGAAAAAGAAATGAGAGACTTGGTGCAACAAGTGGCAGAAGGCCACAAGAACTCAAAAACAGCTAAAGAGAAGTTGCAGAAATTCAAGCAAAGTATTGGTAAGCCCCCGAAATTAACATGAAGTGTGACGCAATGATCATTTGTTCATGATTTTGTTTTTCATTCTAATCCACTTTATGCCAACGTCACAGTGAAAGAAGTCTCGGAGCAAAGTCGAGAGCTCCTGCGTCAAGCCCTGGAGGAGGCGCAGGCAGAGCTCAGCAGGAAATTTGAAATCATCTGTGAAATCCGCGCCATCGAATCACTTCCTCACATCAGAGTCAAGAATTTTGACAACACAGAGGTGAGCGAAAGAAAGGACTGATGTCATCCTCACATCTCGCACACTTTCACGTACGTCTCTATGTCAACTTTTTTGCGTCCCTCGTCAGACTGCGGGCCACGAGCTGCTGGGAGAGATGTCCCTGGTGGAGCTGAAGGAGCGGCTGGCCCTTCTGAAGGAGGCGCAGCAAACGGAGCGGCAGGAGAAACGGGAGCACATCCTGGAGGAGAAGCAGAGCAAGAAGCAGCTGCTGTTGGAGCAGCTGGACACCATCAACATCCACATGAGAGCGCTGGCACAGGCCTCCGCCATCAGGTCAGAAAAATGTCGGACTCTAAGGAAAACAAGTAGACCCGTCAACACACACAAATGCAGACACGTGTACGAACACACAAATATCGCATTCGTGATGGTTTTGGCACGTTGCAGGAAAGAGGAGAGGAAAGCCACGCTGGGTTTCCGGCA